>NW_025336045.1:4483765-4529532 GCF_004798865.1 Varanus komodoensis
ACACAAAGCAACAAAAACGCTCACAAGGAAAAGGTACAACTATGTTGTAAGCACACAAATTACAACCACGGTCTGCTGGGCAGCTTTGCTCTTTCCCATAGGAAAAATTCCTGTAGATGCCAGTGGACTTAGACCAGAAGAGATAGTAAAAGCTAGACGAAAGTCTCTACAGATAAGTAGAGGCATTGGAGAAGAGCTGGTAGAAGGAGAGACTGGTTGAAATTGTATGATGTGTCTGCAGGGTGAGAACCCTGGGTTTCGACCCTGGCTCATCTCTTCCCAACAAAAGAAGCTCAAGATAATCTCATGAATCTCTCTTTTAGAATTCGTGGCCAGTGATCCCTTTACATTAATGGTCCGTTTCTCATACACACCCTGGCTTTTGCTAATGTTCCATGCTTATGGCAGAAATAAGGATTGTTATCAAGAGTGGTGTGAACTGGCTTCATGGGGTCCCTCCAGCAGCTGCAATCTTGGGAGAAAGGGCAAATGATGCATCACCATGAACTCTGTCGCAAGGAAAAAGGGGATCCTGTCTTGAATGGAAAAAAGGCAGGCTGTAAGTATAAGAAACAAACAATTGCAACTGTGTTTCTGTGCAGTTGTGCCACTACCTGTAAGAAAAACAAAACTTGGCGCACATGCAGTTTGCACAACAAAATAAATGCTTGCCACATGCACCGTCAGGCCTTGCAAGGTGCCCCTCAGACACTTTTGAGGGGCTGTCAAATGGGGATCATGGACGCTGGCTGCTGAGCCAGGCCTTGTGATGTTCAGAAAATGAAGGCAAGGGGGATCGAAAGAGCTTGGCTTGCAATCCTGATGGGGAAGAAGGAGATAAGTAGGTCCTGTCCTTGTGTCCTCTCAGATTCCCGTGGGAGAACAGAGGGTGTGTGAAGGGGAGGGCAGGCAAGCACCCCGTGGGAAGCCTGGTTTCTTTCAGGGACCCTCTGGGTTGTTTACAGAACAATCAGTGGAGGGGGCTTCTTGCCAGCTGGGGGGTGGGCCCAGGTGCGTGAAGGCAGCCTTCAGTTCTGTGCACCCTGCCGCAAGGAGCAAAACCCACAGAACGCCGCACTGACTCCTGAGTAAATGATCATCGTGTCACGCTGCATCCTGGCAACTCTTTGCTGTTCTTGTCATATCTTTAAGAAATACAAAAACAGGAAAGGCAATCCTTATTGAATTAATTTCTTTTGTGATGTTGTGCTTTCTGTTTCACATTTCCTGGAACCAGACTAACGGCTAATGGGTTTCACAAAATGTTTGTTTGCTTTTGAAGTGGGAGGGGGGCTCTCCTGCTGGTGTGGCTAAGAAGTGTTGATTCCCATCGTTTGGGAAGATGGTATTTGTCTCTGTCTAATCACAGTTGCTTCTGCACTAGGAGTAGGATCCCAGAAAGCCTGCAGAGAGCTGTAAAATGGCAGAGATTAGCAAACCATTTGCTAATTTAGATCCACAGGTAAAAGATTCCAAGTCTGTCCCAAGTCTCCTCTCCTGTCAATCATGCCTCCCTTTGCTTTTGTGATACTGAAGGACTTCTTTCACAGGGAAGCTGCCAGAGAAGGAAAGCTGGTGAACAATTTGCTTCATTCTTTGCAGATAAAGTCGCTCTGATTGGCCTGGCTTTCCGCTGCAACTCTGGGTGACCCTGGCAATGGCCTATCCAGTTGGTTGAGATCAGCCTGCAGATCCCAAACACACGGACAAGGTTCCTGTAAGGCGAAGGGTGTCACCTGTTTGCTTGACCCATGCCCAAAATGACTGAGAAAACCAGCCAGTTTGGGACTAGCCACATGGCTTAGGAAAATGACTGATGTCTCTCTGAGGAAGGGGCATGACCCCTTGA
Source organism: Varanus komodoensis (assembly GCF_004798865.1). Classification (NCBI taxonomy): domain Eukaryota; kingdom Metazoa; phylum Chordata; class Lepidosauria; order Squamata; family Varanidae; genus Varanus; species Varanus komodoensis. The sequence continues at coordinate 4,485,615 of NW_025336045.1, forward strand.
TAGAAGGAGGCAGAATGAGACCTATATAAAAAAAAATTCCTTGAGCTAGGAAGTTAGAGGCCAATCCCAAGTACTCCATTCTTAGCCAAGGTGATCACAGAAGTGTAAAGGTCCAGCTGGAATCTGGCTGTCTTGTACTAGCTGGACTTCGATTCCATTTCCAGTCCTGGCCTAGAAATGGAACAGAAGTGAGCCGAGCCTAGATCAAGTCCGTGAATGCTTGGCAATGCTAGTGAGCCCCTTCTTGGTGCTGAATTATTCTAGTACGAAGTACAGAAAGCTTACAAGTCACCGTGCAGGAGCAGAACTCTGCTTGCGCAGCAGGTGTGTGGGCAGCCGGAAGAGTGGGAGTGCGCAGGTTGGCTTGGCTACTTATACCTGCCTGATGCTCACAGGAATCCTGAATGCCAGTCAGGAACAGGGCAAAAAGAAAGGCCAGAACTCAGAAAGCCAAGCTGATGCAAATAATAATAATAATAATAATAAAATATGGACTCATACCCCCGAGCTGGATTTCTCACACTTCACTAAATGTTGTGTCTCCCAACTCTCAGCTTATTTGAAAGATACTGATTATCTGGACCCATTTCAATCAGTGGCACGGAAATACAATAAATGAATGCAAGAATGAATGAATGAATGACTAAATGTCTTTTCTCCCCCCCCCCCCCCCATGGTACTGGCCTCTTCCTCTGGCTGACTGTTGCTTTGGAGTGCCCTTTTAACATCCTCCTTTTGTAAAACTGTCCGTCTGGTCCCTGCTCACACATTCATTTGTGTCTGTGTTTCACTGTTGCAGCTTTTCGCTTTGATTCTCATTCTGACTAAAAGATCCAGCTGTAGCAACATCGGTGTCATCAGTGGTCTTGACATGCCAGCGAGATCCGTCGTCTGACAAATACATGACTGGAGTGTGCGAAAGCGCACCGGCATGAGCAGCCAGCCTACTGGGAGAGAAGATTGCTTCCTAACACGTCTTCCCCCCTCCTTCAAACAATAAATACACAGTGAACTATAAAGCTTGCAGACCGAAAATAAAACTGTCTTTCCAGTGCCGATGCTCACCATCGTGATTCTCCTGGTGGAGCTTGGGGTGTCTGCAGTGGATTCATTTTGAGTATTGTCATCCACGGGGGAGAAGGTTGGCAGCAGCGAACGATTAATCAAGGTGAAGCACCCCTGGCCTGACCTGAAACAGTCTCATGGTATTTTGTCATTTACTCATGGGAGGAACCATAGTGACAGAGCTCACCTCGTGCATACAAAAGCCCCCCGTTCAATCCCTGGCCTCTACAGTTTAAAACAAAAGGATCAGGTAATGGAAAAGCTTCCACCAGGGATCCTGGAAAACAGCTGTCAGTCAACTGAACTAAACAGGCCAACAGTTTGATGCTGTAGCTTTCAGTAAGCTCTCCGTTTGCTCACTGAATGCAGCTGTGACTTCCCAGCCAACCCTCCTAATAATTGGCCAGCATAATACCTCTGGGCTGCAGGTGCCCAGCTAAACTGAGCCTTTGAGAGTCCCAGTTTAGTCCTCGAAGCAAGATGCAAATCAGATGCCCAGGGAAGATCCTGCCTGGTTGGATTGCGGCAATGCATTGTATGTTGGCTGCTTTCAAAGACGTCCAACCAGTGCAATTCAACCGTGCTGCAGAGATTCTGATTGGCACGGTCCAGTTTGTGCGTGTCACACCCATTTTTAAATTCATTGGATGCCTGTTTGCTTTGAAGCCCAAATCTAGGTGCTGGCCATTGTTTTTAAAGCCCTCAATGGCTTTGAACCCAAACAGCAGAAGGAGCACTGTAGAAGTAGAGGTTCAGGCCTTGGATATTTTTCTAGTCAACTCAGCCTGGTGGGAAAGTAGCCCATGAGTTTGTGTTGTGAAGGCAATTAGAGCACATTCCTGGGAAGACTCAGGATACAGTGAATCACACCTATCTGAGATAGCCCAGGAGGTAGCCTGTGCTTACAGGCTATATCATGTTCTATCTCACATTTTCCCTTTGACACAGGATGGAGTCTGTGCCTGCTGTAAATCAACATCAAAGCAAGCAGATAAGATGCATGTTTGTTAATTGGTGCATCTGTGAGGGTTGTGATTTTCATACATAGTAACTTGATAGATTTGGATTTTCCTTTGCATAAGCAAGAGATGCTATGTAAGCAAGGAGCTTTTCTTTGTGGCTTTCATGATACATCCTAACAGTTTCAGCTCTTTCCTACAACTTCTGATTCCCATGCTTGATCAAGTCTACTTGCCTGGATAAACCCCAAACAAAAAGCCAAGTTCCATTTCTTCTGCTACACCGCCTCCCATTCCAACCTGTCTGTGTTTTATCATCTTCTTTGGAGGCTATTTTCCACATGCTTATTCTCAATAGTCACCCTGATCTCAAAATGCCCCTTGTGGGGAGGAGGGTGTTGCCTGCTGTCAGCATTGCATTTCAGAATTAAAAAGGGGAGCATTTACCTATCCGCTTTGATCTGTGCACATCTTAGTCTGCTTTTAGAGATTCTATCCACCCTTGTTACTGCCGTTCTATTTTATTGGATTATTTTAATGTTGTACAAATATGCTGCCTTGGCATTAAGATTGGACGCAGTGTGGTAAATACATGGGTGGGTGCCTCGCCCCACTCATGTTTCTCGCTCTGACAGCTCAAGCAGTGTAGAGCAGGGTTAGAACAGGGGTGGGAAACTCTTGCAGCCTGTTCCATTTTGAAGAAGCTCTTGGGGGCAGCATGCTAGTCCAAAGAGGCGCAGAGGCAAAAGAGAGTGGAGCTCAAAACACAGAAAATAAGAGCATAATAGCTTAAAACTTTTTCTGGCAGTAACTACACCAAGGGAGGGCCACTTGAAGAATGGGGAAACCACTGGGTAACCACTCATGATTGGTGATGGAAGGAAAGAGGGCAAGGTCAGGGAAAAAGGCATGGCCATTTGGGACTCCTGGAAGGACAGATTGCAATGTCAAGAAAGCTGACCTCACCCTGCAGAATGAAATGTTCCCACCCTTGGGTACGTGTGTTGACTAGTTCTAGAGAAACATGGGTTCGAATCTCTACCTGCCCATAAAACTCAGTAGGCACTTTGCATGTGTCAGTCTAAACTACTCCACAGGTTTGTAAAGATCAAGCAGGAGGGCTTTTCATGTACCTCATGCTGGGTTCCTTTGAGGAACAGGTCAGTGTAATAAGTAATAACAAATAAGTCCAGTGACACATTGGCCATTTAAGCACAATGGTCCTTCCGTGAGAGCAACCAGTGCATTGACTGCAGCCTGGAAGTCTCCCATGAACAATCCCATTTGCTCTGACATGGCACTTTTTTGTCCCCTGCTTTTTCGTACCCCACGAACTACAACAGCAATATCGGTTTGTGCAAAATGAGCCAATGAAAATCAAATCTTAGCAGATCTATACCACATAAGCCTGAGAAAAACTGGATCCACTTGCTTCAGCCAATTCTGTGTACTCTTAAGCATAAACCAGCTTTCAACAAGAAATAACGATATGTCCGATGTCCCCAGGGATTTTAAACCTGCGCATTTCAGTAGCCACGTGTTAGCTGGAAAATGTGTTGCTGAGAATGCAGAACAGTAATTTTGTGATTTTGCTTGTGTACTGAAGTGTAAGGAAGCAATTACCACTTAGCGTTCTGCTCAGTTGAGCCTCACAGCTGACAAAGTGCATTGTGCCTACCGAAATTACGTCACTGTGCTCCTTTTAGCTTCTGTCGCTCAGTTACAAGCTCCCCAAATCAGCGATGACATGTCTGGTTTCCTTTCTAAAGTGCAGGAAGGAAACCCCTCACATCTAGCGATTACTCATACAGGATAGATAATTCTCTGTGTGCTTGGCTCCCCTTCCTCAAAACCTAAACCAGGAAACCAGGAGGGGATGTTTAAATAAACAGATGAGCTCACCAGGGTTGACTGCTGGGGATCCCCTCATCAACTGGAACCAAAATTGTGCTATGTCATGGATTCTCGGCTTCAGTTCCACTTGCTGCAGGCCTTGAGTTAACTGGAGTCAAAGTTGCAATTGCCAAGAGGTTCTTTGTACAAGGCAGTGCGGGGGAAGTATATTTTCCTGTACCTGCAGAAGAATTCGTTCCACATGGTGCTCTTGGCTTGTATGCGCGGGTGCTTCCAAAACAAAAATGGACTGGCCATTGACAGTGCTGGATGCATAATGGAGGGTAGTTTGCTGGAAATACTCCCCCATGTCAAAATGGCCATTCTCAGGAAGAAAGATGTCTCTTCTGTTATTGAAAAGGTTCATATGTCCAGGAGCTTTGACAGGGGTGTTCAGTTTTAAATAAGCAACTCTCCCATGCATGTTCGTGAGATGATGTAGTTGCGTGAGGGACTCTACCACATGCACTCATGAACTCTGAATTGGTTTTCAGGTTTTTGCACAGTACAGGTTGCCTTGCTCAAAAGTTGCTGCTGTGACTCAAGTGGAATGAAAATCTGCCATGTCAGAGCAGCAACAGCCAAGTGCACAAACTCGGGCCTGTTTGCAGAATTTTACTTTTTAAATTTGTAGACTGGCTTTCTTCTACACTGAAACTCAAGGTGGCCTACACAGGATTCCCAAGTGTTTCCCCTTCCAGGCACTCACCAGACCCCCAGCAGCTTTGCTTCATCAAGACTGCTGTATTTATTCCCCAGCCAGGTGAGATGTGCTGAGCAACAGCTGCATCGCCTCCAGCTGCCGTGGTCACAAGACTGAGAGCGCTGTCAACTCAGCCATGTAAATCTACCCAGTTCCTCCATGTACAAGGACCAGAACAGGCATAAATTTCAATGCGTGGCCAGCAGCTGTGTCTCCCCCTTCTTACTCAAGTGTAGGTGCACTTGCCCACCCCACATGGAGGGCTTGGGCAGGCGCAGGCAGGCAGAACTCATATTTAGCTTCAGGTAGCGATGTGATCTGGCCCCATTCCTTCATATTCACATGTGGAATCCAAGGGTATCACTCAGCACAAGCGGCTTATTTTAGCAAAGGACAGGCTTCCTCTGCCCTTGCCCTGGAATCCATTATATAGATGAAGGATAAAGGCCAGCTCACCTGCAAAACAACTCAGTTCAAACAATCCCAGCATGCTGACGTTTCCGCTGGAATGTTATTGTTTTTACAGAGAGACAAAAAGGAAAGAACAGTTAATATCCTCAGAGCCTCTGGAGTGACAATTTCGGGGACAGGGCCAAAGACAAACATGTCTGGAAGAAGCAGGCAGCCTTCCAAAAGAGCAGATGGCCCGGCCTGATAAATCCACAATGCTGTTCTCCAGGTGCTAATGGCATGCCAGTAGGAACGAGTGAGGTTATGCTGGATGCAGGAAGGCCACGTCCACAAAAGGACATTTTCTCAGCTGCAGTCCAGGTGTGCCTATTGCTAATCATTCTGCATCGGAAGATCTTGAAATCACACAATTTACTTTCTTTGCTTTCATTTCATAGATCTGTTTGGCAGGAGACACAAAACCTGCCATGAGAGGCAGGACAGGAATCAAGAGATGTTAAATAACAACACCTTGAGGCTTCTGTATATTTCTGCCCAGCAGACTTACCTCTCTGTCTGACTGGCTCTGCTCCTCTTCTATAAAACTGTGGAATTATAATTTGTGAAGGGGAACTAAGACTCTTCTATACTAAGAAGGCTTAGCAGCTCACCCAACAGTTTGTATTATCTTTATTTTTATCATTACACATTCTTATCTCACCTTTCTTCCTCTTGTGAGGAACTCAAGGTGGCTTACATAGCTCCACAACAACAACCCTGTGAGGTAGGCTGGAGTCTGTGACCGGCCTGAAGTTACCCAGGAAGATTTACGGTCACATGAGGAAGCCTAGAACCTAAATCTCCTGGATCCCAGTCCAGCACTGTAAGCATTGCACCACGCAGGCTCTCAAATGTTCTCACCAGGATTTGAACTGGGGACCTTTTGCACGTTAGGTGACTGTGGTAGCAACTACACTGCTGAAACAAAGAATTCTTTGGAGTGTCAAAATAGACATCATACATCAAAGTGCCTGGACAGTGATGGAGCAGGTATACAACTTACTTCGGTAGATGCATTATATTGCTATTTAAGTTAATTATTTCTTATTTTGCATATTTCTAAATAAATCTGCATATGCACTTTAAATTTTGTAGATCGGGGATTAACTAGAAATGTAGGCATAATCACAATTTTAACCAGTGGTCATTTCCCACAACGTGTTGGTAGCCACTGGAGCAGTACCTGGAGGTGTCATTTTGCCAGCACAAATCATGTTGTGCTACTTGAACCAGGTTCCAAAGCAATCACAATGGGATGTTTGTGCAACAGACGGACCATGTGCTCCACACACTTGGCTAGCACAACAATGCACAACAAAGGAAAGTTTCAGCGGAACTTCACCAGCACTAGTTGGTTTTGCAGAGTGACACAGCCGGACGTCGCCCTTGATAAACTAGCCATTGGTCTCTTGCTGAGTAATGGGATTTTTTGCTGGACATCCCCATCTCTCACATTGATCAGGCACATAAAACCATGGCAGGTAAAACATGATTGACTGCTCTGCAGGGCTGTGCAGACAGTCAGCTCATTGAGTCAGCTGGCACACACCTTGTTCCATCACCATCCCAAGGCCAACCTGCCCATGAGGCCGAGTTGAAGAAGAGGTCTCTTCTTGAGGCAGGGACTGCTCCAGGCTGAAACAGTGTGTGTGTGTGGGGGGGGGGGGCAGCATTCAGTCTGAGGATCAAACTGCTCCCCACATCTTCCCATGGGGCTGCACGCTATGGGGGGTGGTTCCACTCCTGGCTGACGACATGTGTGCAGGAGAGGGGGAGTGTTGCATTGAATAAGGGTACTCTGTGCTGCAATGTCTGACCACCCACTGGGGGTGACTGTGGAATCCCTATTCTGCCAATCCCTCCAAGTCCCTGGTGGCTGGAGGTGGGGGCGGGGGCAGGGGGAGTCTTATCCCAGTGCTACCACCAGAGCTGACCCAGGCACTGGAAAGTCCCTATTCTTGATCTGTGGGATCCAAGGAACCGTCACCCAGTCCCTAGATTGCCCCGTTTCTGCTGGCAATGATGTGGAGGAATTCTTGCCAGGTGGTAGCACTGGGATCCAAGCCCATACCTCTGGGCGGCTGGAGCCTTCGGTGCTGCACTTTGCATGAAGGAATTCCTGACACAAAACACATGTGCAGCAGGTATGCCTTCCCACCTAGTGGGAGGACACTTCTCTGCAGGACTCTACCTTGGGTGGCCATCTGGTGGGGATATCCATTTTGAAAGATGTGTTCTTTTTCATTGGATCCATTGTAAGGTAAAAGAATATATAGAAAAAGCCAAAGGGAAGTACAGGAGTAAAACCAGAGGGTAATGTACTTGCTAACATGCTAAAACGGAAGGGGATGTTGAGTGTTGTCCTTGGATTAAGGTGAAGTCACAACATCGTATTTGAAGCTTCTGCATGGAAGATGATTTTAATGCAACAGGGCAAGGACTGTCCTTTATCACATCAGGAATGTTGTTTTTAGTAATCCCCCAAGTACCTAATTATTAAAGACACATCAGTTGCAGCATAATTTAATGACTGCTGCTACAGGAGAGAAAATGCAAAACAGACTGAAATCTCTAAAAAACACAGATTCATTTGCATTTTAAATCTCTTTTAAGAAGTGCCCAATAACATAAGTTGCTGAAGTACATTAAAGTTATTTTTATTCCACTCCACATTTAGAAATTTCATGCAAATGTGAGAAAGACAAACCTTTCCAATACAGAAAAATGATAACTAATATAGCAGGGTGCTAAATGATGATAATGATGGTTTCAGTATATGTTTTTTTCTCAAATGATAAGTGGTTCAGAATCAATTAAATGATTTTAAATAACAGGAATAATTCATTAGACAATCTTCAAACTAAAGAGAAGAAATGAGAGAAGATGGAGAAGAAAAAGGAAGGGGAATAAAGAGGCCAAAGTGTGCTTTCCTACTGGTGACTTGCCTAAAATGTCCCCATGTTTCTTTAGTTTTTTTTTACCTTAAAAATCTCAATCTATGGTTGGATCAGGAAGTACACATAAAATAAACCCTGGGACAGAAGTCCTGCATTCGTTTTCCCAACTTGGTTCTGCCAAGATGTGTTGGAATAGCACTCCCATCATCCCCAATCAGCATGTTTCCCACCACCTTGGGCCCTCCAGATGGGTTGAATTACAATCCCATTACCCCACCCAGAGGAAAGGGGTAGACCACACGTCCAGAGTTCCTGGGGTAAAGAAGACTGCCCACCAACCGGGGTGGGAAGCAGAAGGCTGGAGGGCCACCTTCAGCTTCCACGGCCTCTAACATGCTGCCAATTTGGCCGCAGCAAAACACCAATAGGGTGGAGGGATGCTGGTTTTAACACCATGAAGTCTACGAGGTAAATTCGAGTGCTCTTTTCGTGTACTATAGCTTCTATGGAGGGTCCAACGTTTAATGTAACTCTTTTAGCACATTGTGAGGGAATTTGTGGTTGGAAGCCTTCTAGGAAGGCCTTTTGGAAGTTATTGGTGGCATATAAATATGTGCATAAATAAATAAACAAATAAACAAACAAATAAATTTGTTGCCGAATTTCCGCAGCAAACCAGGTTTTTGCCCCAGTGTGTGAGGGCGTGATCCATGGGGGTGGAAGAAGGGGCAAAAATGACTTCTGGATCCCCCAGGGTTTCCTACTAGGCTTTTGCTGTCAAACCTCCACAGGATGGCTGACGCACAGGGTGAATGACCACAATAAAATGTCAGTCATATTTCTTATACACTCGAGGCTGCTATTTGAACATCTAATCCTGCGAAAAGCTAAACACCGTTTTTCTAACTATCTAAATACTTGTCCAAATATTGTGATTTTCTCCTTGCTCATTGTCTTATTCTGTGGGACCAACACAGCTACTGTGAGTTACACTGTGGAGCTAATTTTGGACATAGGAAGGCACATAATATAATTTTGGCTGCAAGGGCTTTGGAAACATGCAGCGCATGAAGCGTGATGCTTCCCCATTTAAAGGGGCTAATTTGTACATGATGCATACTTTGAACCTTGGTCTCCATTATCCCAAAATTTGGAAATCGTTGCAGAGATCAAAAGAGCACATTTTCCCTTTGCACACGCTTTTCCATGTCCCCTTTCTCATTAATTCATTAATCAATGCCTAATGTGGAATTACTGCAATTCCTTATTATTTCCATTTTTAAACCGTCAGAGGAGCATGACAAGCATGGGAAGACAATTGGAGGATGGTGATTAAGATGAATGGCGCATAGGAAGCTCCTTATACCAAGTCAGCACTCCCGCGAGATTCTGGCAGGTTCTTGCCCAGCCCTCCCTGGAGATGCTGGGACCAAAGCCACAGTCCTCAGCACGCCAAGCAGGGGCTCTGCCCCATCTAAGCGTCTCATGCCGAAAGGCAAAGTGTCCTAAGAATCTCTGTCCCACCAAATTGCACTAATGCACTCACACCATCCCCGAGCCAGCATCTTCAAATCTTTATTTCAGAGTTTTAGGATGCAGTCCAGCGGGGATGCCCCTGGGCCCCCAGAGGTGGAGGGCTAAAGGCATCCTAAGCACCACGGAAGGAGCATGGAGCCGATCTCCTGCCCTTCCTCTGTCAGTGTTCGCTGTCTAGCTGTAGGGAACAGCCAGGAGGTACTCCGTCCTGGGGGACCTGCTCTCCCTGCTTCTGCCCCCCTGGAGCACCCTCCACACCCTTTCTGCAGGGTCATTCCTGTGCCCAGCCAGCTGGTTCTTCCTGCAGTGGCAACAAGGGGGAGGGAGGGGGAGTGTGGATCCAGCTGCGTGGGCAAGTTCTTTTCCAGCCTCTGAGTTGGGAGTCCAAGTGATCCTACGGCCCTCTGGATGCTTGGCAGGACCCTCGGATCACTCCCTTATCTATCCGGCCCAATGCCAAAAGGCTTCTTGGTGTGCAAGGCTTACCTGTGCTGTCTTACTCATGTTCATGCAGACCAAGTAATGCTTTGAAGAGGCCCATTGAGACCCATGGGACCTAAGCTAGTCATGACTAACTGAACATTCCTCCCATTGATTTCCATGGGTCTGCGCAAAGTAGACAAAAACCCATTTCCATCCTATCAGTTATTAATGCAAAAAGGCCTCTATTGGGCAGGATGTGCACATGGACTTCAAAAAGAGTTGGTACCTGCTTCGTACTGTGTGTGAGCACCATTCACCCCTAAGGGATGCTCCAAGGACCATTCTGCAAACACAGCCTTGCATTTTCCGAGCAGATATGCTGATTATTATTATTTTGTTTTTTTGTTTTTTGTTTTTTTGGTGTCCTGTTATAAATGAATTCTTGGGTGTCACATTGTGATTTATTTTCTGTAACCAGCACCTGCACAAATATTCCTGCAGGTGCCTGTCACCAAGGTTCACGTCAGAACAATCTGTCTTTCGGGTAAACATGGCTCCATTTGTCTGCTGCGCGTACTTGCTTGAGCTGTGCTACCGAGCACAAATTCTGCAGAAGGGGAAACTTCCCTCATAAGGATGTTTCCTTCCTGGTGGCATTTTGCCATTTCATGTCTGGGTTTGTTTGCAACATAGTTTTGGTTGTGCTTGCGTTTGTAAGCTTTTTATACATTTCTCTTGTGTTGCTAAAATGCTATTATGGGCATCCATTCAGTGTCACTGAGAGTAGAAAGATGGAGGCAACCATTGCATCCTAATGGGAACTTCTTTCTCTGCCCTCAACTTCGTGGAAAGCTGCTTTACAGATGAGCATCTATGCTTACTGGATGTGCATCAGCCCCCCTGTTCCCCCACCCCACTTCCTCATGCTTCAGGCCTGAATTCTTCCAGGACTAAATTCTGTTTTGGAGATATTCCTAGGGGTTGCAATCCAGTGGAAGGTGGAGCAAATGTAAAAGCAGCCGAGCAAAAAACACTAAAGCTCTCATTCAAACCCCCAAAGCTCTTGTCACCAGTAATGAAGTCTTAGGAGAGGCTTCTTAGAAAAGGGGAAAATGGCACACGAGCTAGCAAAGCAACTGGCACAGGATACGTGAGTGGGGGGAAGGGAGGAGCCTTCTGGAGATCTCGGAGAGGTGGATCGTGATTCCAGGAGAGCCACATTTCTAGCCTGAGTTTCAAAGCATCTGTGCTCATCTGTGTTCTGGATGGGGAACCAGGAGCTCTCCTAATATGGGCAGACCCACACTTCTCTCATCCCTAATCCATACACCCTAGATATGCTTTGCCATCCATTTTAAAACTTCACATGTTTTTTCAAAAAAGTTGCAACACCTGCTCCGGAGATAAAAGCCAGAAGAAAGGTTATACTTCCCTATCACAACATTCATATATTAGGAGAAACAAATGGGTACAAAAATTTGTATGAATTTTCAGGCAAAACTTAAAAGAATTCTCAGCATTCTGGAATTATTAATTTTTCAATGAATAACTATTAAGATTAACGCTTCAAAGTCAGAGCCAAACTGAATTCTGATTGGGAAAGTGAGATATGGGGAGAAATGGAAGCATGAAGCGGTGGGCATGTACGTACGGGAGCAAGTTTCAGCCGGTGGGAGGGAGCAGCTGCATGACTCCAGACAGGATCCGCAGCACAGCTGAATATTTGGGATTCCCAGATGTGAGACCAGAGGCCACGCCCTGGTCTCAGAGCTGGGGATGGGAGCTCTGCCCACTTCCCCAGCCTCTCCCAGCCAGCATGGAAGGAACTGCACTGCATGGTCGTGGAGTGACCTCTGTGTGGGGAAAGGGGCATCTTGGATGGGGACTGAGAAGGCCAGGATATGAGCTATCCTGATGATGCTCCAGCCTCCCTCCCTCCCTCCCTGCAACAGTCAGGTTAGATGGGCAAAAGGGCCCATCCAGTGAAAGATGCAAAGATTAGGCGGAAAGATTGCCTCTTCCTGCTCTGCACTGTAAGCCTCCGAGTTTGGAGATTTCTGGGCAGGTTAGCACTCCAAATTATATCTCCTTGAGAAGAAGCAGGATGGTTGCAGGTCCAGCGGAGAAACAATGGGATCCCATTCCAGCACCTGCCTCATGTCAAGCAGTACTTATGCCTCGAATGACAGTGCAGAGCAGATCCACAGAAGAGCTCAACCCTTGGCCATGCAACATATCCCCCATTTTCTTTCAAGACTGCAGGAGCTGCTGGCAAAGCTGTCTTATATCCAAGCAGGGTGATTTATTTCCGAGGGATTCTGTAGCCTGCAAGCTGCATGAAGCCACTGTTACTGCTCTGGCCTATAAATATGCAGATCTGTCCTCCCGATACTGTTCCTTGCATCCTTTTCCAAGATGTCATGAAAGGGGGTTTCCTCTTGGACCCACCTTTATTAAAAGTCATTGGTACAGCGGGCAGGGCAGGAGAGGGGTGCAAAGGAGCAAAAAACACCACAGATGTTAGCAGGCAGGGGAAGGAACGGGTAAGGGGAGGAGACGACGCCTCATGGTGTGGGTGGGTGAGAAGCAGGGGGCGGCTCAGGCTGTTCGCCGCTCTGGAGTGAAGGCTCACCTATTCGCTTCAAAATAGAACATTGCGGGCTGCTTGGCATGTCCAAAAAGCCATGGAACGAGGGCACCGGGCACGCTGCCCGATGGCGGATCATCCCGGGAAAGCCCCTCCCTGGGTTTGTCTTATGCCTCACCCAGGGGTGGCTCCTGGTTTGGGGGCTCCTGGGCAAACCCTCTCAGCGGCTGTTCCCTCAGGGAGGGTGGCTTCCCACGGCTTTCTCCACTATCGCCACCCCGCGGGTGCTCAGCAGCCAGGGCACCAGGGAGCAAGCCAGCCGAGGCCTGGGCTGCTCCACCTCATCACCACAACCCTTGTTCAGGCCGGAGCGAGAGGCAGTGGGAAGCAGCGTGCCTGGGTGGAGAGGAGGAGCACGCCCAGGGCATCTTGCCAGCAGGCTCCTTTGGCTGGGGGGGCCTTGGCTGGTGCCCAAACATGCCCACCCTTGACACTTAGCTGCACCCCACCTTTCCACCGAAAATGAGAGACAGCCGACGTGGTGTGGTGGCTGGGCGTGTGGGACTTGGGGCTGGGACTCGGGAGATCTGGCTTCTAGTCCCAGCTTAGCCATGTGGCTCACCAGGTGACTTTGAGCCAGGCACAGACTCTGAGCTCAACCTACCTCACAAGGTTGTTGTTGAGGATAAAACTGAGAGGAGGAGGAGGGTTATGCAAGTTGTCCTGAGCTCCTGGAAAGGGGAAAAAGGTGGAATAAAAATATAATAGATAAAATTGTAGTCTCAGTGAATCCTGAATTTGAAAACAAATTTTAAAAAATGACCTTTAAACAATCAAAGTTAACAACAGCCCCAACCACTTAAAAGCCACTTCAACAACTGATCAGCTTATGCTCTGAAGGCCTGCCAGATCATTTGTGGTGAAACACAAACCAGGAACTCCAGGTTGTCTTTTCCCACACAAGCCAAAGAGAAAGCCCAGCAACCACCTGAGTGAAGCAGGTCTCCGTTGCCTCAGGAAATGCACCAAAATAGAACCCATCTGCCACACTCCTCTTCTGCTCTGCCCATGAGCTTCTGGAGTTTTCATGCCACTGTGATAATGAGCAAAGCACCAAGCCTGGTGCACAGCCGAAGGGACACCATGACAATAGCACCCACCGTTCATGTCTCACAGCTCATGGAGTCAATAGCTGAGGGTCAAACGGGGGGTTGGTCAGACAGCCCGATGTTTTGCACTTGGTTCCAAAGACAAACAAGGCAATCTCTGAGCATGCCTAGTGTGCTTTACTGACAAACCTCTCACTAAAGCTTGATTTAGAACTGGCTCAATGACAAACTTTCTCAGCCAACACTTGTAGGAGCAAAACATTTGCCTGCTTCCTGACAGTTTCCTCCTAGTTCATAATCTTTCATCTAATGGGCAGTACAGAAATGTAATGAACATGATAAGACAAAATAAATGTTGGCAGACAGGCTGTATGAACTCTATGGCTCTATGAACAGGCATCTTATTATATTCTCCCCTAGAAATTGTCATTCCCGGCACTATCTGTGGTGGAGAACTGCTTGGCAAATTCAGTTCCCACCTCCACCGCTCCAAAAGCAAACATACCGGAGCACAAGAGAGAGTTTTAAATCAGGAAGTGGGAATAGTAGCAGCCACATGAAACCTTTGCAAGGTTATCAACCAGAGAGAAACCAAACAAAATTCGGATTAGTCTGATAGTCGTTCACTTCACAGCAATCAATGAAAGCTTCATTGAAAGAGAAGAGTAAACATGAAAGAACTTTGTAGTTCTGCAATGGCGTGGACTTTGTAGCTCACATAGTTTCACAGCAATGAAAGGAAGTTTCAGTACGGCCAAGGGGTTTCACATTAAAGGGCTTTTCACACGCTCCTACAACATGGCTGGCTTTGTAGTTCACAACAACCAGCATTTCAGCTAAAACGAGCATTTTCCCATTAAAGGGATTTTGCACAGATCGCTGTAGCAGTAGCCTGGGTAGATGATCGTTCTGGCTCAGGATCTTGCAAAATCTGGTTTTTCATTCCAAGGTGGAGAGGAACATTTTGAGGAAAATGGTGCTCCTGCTTGGTTCATAACACGGATGAGCATTTCAAGCTGGACCATTTTGCATGCTCAACCAGGTACATGTGAACCTGAGAACCTAAGAACAGAAAAAGATCCATGCTGGATCCATCCAGCCCCATATTCTGTTCACCGAGCAGCCACCTAGCTGCTTATGGGATCTCACAAGGAGGCCACGGGTGCAGGAGCACCCTCCTGCCCATGTTCCCCAGCAACTGGTGTGCTCAGGCACACTGCCTCTGATACTGGAAGTGGCATATAGCCATCAGGACCAGTAGTCATTGACAGTCTTCTCCTCCGTGAACTTCAGCGACCCCAGACACACAACATGCATGCACCCAACACACACAGATGTGTAAGATGCAAAGATATAAAACCCCTTTCACTTGTACGTAAGTGGCTAAGACACAGACATACGAAAGGGAACAAAATAGGCAGAGGCACCCCTCCCTTCCCTGCCCTCCCTCTGCCTCTCTCTCTCTCTCTCTCCCTCTCCCCCCAACTCTCTCTCTTCCACCACAAACACACTGGGTCTGGTCCCAGTCCACAAGCCTCCACAAGGACTGGGAGCAGACCCATCACAGAGCTGAACCTACCACTGCACTTCCGGCTTCCTCGGCTGCCACCACTGTCCCTGCTCCACAAAGGCCAGGTCACACACACCACACACACACACACACACAGCCTTGGCCAAAGCAGGGTTCCCAGCGCTGCAGCCAGGGCTCACCCCAGGGCCAAATTCAAGGGCTTTGCAGCCCTGCAGCCCCCCCCCCCAAAGGACCATCCAGAGTGAAAAGTGATTGAGGCACAGGATCAAAGCCTGTTCACCACAGTGCCCTCTCTTCCTCTTCCTCTTCCTCTTCCTCTTCGAGAAGGGTCAATTGGTTGAGCAGCTCATTGTACTGTTTGCACTTTAATACATACTCTCCCTTTCTAGAACAAAATGGTGCTTGTTTCCAAGTAACTGTGTCGAGCAGCGGAACAGAAGAAGCGAACGTTATTTTATTTCTGGAGTCATGATAGTGTGATGATTTTAAATGAACATAAAATGTGGAACTGCACATACTTGAAGCATTTCTTTTTTAATCAGTGTTGGCAAATGGTTGGGGGGTTTTTATTGCTGTAACACTTCAAGAATACAGAAGCTGTTGTAGAGCAGAAAATGGCAATTGCGGGGAGGGGGGAAGTGAGGAAAGAAATGTTAGCTTTGTGCTTTGCAACAGGGTGTTCTACAGTAGCCTCTTTCTGCTGTTAGACCATTAAATCCAGGGTCCAAATTACCTCAGTTCACCACAGAGCCTTCTCCCATTCCTTCCCTGGGAAAGCTACTTGGGCCCGAACTCCCCCGAGATCTGCTCCTTCCCACTGTCAGACTGAATTCATAGCTCGCCATCTGGCAGACCCAGAAAATCTGTGACAGTCCTGGCAGCGAGAAGCAGCACAGGGAAAGCTCACGTCGGAGCAGGAATTCTGGGAGCTGAGCTCAAGGGCTGCCTGGGCCACCTCGCCAACTCTCCCTTCTGTCCCTGCAGTCCCAAAACAGAGGTGGCCGTGAACGGCTGATGGCCATTTTAATCCCAGGCAACATCCAGGGTCAGGCAGGCAGATGTTTAGCGGTGCAAAAGGAGCTTCCCTTCACCTCTCCCCCCACAGCCCCCTCATGCCTCCTAAAGCTGCTCTGGAGGGCTCTCGCCATCTCAGACAGATTTGGGGGTGCAGAGGGGGCTGGGAGGAAGGGAAACTTCAACCTGCCAGCAGCACCTGTTCTACCTACAGCAGGACATCCCTGAATAAACCCTGAAGAATGCAGCTGCTCCAAGCTCCTGATTTTCTTCCAGCTCACCTGCACTGGCTGCCATCTGCACTCATCTATGTCTGCACTGTTCCAGCATGCAAAAAGAAAGAGAGAAACATATTTTCAGCAGCACATTTTGGAAAACCAGTTACTGTTGTTACAGACATGAAAATTGGTCCTTATGAGGCTAGCCCTGAAACACAAGCCATCACTGTGCTTGTTTGGATGGCGCTGTTCTGCTCCACTGCAGCTGTCTGTCTCTCAGATGTGCTGATCTGGGGAGCTCCCTGGCAAAACGATCTCTGTGCAATCAATCTCGCTCATGATAATCCATTTGAAGCTCTCCCATGATCCCCCACGGTGTCTACGGTCTTTTGTGTTATGTGCTGCCCTGTCTGTCAAACAGGGCAGGTGTCAACAGTAGGGATGGTCAGGCATTGACCAAGGGTTCGCACTCCAGCCGGGGGCCCACTGACAAAAGCAGCCGGGAGTTGCTCCTCCTCGCACCATTGCAACTCGTCTGTCCATCTGCTTCTTCCTTTCCTCCAGAAAACACTGCTGCCAAGGAGCTGGTGTAGCAAATGCCACCGCTTGCCAGCTCTCACTAGATCTCTGCAAGCAAATGGCAACCAGGACAAGAAAGAGGATGATTATTACTACTATTTATTCAACTTATCTTCTGCTATAACTAGTCCAAAGACAATCTAAGGATGAAGAGCAGCAACTGCTGGGGACTGTAGCAGACAGAAGGCAGGCCTGTTTGCTGACTTTGTCCCATCGGGTTCATCCAGAGTGCTCAGCGTCTTGCAGTGTAAGAGCCTAATTGTTGTGAGCCGCCCCGAGGCTTCGGCGAATGGGGCGGCATAAAAATGTTTTACTAAAATAATAAATAAATAAATAAATAATTCTGTTGTAGAAGCTCTTGGGGGGCACATGCCTGTAGTGGACGCAATCCAAGGCCAAATGGCCTGGGGCCAAAAGCAAAATGGTGAAGCCAAAATACCAAGAATAGCAGCATCTCTTGGGGTAAAGTTCCACCAGTAACTGAGCCTTAGGAAGGGTTCCTGTCCTTCTACAGAATGCAGAGAGGGGAATGTGTGCAAGCTGGGAAGCCGCCAGATGGTTGGGAAAACAGCGTGGGGCAGAGGGGGCGGCACTGGCAGCTGGGGAGCTCAGGAGGGCCAGATTTGCTGCGTCCCACACCAGCGTGAGGCTCTGCACCTTGGCCTGGGCACACCTGAGCAGCGCTGAGTGGAGCTGTCACTGGTGCGTCTCCCCACTGGGGGGGGGGGAGGAAATGAGGCAGCCCTTCAACAAGAAAAAAAACCCCAACTCTCTCATCCATCACTCCTTTGCCACATCATTTTTCAGGGTTACTTTATGTGGGGTACTGGGATTTTTGTTGCGGTCATTGACAGATTTATGCTTCCTACCCACTCCTCGCAAAGACAAATGCAAGACGTAGGCATATTAAAGTGCACTATTTATTATCCATAGACCAAGAGCATCATGATACATGAGATGTTCTCACAGTATCATCGGGCTGATGGATGCCATCACAGCTCAAACTGCCGGTAGCACTTTGTCAACATTTAGCAGTCTTCGTATGGCTCGCTTCTACAAGGTGAGAAGCTGGCAATTTTGCTTGTATTTTCTGTCCCTTGCTAAAATGAAGGCAGTAAATCAGCAAAATTATCTGTCTTAACTTCAGTAGGTGGTAGAGAGGAACACATTGTTCCTTCCTGTGCTAACAACATGCAGATTCCTAATCGAGTCCTGTGCTTCTCTTATAAATACAGACAGAATACTTACCATCTCTTATTTCCCCATTTTTCAGCTTGCTTTGTTGACTGAAGACAGCAGTAAAGCACCACACTTTCATCTTCTTAGTCTTTTCCCAGTTTACTTAGCATTTTTTTAAAGTCCAAACTGGAGTAAAACGAAACGGAATTCCCACAACATGCACACATAGAAATGAAGTGGTCCTTGTTAGAATGATTGGTCCCTTTGGAAGCTGCTTGGATAAGCATCACAGCGACCAAATCCTCCATGGTTTGGGACTGGTCAAGAAACTAGTTGTGACAAAAGTCAACAGAAAAGGTTCACCCCCATTTCTTTCCTTGGCTCCTTCTTGCCAAGAGGTGGTTATTACTGGATTTGCAACACTGCACCTGCATAGAATTATGAGCTGGAGATGTCACCTAGGTGTTTGATCCCACTTTAAGACCCTTTTTTTAACATGCAGATGCTGCACCAAGTCTCAGCTCAAGCTGATTTCTGCCCTCTGACGAATCATGACACCATGGATTTTCTTTGTTCAGGCCATATTGGCTCATGGCGACCCAGAGCTTCCTTCACTGTAACTTGCTCCCAGCAGAGACTTTTGGTAGACAGTGGTTTTTACAACAATTGCCATTATTGTTCCAAATTCAGGCTCAGCCAGGAAGTGGAAGTACACAAATTCCGTAAGTTCAGGGACGTTTTTAATGTGACTTGTGTATGTATTTGTTTAATAAATATCTCTTTTAGCACTGCTTTCATGGTAGCTAACAATTTATTATTGGCTGATTGATTGACTGGTGTCACTTAAATACAAATAAAGTTAAAGAAATGTTCCAAACGAGCAGCAGGACAGCAGGAGAAAACAACATCACATTAGCTGAGGCTTTAAGCGCCTTGGGGGATTTTAAGAGCTCTCAGTGAGACTCTCTGAGAAGATCCTTCCAACAGCAGGGACCACATGCAGGAAAGCCTTTGCCACTGCTACCTGACCACAGAAGGCAGAAGCAGCTGGAAAAAACCCAAAGATCTCAGGTGCATGTGTGAAAAGAGGTTCTTTCAGGTGCCCCAGTTCAGGAAAGTCTCATCTTATCTGACTGGTGGTTAGAAGTCCAGCAGGAGGGAGAAGTCATGATTTCCTGAAGCAGACTTGTCCAAACCTTGCTGGGTCAGAACAAAGAGAGTTTTTTCCCAGTTGGGGGATGGTCTCTGTTTCTTCTCGCTTCTTTGAGACCCACAGTTGGGGGCTGAAAGACTCAGCTCCCCACCTCTGAAATGCACACACTCTCTCACACACAAGCATAACATCACGGAAAGGTGAGAAACAAAGGACTCTGCGAATATGGTGGCGGGAGATCCCACCTGTGTCCACAGTTCCCCCAGCTGCTATTCCTAGCCAGCATGGCATGCTGGGAACTTCAGGCCCAAACTTCTGGAGGTCCCCAGGTGACGGGAGGAGTAATGTAGAGACTAGAGGCCTTTGCCTAAGGCATGGGGCATTTTGCTTTTCTCCTTTGTCTGCTTTCTCTCCACATTCCATTATTTTATATGTAAATGTCAGGGGATCACTAGTTTCCATTTAGATAACAAAAGTATCAAAAGGAGAAAGACTGAAAATGCGTGTGTTGCCCAGCCCAGGTAAGACCTGCCCAGCCTCCTCAAGGTGAGCAGGGTCCATCCTCTTGTATGCAAAGCAGCCCTCTGCCCTCCACCTTCTCACCAGGAATACCTGAAAGGCCCTCCCCATTCTATTTCCATTGACTGCAATGTGAATGGAAGCCCTTCTTAGCTCTTCTCCCCCAATACAGAAAGGTCTAGCTTCCCAATTGGTATGTCCTTTAACCCTTCCATGACACCATTTCCATACTCCTCATGGAGAGCTCATCCAAGTTTGCAATCCCACATCCACAATCCTATATCCACTGTAACCACTGTGGAAATAAACACCACTGAACTCATTGGCATGTACTTGCAAGCAGACATGGGTAGTTTTTCTACTATAAATCTACTTATCAATGCTGAGATTCAGTCCTAAGATATATGATGTAATTAGAAGAAGAGGAGGAGGAGGAAGAGGAGGAGGAGGAGGAGTTTAAGAAAATGCAATGTTTCTGCCTCCACTCCAAAGCCTTGGGGTCTATCTCCAGCAATTTACCACATTCCAGGAATTAGAAAGGAACTTGGAGATAGGGTTTGAAGGTCAAAGGGCATAGCTTTTAAGCAGAGCTGTGCTTTAGCATCCTTTGCTTAATGCATTAAGTATCCCTGTTATGTGAATTGTTGAAGAAAGAATAGTACATTCTTGCAGACTGAAGATAAACGTTGCAAAGAAACGAATAGCGCACTTTACTGGAACTATTTCCCAGATCATCTTTAGTTGCTGAAATTGTTTCTTTAAATTGTCAAGAGGTAGCTGGCTTCCATCCTAGACGTTAAAGGCCCACTCCAGCCCACTTTTAACTAAAACATTATTATCCCAATATTTGTTATTTTATAAATAGCAATGCTCAGTTCCTTTTTCCTTAACTGCTACATGACAAAGCCATCCATAAGAAAGAAACAGATTAACGAGGTGATGTCAGCTTTCTAAAATGTATATTTAATCTCCTGGATAGAAGTTCTGGTGGCTGGGAAGTGTACAAAATGTCCATCTGTGCTTTAATTTCCTCTGCTGAAAGCCTCCTCATTCCTCCTGAACTTTGAGCTCTTCCTAAAACTTTCAGTCTGCCAAGTCATTTCTTACTGGAATGTTACAGTTTGCTCCAGAAGACAGCAGCAGTTATTTTACTTGTGTAGCTTGAAGTTGTTTTTATTTGTGCTGCCATCTGTGCTTTTCGCTAAAGGCTTGGCTTTTCCAAGTGGCAAACTAATTTATTCTAAGCGAGTATCTGCCAGACCCAGCCCTGCCATTAGACAGAGCAGGGCAACTGCCTCAGATGGGAGATGCTGGGGAGAGGCGGCATGCCTCCTTAACCACACAGCCTTTCCTTCTCCTGGAGTCAGGGCTGTGCATGTGCCCACGGCCTGTCCTGCACCCTCTAAACTAGTTGTCTGCATTCAGCGGAAATGCAACAGCCAGTCCAGTTCACCCGCATGTGTGGAATGGGAGGAGTGGCGCCATTTTGTTCTTCACTCAGGCAGCGAAACATCTTGGGCCTACTTGGGAGCTGCAGTTTTATTTAGGAGGAGTGGACAGTTTGTGGCCCACCAAATCTTTTGACCTATAACCCTAGCTGGACTAGTCAGTGGTGAGGGATCATGGGAGCTGTAGGCCAGCCATCGGTAGTCCAACAACATCCAGGGGGCCACAGATTCCCCTCCATTGCCTAGCAGTTTCAGCCTGAAGCACTGAACACACATGAGATGTGTTACATGGTGTAATATCTTTGTTAAAATAGTTTAATGCCATCAAAATAAGTCAACAAAAAGGATCTGCTAAGGTCTCATATTGGATATAGGTACAATCCTAAGGAAATAGGGTACAATGCTATATCCACTTATCTGGGAGTAAGCCTCATTGAACTCAGTGGCAGTTACCTCTGAGTAGACATGTACAGACTTGCACTTTAAGGTGGTTAGGCCTCTTTAGTTTAGATGCTGAGGCAGAATAATATATTAGCATTAGAAATAATCTGGGAATGGTAGAACATTTTTTTTAAAAGAAATGCTTAACTTTTGGCTGCATGGTATGATGACACTGCACTTAAACATATGATTTGAAATGCAAATATGGCTTCCCATATTTTTCTCAGTACTAAAAATAAGTTTAATCTACAATGCTATGCACGTTTAGAAAGAAAAGAAACCTACAGCTTCTAGCATGCCCCTGACAGCATTGCTGGCTGAGGAAGAATGAAAGTTGTAGGCTTTTTTCTCTCTAAACGGGCACAGGATTGTGGCTGTCATCTGCAATTGTACACTCATTTACCTGGAAGCAAGGCCCATTCAATTCAGTGGGCCACACTTCTGAACAGACATGCATAGGAAGGCACTTTAAGCGTTGCTTTAGGATCCATTTGCCATGTCTGAGAACTCCTTATGAGAATAGTTTTGTTCTGCCTTTTAGATGTAGCAATCAAATTGAGGAAAGATCTCAGCAGAGCCACTGCTGGAATGGTCTCTGGGTCTTCCATTGTGATGTCATATGAGTGGTATTTATTTGTACAGATCCATTATCAATCTAGTCAGGAAGTTCACGCAGTCTCTTCCATGCAAGCAGCATTATATTCTTCCACTGCTTACATTGCTCAGCTTCCTATCATTGTAGCATTTTTGACACAGAAAGAAGCGGGGATGCATCTGTACGTGTGTCCGAGTGTCCAAGACTACCTAAGGAGCACCTCTAGGATTCCCCACAGTTAGTGCTAATGAGCCAATTACCTCCAAACAGACCCTGCAGCAGAATTACTACTGCAAGTCATTGTCTGGATCCCAGGTCTGACTTCTATTATTATTATTATTATTATTATTATTATTATTATTATTATTATTATTATATCGCATTTCTGTACTGCCTGTAGGCAAAGCTCTTTGGGCGGTTCACAAGATTTAAAGTCACCCATCCAGATTTCAACCAAGGCGGACCCTGCTTAGCATCCAATATTAGGCAGGCCTGCTACTTCAAAACTTGCATGCAGTTGACATGCCGGCAAGGAACTGATACTGTCAAGGATTTATCAGACGTGAGAGAGAGAGAGAGAGGGAGAGGGAGAGGGAGAGGGAGTCGGTCAGTCCCCAGGGAGCTTAGGGTCCCCTTCATGTGCTTTCCTTACTCCACCCAAACAACAGGGATTTATGCTTGTGGGAGCTTATAAAAAGCCCTCCATTTTACCTAGAGCTTAATATCCCAGCTGTCAGGATTTCTTATGTTTACCTTGCAGCCCAGCTTGGGGAATATGATAACAGATATAATTAGAACAAGCAAGCTGCCAGCTAGTAAACCCACCCACAAAGACAATTTAATAGAAGGAATTTCTATGCTGCAAAGAATAATTGTGTGCAAAAATGCCCCCCGCCCCAGCACTGGGAGATGGTTAAAATTTCCCCCACCACTTAAAGCAGCAGCCATGCAAGTGGAGAGCAACCTGTTCAGAATGCTTATTTGTTTCCATTCCTGACGTCTTGTTGGTGTAGAAAGGAATGCTATATTTCATATGACAAGGTATGATCCCAATTCAGATCTGATATGATCCCAAATCCCAACTCAGATCTGTTAGGCAATCTGACACACACACACACACACACACACACACACACAACTTCAGAATTCTGCAAACCAAAATGGCCAGGCCCTCTCAGTATGCCTGGGAGATTTGAAGCACTGGAACATAATGCAATTCTGGAGCAACTGCAGTTCTTTTCCTACCACACCGATCAGGACTTAGCCAAATGTCCCCAGCGAAGCTCCATCCATCGCTTCCCATTAGAGCTGCGATTCTTCCCAGTTGGGTCCCCTCAGTGCATTCTCCTCACTGCTGGGGAGGGCTTGTTGTGCACCCAAAAGAGTGCCAGGCACCGCAGGCAGCTCTGTCTAGCCCATCCTTCTGATTTCCCACAATGCTTCAGTATGACAGTATGTTTAGGGCTAAATCCGCTGCAGGGAGTCTTTTGCCAGAGGAAAAAAATGGGGTGTTAGAAGGGGCCTGCCATCTGCCCTAACCATTATGATTGATGGCTTATTCACACAATCAAGTCGTCCTTTAAAGCTACAGCTGTTTAGGCTGAAATGGCCCTGAGAAACCTCTTAGTTCAGAATATGCCTTTGGCAAGCATTGATCATGTAGTGCAGAGAGAGACATTTTAAGCAAAATGTAGATTTTGACAAGTTCAGACTTTCTATGCAAAAGGAAATGCAAAACACAGATACACAGAATTTCAGTGCCCTTTGAAGTGGGAGGGGGGAAAGTTGATGGAACACTTAAAAGGAAACAGGAAAAGAAATATTTAGAGGGATGTTGACTGATATAATGTCTGTTTCCTAGCACAGGAAAATAAAAACAATGTTGTTACCAGGTAGTGTCTATAAATTTGCAGTTGTTTTGCAGCACAGTTATTTGCTAGGTAATTTGTAATTTTTTTCTCCCCCACCATTATTTTGTATGCATGCTGCCTGCCAAATTTATGCTGTCTGTCTGCAGTAGGCTGTAGCAATTTGTATGTATATTTCATATATACAACTTAATATACATATGACTACATCTATTCAATATTTTGTATAGGAGATGCATTTTAAAAAGCCTGCAGACACATCAGTTCTGAATAACCATGCAATGAGATTCATAATCCTGGAGTTCTACTTTCATTATGTGGGTTTTCTCCCTCTTTGAAAAAGGCACAGACAAGGTTGTCTATACAGAGAAAAAAAGTCAAAATGATATGATTCGCTTCATACACTTCTGATTTCAATTTATTACCTGGACTTGCACCAACTTAAGCGTCTCTTTGGTAAATAAAGTTTGTCGAACTCACTGGGGGTACTGTTGGAAAATGGCATCCTCTTTTTAACTCTTGGCTGGATAAAAGAGTCCCCCTGCTAGCAAAAGCAACTCAAGGCCCTTGATTCCTATTGAGTTTGCCCACTGTAACTGCCCAGGTCCCAGCCCTGGAACCTACAGGCGATAGGCTTCCTTATGCTCATGTCAGTGTATGCACATAAATTAAGTACAGTGCTTACCTTGTAACACAAACTGCCTGAATAGGGCTTAAAATACTATCAGGCAAACTTACGAGCTGCCACTGCTGCCCCTTTCTGTTCTAGTCAACTTGATGTACTGTTGCAGAGTTTGGGCTCTGACCATTCATGCATCTCAAAGAAAAATCCATGCTGCTGGTTATCTCATGTGTGATTCTTGCAAGAAGATGATGGTGGTAACAATGATTCACTGGTTCACTGACTGAGTGCTTATATGAACAGAGCCAATGTGGTGCAGTGGCTAAGAGGGCTGGGATGGGACTCAGGCGATCTGGGTGCTGGTCCCCGCTCAGCCATGGAGCCAGCTGGGTGACTCTGGGCCAGACACACACTCTCAGCCCAGCCTGCCTCACAGGGTCGTTGTTGTGGGGTTCAGGTTGAGAGCAGCAGGAGAATGATGTGGGCTGCTTTGAGTTCTTTAAAAAAAAAGGTGGGATATAAATCCAAGAAGTAACTAAATAAAATACTTTCCATACAATGAACTAGGCAAGGACTTCTCTACACAAGGCATTTGTTGTTTACACCTGATTCCTCTTTCAGGGAAGTATGCTGGGCCTTTTCACAATATTGTCATGCTCTCAGGGCCTCTCTCATGTTTTCTCTCTTTGATGCTTTCCTAGATGGCGACTCTATTTGCTACAGAAGCCTGCCATACTATCACAATTCCACTCTATGCCATAGCGCCACCTCGTGTTTTATAATGAAACATACAGAACACTGGAGAGGAAGAGCCCTAGAAAGATGGAAGCAGCAGCTTAAGTGAAGTGCAGGATTATGTGCCCCATGTAGCAAAACCCAAACTGGGGTCACAATGTTAAAAAGATGGATTCCATTTTCACTTCTCAGTACATTACAGGTGCTTCTGCACCCCACTTATTTAGGGGACATGCCACTGTTGTATTGCTTCCAATCCTGTGAAATATATGACCTACAAAAAGAGTAAGTCATTAAGCTGTGCATGCATTCATCTAAGGATCCTTTACAGCAAGTTGTACTGATCTATTGACATTTCCTCTTATTTTTCTTAAGCAGTATTTTCAACTCATTTTCCTTTAAAAGAATAATCAGTTGATTCAACACCTAAAGGATATTAGTATGGGTGGTGTTTTTGATTTGGTCTGGTCTGGTCTGGTCTGGGGATAAAGGGATTTATTCCTCATCTTCTCTCTCTCTCTCTCTCTCTCTCACACACACACACACACACACACGCACCATTCCTGCTTGAGATTTATGGAGTATCACAAATATTTCACCTCCTGTTCATGGTTTTAATTAAACCCTGCCTCAACTTAAAAGCTTAAGTCCAGGCTACTTAGCACGGAGATCAATTATACAAATGCTATAATTGGAAGGAGAAGCTCTTTTCCTCTTACTCTGTCTCTCTCATTTTTAAATCAACTGGAAAGAGACCATTTGTGATGAAATATCTATTATTGCCTAGAGTTCAAAGAGCTGGCTAGATTAACCTGATTAACTCTATTTTCCTTTAAGGCCCAGGAATCCCTATTGGAAGCACTCTCCTTCCCCTGCTCTAATTTCTCTATGATCTATGTCTGCCTCGACCAGTAAAAGCTGCTGGCACAAAATGTATACCATTCAGGGGAGGTCTTGTCGGGAAGATTTGCACATTCTCCGTTGCTTTTTAAAAGACTCCTACCAATACTTCTCCTCTGCACCAATTGAAATGTTCATCCATTTCCTGGGCAGAATTTACTCTAGAGCTGACATGAGGATTACTTTATTGACCATGCATTCCATGCAGTGGTTAAACCTTTGCCCCCTTTCCCCCTCCATGGTGGCTTTAAAGGAAGAAGAGGATCTCCCTTAGACTGGCTTTTCTTCTTTTAAGGGAACCTTGCTTCATTCTGGGATGCCATAGTCCCAGTCGAACTACAGGATGTGTGTGCTTGTATGAAGGCAAATGCAACTGTTACGTATAGCTCCAGCATGTGTGATCAGCTAGTTTGACCCTCGGGTTCTCAAAGAAGAGCAGTTAAAAACTCTGGCAATTGCTATCCAGTGTTGGCACTCAGCACTTCCAGATGAATGGAAGTAAGTTTTGCTATTACAGATTTCATAAAATGATGCCCCAGGAAAATGAAGAGCAGAACAAACAAGTTTTATTTAACGTTGTGCAATTTTTACTATGACTGGACTCCAAAGGGCTGCTATTCTAGGATTCCATTCCCTGAAGGCAAGTCCAGAATTAGCGCATGGTATTGTTGGGCAAGTGCCAGAGCCGGGGGGGGGGGGGGGGCTACCAGCTAATGCCCTCATCCTTTTCAATATGATTTTCAATTTTCAAAAAAATACCTCCACTGCCACTGGCCCCAGGCCACATCATAGCATCCCTCCATCATGCAAAGCCAGGGCCTGGAGACCTTCCAGGGCAGGGGTCCTCAAACTTTTCCAACAGGGGGCCAGTTGAAAGGTGCCCGCAGTGGGTGCAGGCCGCCAAGGCAGTGCCGGTGGGGGGGGGGGGGGGGGGGGGGGCGCAGGGCAAGGGGGACGGGGGGCAAGCGAGGCAGGGGTGGGGGCCGGGGCAGGGGCGAGGCAGCCGCTTGCTTGCGAGGAGATCGTTTTCTCTGAGCGAATCCAAACTAATCTCCGTGCGAGCAAGACACGTGCCCACATGCAGCGCGTACAAAACCTCTGGGGCGGGCTGGTTAAATGGGCATCGCGGGCCGGATCCAGTCCACGGGCCATAGTTTGAAGACCCATGTTCTGGGGAAATGAAGATGGCAGCAACTTCAGCCGCCTGGCCTGGCACTTCTCTTTTTCCTGAGGTACGGGCGTTGCTTGATGAGTGTAGCAACTGCACCTTCCAGAATCGAACGTCCAAAGTTTTACAAGCTTTATGATAAATGATGTAAGGATAGATCATGCCACTGTGTTTAGCTTGCATATTTTTCTATTTTTGCAGAATTTAGGGTTGGGGCATAGATTTTAGACTGCAGTGGAATTCTGGTCCTGTTCAAGCCTTCCCTTCCAAACCTGTGAGGGGGTGTCTGGGAATGCAGGGGCTTGCTCAGCCCCCTCAGCAATGCTGCAGAGGCCAGCAATGCTTCGAGCAGGTGGCGGTAGCTAAACCTGAAGGGGGCTCAGCTATTGCCACCACACACGTGGCTGCTAAGATGGGGAGGGGAACCCGACTGTCCCAGGTCTTCAAGCAGCAGCATCAAGGAGGTGCAACTACCTGAGATGTGCCTGGATACCCCTTCATGCATCTGGGAGAGAACATCTGCAGGCAGCTTCTACCATGCCATATCTGTATTGCTTCATTGTCTGCAGCTGCTGTTAGCATCAGAGCATTGAATCATAGGACAAACCTGGTTTTGATCATGATGTGCCCACAGGATCTCAGGAACAAAGATAGCTGGGGCAAACTCATTCCTGGTATTGTCTCCAATTACATCTCCAATTTGGATCTTGTTTTATGGACATCAGAACTGGCAACTGATGCCAACTTGCTCTCAACTGTCTTGAAATGTCTGGATAAATGTGACAAAGAGTATTGTTCATGCCCCTCATGGGATGTGTGGAGGGAAACAACCGAAGAACCCAGATGTTCTCATTCCTTCAATAATGACAGCTATATGACACCCTGCAAAGGACGCCAGACATGAACTTTCTCCCAATAGCACATTCATTTTCCAAGTGCCAATACTTACATAGCCAAAGCAGCATGATCTGCATGCACAGGAAAACCCAAAGGTTTGCAGAAATACAAAACATCTTTTGAGGAGAAAACGAAAAGGGCCACCCCCAGAATCCAGTTCAGTAAGCTCTAAGCATAGTGGCCATAGAACTCAACACGATTGAAAGCGCAGTCAGACAGAAAAACGGCCTACGGCTCTCCACATGCCCCAAGCAGATTTTTTTCCCCAAAACTTGCATGGGGTGAGCCCTAAGTCTCTGTTGCAAGAAAAAATGGAAACCTGGCAGCTTAGAGAAATGGGGAATTCATTGGAGTACTATGGAATGAGGTGCAGCCGCCTGCCTGGAAGTGTGAACAAGAGTGCTCTGCATAGGGTGACCACGTGCCCTCTTCTACAGAGCACAATCCTCTATTTGAAAGGCTGTCTGAGGACTGTCATCTGTTTTTAATGTGTCCTCTGTGGGAAAGGCTGTCCATCCAAAGATTAAGATAAAGAACCACTGGAAAGAAGACTTCAGCCTTGGAGGTGCCCATCAGGAGATGGAGCAGGCACTTGGCCACCGTCTTTCTCCTTTTGATGAGATGTCTTGTAGCATTATTTAAATTATAGAAACTCTAACTTGCTGTGCTTCTCTCTCTATATCAGCACAGGCATCTGTTACGCACATCTCTGTCCCCCTTTGTCCTCTCTTGTCCTATATTTGGCAGCGTGATACAGGCCACTCCAGGTCCACATGGCAATGTTTCCTCATTGCTCCCCACTGCTTCTTCCATGGTTGCTAAATATTCCATGTTACATAGACGGTGGCTCTTAACACCATCCAGACAGAATGAAGACGTCCGACTTGAGTGTATCGAGATTCTGCTTCAGGGGCTTTACTGAATCGTGCCCCCCACTGCAAGAGGACGCCAGCAGCAGCGGGAAGAAGAGCACAGCCTGTGCGGGGCTCCATCTCCTTTGATGCAGGAAGATCAAGAAGCCAGCTGCTTGCATGATACATTTGTAAACATGAAGCTGACCGGTGATGTGATTTGCTTCCAGCTCGCATTTTGTTTGCCTTCTCCTTTGAAAATAAACACGCTGCACATTTTTTCTGAATGGCTGGCGCCTGACAACAAGAAGCATTCAATCTCCGTTGAGCTAAAGTTTTCTCCCCTGAGCACCACCACTTTTCTGTGAGCCTCTGTTGAAACTTGGTGCAAGAAATGAAGCAAGATGGAGCGCCGTTCTTTGTGGGCTGATTTCTCGGGTTGTCTGGTGGTTTGCCTGGACTGCCTCACAGATGTTCTTGGACATTCAAGTGGCCTCCTGGCACCCTCAGCATGCTAATGAGTGATGGGATCCTACCACCACACAGTGCTGAGTGTACTACCTTCCCAGCTAGGATGTTGCTCCTTTTTCTTCCAGTCACTTTTCGGGTGTTAAGGGATAACAGTCCAAGGAAGGGGTGATGCTGAAAGTGCAGGTCTCTTTAGAGATGGTTCTAGGACTGCTCTTGGGTGGTGGTGTACTTGTGAATGTTGAAGTCCTGTACTGTTGTTCATCTTCACAGTCGCCGTAGCAATATCCACCAGAATAGTTCCACAGTGGTGCATTTATGTTGATCGGCCTACCTGCCTACCTTTGCTGTTGGGAAAACACATTTCTGCCCAGCTACGTTCAGAAGGAAACAGGAGTTTGCAGAGAGAGCCAGCGGTGCCAGTGGCAAAGGCAGGTACGGTTGATCCCAGCAGGACTCACCAGCATGAGCTGCTGGTCTTCCACTCAGTTGTCCCTTGCTCTGGCCGGGTGATAGGAACATAGAAACATAGAAAACAGAGCGAGTCAAAAGGGTCCTCCCGGGCCATCTAGTCTGACCTCTGGCACCAGCCGGCTCCGCTCACGACATGCCCACCATGTGGCCGTCCAGCGATGGCGAGGACAAGGTGCAGCAGAGGCCCGGACCTCCTCGCCCACCGGCTCTCTGCCTGCCAAGCAAGCGAGTGGTTGCAAAGCTGAGGAAGGGAAGGTGGGGCAAGGCAGGCTCATGGAGGGGAGGGGCCTACTGAGGGGGTCTCGCCCAAGGCTCTCCCACCCTTGGAGCCAGCACGACTGGAGGGCATGAATCAGAAGTCCCGATGCTTCCATTCGTTCTGCCCTGGTGCTCCGGGGTCTCCGCCCCCTGGCAGAGACCAGCACTAAGGCTCCTGCCCTATGCTTTCTGGTGTTCTGACAGTACCGGGCAGCTGAACTGAACTTCCATTTGGATCCTCCCAATGTGCCAGAGCAACACTATAATGTGGGAAATCAAGTTAGGCCTGGGAGCTCTGGGCTGCTTGGAAGTGGCTTCCTGCTACCAGGTATGCCTGCTCGGGCTCTGCAGAGGAGGAGGTGGCCAAACGAAGGCTGTTTTGCCCAGGTCCCCTCCAACACAGCCACCACCGGGGGCCTACAAGGCTCTTCAGTGAGCCCTGCTTCTGAAAGCCAAGCGGTTGTTTCTCTGCCTCACGATGCCCATCCCTCCCAGACTCTCCTGGGTCCTCCCTAGCATGGATTAAGTCTCTCTACACTGAGGGAGCCATTTCTGAGAGAAGCACTTGGCAAAGCACACGGACCATTTATTTAAATGATATCTCTTATCAGGAAATGGAGTACCAGCCATTTTCCAGTGCTTTGCTTCCTTGTAAAAATCCCTGACTACTTTATGTAATCACTGTTGCAAGTTTACGATGTCATAATCCCTTGTGGAATTTGTTGGCCTTCAGAACAGAGACAAAAGCGGAGGGAGGAAAAAAGGAACACAGACTAAAAAGGATTCGCTATTGCTGGGCCATAAGATGAGCCATATGAAACAAATTATCTGTTGCCACAAATAGAATTTGGGGCTTTAAAGTGAACATAGTTGTAATGCACTTAGTTAAAATTATTTGTAGCAGGAATGGGCCGTGCTGTCATGAAAAGGCGACATCAGAGGTAGCTGCCGAGCTCTCATTCACTAATCCATGGACTAACAAGGCTGAATGATTGTGGGAAAGCGGGTGGAGCAAGAGCTTCTGGCAAGGAAAGAGTGAGAAGAGGCAAAACAGTGGGAGCAGGAGGAGGACAAGGTGAGGAGGGTCTTTAGACAGAGAGACCAGACCCACGGTAAAGGAAACTGGCCCAACACCTGCTAGGTGCACCTTCATTCTTGGCTAAGAGTCCAGGATTCCAGAAGACCTGAAGTCAGAGTAAGGTGGCCACTTGGAAATTCCCAAAGAAGAGGAATGCTTCACCCAAAGAAGACGGCCCTGACTTGCATAAAATTGCCATATGTTCTTTTATCTGTAGCTATGCAAATGTAGAAAAATTATAAATTGAATAGATATGCTATACATCTCAGCACAGTGTGGAAAACTGTGATTGGCAGACCCATGTGTCTTGCTGAGCCTGCTGGCCAGGTGCGGTGGATGGGCAACTGCAAGACCCAACTCTTCCTGTGGATGGTTCTTTAGCATTCAGCTGGGCAAGGACTGGGCAGACGGTCCTCCGTGGAAACGGACACGTGGTCACCAAGTCAGGCACTTCATCTCCATCTCGAGGTGCAGCTCTCCTCGGTAACTCACCAACCATTCCTTGACTGAGAAGGTCCTCCTGGGATCCTCAAAGTTTCAGGTGCCTGGAAAAGCATGAGAAAGTGCTCCTTTGGGCCTCCTTGAAAATAGCCCTCCCAGGGGCTCTTTGATTGCCTGCTAATCCTAGATGGACCAGGACATCTGCTGGGAAGGGTGGGCTGACCTTAGCTCAAAGAACTCCCTCAGCTGTGTAGAACTGAAGGCTGAAACCTGTTTCGGAGAAGCCCTGGAGGGCTGCATTGTGGTGGTGCAAAGACAAAGACCACCATACATTAATGCAAAGCTTTTACTGCCAGTAACTTAGCATTAAGAGGGGCATTAGAATGGAGAGCAAAACTGGATGGAGGGAGCAGGAAATCAAGCGATTGATGTCTGGGGAAAAACAGAAATGTCTGCAGAATCTGGAGAATTCCAGAAGACTAAATTTGAGGCCCAGGCTAGAGGTTCTGCATCCTTGGTGCAAAGAATTCCCAGAGAAGTAACTGTTTAATAAACATACTGAACACAACATCCAGATTCTCTCTTTTTTACATTCAGGGTTTGACATGCCCCTCATGGTAGAAGGTACAATACCTACAGAGGAAGGAAGTACACAAGCTGATGTCCTGTAGGTTCTAGAGTTTGGCCCTCTCGATAAGTGTGGGTGGTCCTGTCAAATAGGCCTTTATCCTGTGGTTTGGGCTGAAAACTTGGGTGGACAGTCATCTAAATAACGAAAGGCATGCACAATTCATTAACATTCTGCTGGCTTCTTTGGGCTTTTGGAATAATATGGAGGAAATAACAAAGGAAAGCAAGTTAGAGGCAATTCCAATTTTGAATTTGGACCCCAAAGGAGAGAACAAGTGGGCAGGTGTTAGCTGGGATCAGCTAGACCGGAAGCAGCCTGAGGGTGAAATTGCCTCAGATTCCCAACAGCAACAGTGCTCACCCATAGGCTACTTCTATCTGAGTTAAAACTTGGCTCAGAAGAGACTCCAGGGCATTAATGATCTTGAAGGCCTTTCGGTAGTTGAACTCATTGGACAGGATCTCTGCAATAGGTTTGTCCTCGCTTATCAAAGCAGCCAAGCTACTAACAAGACCTACTGGCCTTCAGCTTGGGTACCTGCTGTCTCCAATAATGATTAAGGTTTATATGTCGAGGTTTGATACATAGATTTCAGACTCAAGATACAGTATTTCCATTTTCTCGGTACTCTTGGGGTAACCACTGCCAACATAATCTCATGAGCACTATATAGTATTTAGGAACTGGAGGAAAGCTCTTTTATATCTTGTAAGCCAGACTTTCCCAACCTGGCACTCCCCAGATTTCTTGAGCCTTGGCTGTGCTAGCTGAGTCTAATGCAGTTGAACAGCAAAACACTCAAGAACAATGAGTTGGGGGATGCTCTTACAAGCTCTGTTGAGGTCTTCTGTGTGAAATTCAGGCCAAAGGAAGGAACGGCTCTCCTCTTCTAACTCATGGATTGTGATGGAGATGGAGAAGGGCAAAGTGACAATGCTCAGCCTTGTTTTCCCTGCCACACTCTGATGTACCCACCATACACAGAAGTAAAATGCCCAAATAGGACTATGGTGATAAGAAGGGGGAAAGCCACACGGTACTACTGATTTTTAAAAACTAGGGGTTTTAGCTCAGGTCCAAAGATTGCACTTTGGTTTAACATTAAACTATTCAGAGCACAGTTGGGTTAGTAAAAACACAGGAGGACTTGTTTTGTTTTTTCTGGGAAAGGAAAGGTCAAGTGGTCTGGGAAGTATCAAAAGTTCCTGCATGACAGTCGGCCTTTACAGCTAGGAGTAAAATCTACTCATGCTGTCCTCCACCCCCGCCTTTCTTCTGAATGGGCTCTGCTGCCAAGAATGCTGTTTATTGCTAAAGTAAAACATCGTAAAGGGAATTGCTGCTGAGCGATCTGCCCATGGATCAGCCTAAAGGACGAGGATACAAATTATTCTGATGACCCTGTATACATCCCGCTGTGTGTGTCAAGGCACTGAGGGTTTCTGAAAGTACAGAGTGTAATAACAAATAACTTGCGCTCATCACAGAAGTACTCACGATCACTAGGAGTGCCTCAGGATGGATGCCTGGCCATTTCCTAGAATCCCAAGCCATCAGAGGGATTTTTTCCCTATTCTACAGGATTCCTAAGGAGGCAACATCTGCTATTCTGACCTTTTTGTGCACAGTTAAAATGAATAAGAGCTCAAATTGCCTTCCAACCCCTTCTCCCAAATACCCCATTATAGATGCTTCTATAATGGGGGGGGGGGGGCTTCCACAATTTCTGACCCACCATGCCAAGTAGTACCCACCATCTGGTGTCTGGGTTTAACAACATCCTTATTTCTGAGGTGATGGGCAGTCAACACAAATAGCAAGCAGACAGCCGTATATGATTGGTGTTTGCTTGGTGGATCCCACTGTGTCCAGGGCTATTTTGGGGTTTTTAGGGTGCTGGTGCTGAAATGCAAGAGGCAATATCTAGCACCACATGACTACAAGGCACAATGGATCTTTCCTTTCCTCCATCCTACCCTATGAAATATTTTTTTAAAAAACCATACGTGCTTTTCCTATAAATATTTAAATCATAGTTAAAATCACATTTAAAATATAAGTTTAAAACCATGCAGCACAACAACAAAGATAAATACAGGTGCAGTAAAATAAAACAGCATAGTCTAATTATGGGCCAGGGACAGACAGCCTGAATGAACAGACGTGTTTTCAAAAGGTCTTCTAAAGATATTAATTTTTCTGCCTCCCAAATGGTACAGGGGAGTTCCTTCTACAGGGTGGCACCATCACCTGGTAGGCCTGCTGTGGAAGTATTGCATGGCAATATCCCAATCATCTTGAAATGGATAGCAAGCCCATCTCCCATGATTTTAATGGTTGGTTGGATGGATATATATATATATACACACACACACAGGAAGGAGGTCTGCTGGGTACCCAGGTTCGAAGTTGTTTAGGGTAACGCCATAACACTGTGGGGGTTTTTTTTGGGGGGGGGGAGGGTTATTTAATGAGATTTAGTGGTTTAATTTTGACTTTGTTCTTTTATCTGTATTTATTAACCAGCTTTAGCATCATTTTTAGTGGAAAGATAACGTAGACTTTTAACAAGCAAACAAATTATATATCCCCTCATTTTCTTTAAAAAAAAAAACCCTCAGTGAACGTGTTTCTGGCGTGCCTCGACCATATCCTCACAAACCTGTGAGCAGGGTGGACAAAGAGAATGATTCACCTGAAAGACAAGAGTCTGGAGCTTTGGTTTTGAGGGGGAATTGGCAGCTAGGCGTGCCATGCCAAGCAATCCCGCCATGTTTCTGCTGCACAGCTGAACTGCGTAGACATGACAGAAGTTTAACCTGGATGTGCACGAGGAAGTGAACTATCTGAAAAACCAAAAGGATCATGTTGCCTGCCTTTTAGGTCTTTCTTCTGTGAGAAGGAAGAATGTGTTACATTCTTCCATGGTAAACAACTGCTTGGTCACCTGCTTAGAAACCTGTTTTAAGGTATCCCCGAAGCTACGCCATCATTTGGCAGTGCACAGCATGGCTTTAAGCTTATGGATTGCTTTGTTTGGCAATGGTAGAGGTGATGCAGTTTCACAAGGCTCAGAGAATCTGAGAAGGGATTCTTAGAGCAGAATTATTTCTATGTGAAAGGAAATTTTGTTGAATTCATTGGGCTCTTCCTTACCCTAGCCATCTGCAGCTTTATAGGCAAGAATCAGAGCCTTAATTTGGACCAGGAGCAAAGTGGAAGCCAAAGCAATTGGTCTAGGACTGATGTAATAAGATCTACAAAGGACTGATGCAATTGGGTCTACAATGCACACCAGAAAGTAATGTGCAGTTTTTTGTACCAACTGCTGTTTCCAAACACTTTTCAAGGGCAGCCCCATGTCAAGGGATTTGCAGTAATCTAACAAGGAAGTGGCTAAAGCATGCTATGTCTTAGTGATTATAGCCACATCCCTCTTCTCCAGAACAGGTACAACAGGTGGAACAGCTGAAGGTGAGCAGAAGCATTCCTGACCAGATCCCCCACTTGAACATCCAGTAACAAAGCAGGATCTGGAAGCCTTTCATGCCTGAACTTTCTGGGGAAGTGCGATCCCAACCAGAACAAGTTGTATTCCCAATCCCAGATTGTCTACTGACTAGCAAAATCTCTGTCCAAGCCTTACCTTGTTAGTCCACATCCAGCCCATGACGAGAGCAGACAATGATTCAGGATTTCCACAGCCTCCTTGGCAGCAGTTGAAAAATTAAGATAGAGCTGGGGGGATGAGCTCCAACTCCAGAAGTCAAATGACCTCTTCCAGAAGCTTCATCTAAATATTAACAGAAGGAAGGGGATAAAGTAGCTCCCTGAATAACTCACAGGCCATGGCCAAGATGCTGAATAATGGCCCCCAATATCACCTTCTGAGAACTGGAGCCATTGCAAAGCAGTCCTGCACTAATTAAATGTCCTGAAATGATGACAGATACCAAGGTTTGCGGTATCAAATGCACTGACAGGTCCAGGAGAACCATGAGCATATTCCCCATGCCCAGTTCATATTGTAGGACATCCACCATGGTGACCAAAGTTGTTTCTGTCTCAGCCTGGAAAAGTTGGAAATAATCACTTTTCTTCAAGACAGCTGAATATCCTGGCCTCTCCAGCCTCCTTCCTTCACTGCCTGCCAGAACCTGCTTCCCTTTCCTGACTGCAAACAGCTGCCAGCATGGCTCTTTCCTCACCAAGGCTGAACAAGAGGAGGCTTGGGGCCTGGTTTCCAGCTACAAGGTCAGGGGGTTGTGTTTGAAGTCCAAGCTGGGGTTTAGAACGTCCTGTGGTCCCTCAAACTCTGACTAGGGCCACAGGATGGCTCTCTAATCTGGTTTACACCAGCTCTTCCTCAATTTGGAATAAACCCCACTAAGGCCTAGTTCTCCACTGCTTTTCTGGATTGCAGCCTGAAGGTCCAACCTCACTTCATCCTAAGCATGTCAGCTCACGTGTCTTACCCATCCAGTTCATTCATTCCTTAGCCTTCTACCACTAAGCATTGACTAGTCATATTATTTATTTATTTATTTATTTATTTAAATTTATTAAAAAAATTTTATGCCACCCCATTCGCCGAAGCCTCGGGGCGGCTTACAACAATAAATTAAAACATCATAAATAACATTTTAAAATATATACATTAAAATAAAATACAAATATGCAATATAAAATAAGCCACCCTGGCCCGATAAAATTCAATAATATTAACATTTAAAATGCTGCTTAAATAAAAAGGTCTTCGCCTGGCGCCGAAAAACAAATATTAGTTATTTGCTGTCTATGTTGGGTTTCAATAAAGATGAAGTTCTGAGTTGTATCAAAATGTATTGGATATCAGCTCAACTGTATGGCAGACACACAACCCAACATGTGCTGAGGCCAGAATTTGTCAGTCCAATTCATTTCCAAAGGAAGTGCACTTTGGCCTAAATTCTCCATCTCTTAGTGTCACCAAAAAAGTAAAACAGTGCCAATCCTGTGGAGCAGGAGAAATATCTAAAGTAACTTTGCATTCACACACATTATTACTCACAAATGCTGAGAAATTAAGGGAGCTTTATTCTAGAGAAAATAGCTTGGTTATCTTAGACTGCTCATGTAATCAGCACAAGCAGGACATCAGTGCTTCAAAAGCAGGAGATTCCTGGTCTGGCATGATAGGAATATGGAGCAGAATCCCAGCCTGATTCTTCAAATCTATCTCCACAAGCCATCTGGAAAAAGGCATTGTAGGGCATCCTGTGCTCTAAGCAGTGATTCATTTGCTACTGTCAAGTTAAGTTCAGGCAGTTGTAGAAACGAACGGCCTTTATTATTGACCAATTCTGGGGCTGCAAAGTTGCAGGGGACATCGGTGACGTCTGCTGTGAGTCACGTCAGGCACAGAGCAAATAAGGTTGCTCTGACCTGCACCTAAGCAACCAGCCGGAGGTTGTCTAAACAAGGCAATTCTATGGGAACCCCCAGTGGGTGACACCCTGCGCAGAGAAAAGGCTGCTGACTTGAAACAAATGGGCAGTCCCATTTGTTTCGTCATCTCTGATTTGTTCGTGCTCAACTTTTTTCCCAACAAAATTAGGCATCAATGATTTTTTTAAAAACTGCCACTGTAAGAATGGAATTAGGCTATGTTCTGTAGGCTCAAGCTCCATAAAACCAGGAAATTGTATCTTGGATTATCAGACTTGCCCCACGAAGAGTACAGAGGTTGTACAACGTCACGAACAGGGCTTGCACAGCTTGTTCTCCACACACCCACACTTTCCCTTGGTCTTTCAGGCTGAAAGCCACATGGAGTGCCTGAGGTCTTCAAGGATGTTCCACACAGTCATGGTCTGTAGGAAGCATCTGAGCCTTGCCGTCTCGCAAAAGCGGACCTCCTGCAAGTTGATCCGTGACATGTTTCTTGCTTACATCAGTACCTGGCAGGATGGGCTAAACAGTGTGGCGTGAGGGACCCCCTCCTAGCAGTAAGCACCATCCCTCACCTGCCTTTCCATGTTCACACTTGAACTGTACACTTCCCATCTGGTCCAACAGCCAAGCTACAGTGGTCAGCTCCCACTTCCCCAGATCTGCTGGG
This sequence comes from Varanus komodoensis, assembly GCF_004798865.1. NCBI lineage: Eukaryota > Metazoa > Chordata > Lepidosauria > Squamata > Varanidae > Varanus > Varanus komodoensis. The sequence continues at coordinate 4,524,405 of NW_025336045.1, forward strand.
ATCACGTGGCATGTATTACTGTGAACTTTAATATGATTTAAGATCCTAGCCTGCGTAGCAGCATAACCAATGCTTGATCTCTCTCTCCCCTAACCACCCTCCATGGCCCCAGTGCAGTATTTTCAAATCAGCTACCTCTCCCAGGGCCGTGCTAGATGATAAGCCAGCTATACTTTAGAAACTTGGAGGAGTGAGATTTGTCAAATCGTAAATGCAGTTTTAGTCTCGCTCTAGGGCAAGCTCTGCCAGGACTCCTCAGGAAAGCTTTTTGTTCAGTGTATGCAAGCAGTCACTGAAGTCTGGCCTGTTCTTGAACATCGTATGCAATAAGCCCTGTGTGACAAGCGGGGGGGCCAGAGCAGAACCACTTTGAGGCTCTGAACTGAGTCCCTGCATTCTCATTCATCTGTTCTGCATAACACTAACCCATGGTTTATTTAGCTCATGGTTAATCCATGGTTTGTCATGCTACTCAAGATTTCTCTGGCAGATGACGGATGTTGTTCTTCTTCACCCACTCTCTCCTTTCTCTCAATTGCTTTTGTTGCACTTTAGATTAAATAAACCATGGGTTAGTATTAGGTATAAACCAAGTCTAAAGTCAAGGTGAGGGGGTAAAACCAAGGTTTAGCTCACCGACAATCCATTTAACCATGAAAAAGGCTGTGACCACCCTTCACATCCACTGAGTCATCTCTTCATTCCTGTGTCTGCTCACAGTAAGATGTTCTTCTAAATGTTTTGCTGAAGGGCTTGCAAATATCTCAGCTTCCAAGTGAATTTGCAGTAATGTTTCAGTGTTTATACAGAATCTATAGGCAAAATGAATGAAGATGTGAAAAAGAGGGGCTATTATTGCTCAAGCGGAATGGCTCCTGCCAACAACCTGTCAGTGAGCACAGAAGATCGAGGTGCTCTCTCTCTCTGCTTTATTTATTTCACACAGACTTACAAAAAGGAACATCCACTGTAGACCACCCGCGTGGCAGAGCTGAAAGAGAAAGCTCTCCAGATGCCGGAACAGATGTACTATTTTGCCTATCGATCTGTTCAAATACTGTGGACAGGGGCTCTGTGAGGGTTCAGGTTACTAAGCTCTTCAAATACAGTTCAAACACTAGACATATCTGGGGTAAAGCAGCAGGGTTACCTGCTTCAAAGAAAACCAGACTAGGGTGCAAACCAGACCCCAGAGGTGAGCTTGCATCTGTATAAGAAATGGTGCAATGTTTCCTTTTCAATCTGAAATCATATGCAAATCATATGCACTTGCAAAACAAGGTCACAGGGCCCTTGGGGCCTCGTAAGGGCAGCACGCAAGGCAAAGCACACCACAAAGGCTTTGTGCTTGTGGCCTTCCACATGGCATCGCTTTAAATGTGTGCCCAGCAGCTCTGCCTTTTCATCTTTGCTCCAGGGTAGGTTCAGAGGGCCTCTGTCTTTTCATTTTTGCTCTAGAATAGGTTCAGAGGTCCTGAGCTGGATTGTAAAGATCTTCCCCATGCTTAGGGTCACGATACAGTTTTTGGATCGCTGCTGCTGCTGCTGCTCCTCCTCCTTCATTTGTGCCCCCCATATGCAAAAAAGGACAGAGCTGCCAGACTTACCTTTGTGTCTATTTTGCCTCTCAGCAGAGTATGCTCAGCCAACCAATACTGGTGGTGCGTGGGGGCTTAATTGGAGACAAGAGATTCTGGCCAGTTACTGACGACTGAAGAGCAGCTGCTATATTTGCTTGTCTCTCTGCTTGTTTGCTTGCTTTGTGGCATTGCAGCAAGCGGTATGGTGCCTCCTGTGACACTCTGGAATTTCTAGAAGTAGAAGAGGTTTTAAACATTTCCTGCTTCCTCTTCCCTTCCTTTTCTCCAAAGAGCTGCTTTTGCAGGGGTCAGGAGAGATGACAGGAGCGAGGGGAGACCAGAACTGAGCAGGATTGGCCCCTGTGCCCACCTCCGTTCTCAGCATCATTCCAGCTGGGGTCCTTGCCCCAAGGCTCCCCCTGCATGAGGCAGGGGGAGGCAGCCAGCTCAGGTGGCCGTCGCTGGAGTATGTGGGGAGCCGTGGAGGCCAGTCCCATGGCCATTCTTCCTGCCTGCCCTGGCCGTTTGTCTTGTAGGAGCAAGAGCAGTGAGTGCCACCCAGCCTGCCGGGTTCCCCACAGCCTCCTAAACCAAACTGCTGCCCTCAAGGTGCAGTTGAGAATGCTGCCCAAGAGCCGGTGTTGAAGCAAGATTCAATTGTCCATCTGGTTCACTTCTCCACTCAGAACTGGGGGGCAGGGGATGGGAATATCGGGCTGGGCCCAGCTTGCATGTTTGAGCATCCCGGCTGTAAATGCTCGCTTTGCCTCTAGCTGGGGTCAGGATCTCAAGCGTTCCCTCTGCATGTGAACCAAATGTGAAGCCTCACGCCCACCTTTGCTCACTAAATCCCGGGGTGGCTAAGTGATACCTAAATGAAGCCCAGGCCAGTTCTCCTGAGGTCCATACCTGACTCCAGTGTTGTATTCAGCTTGTTTCTCCCAGTCGATGTTTGCTCTGAACATCTGATGTGGTTGCGATGCAGATTCACTGAATTCCAGCTCAGGATGATGGAAGTCCGGCTGGAGCTGGGGGTCAGACTAGCTGGCCTGAAAGGCCCCTTCTGACTCACCCTTTCTATGTTTCTATGTTTCTAAGTCATGCTGACAGATGCTCTGTTCTGATGATGCCTGGATGAGGTCCAGGATTGGCAAGCAGATCCTTTTGCCACCTCCACTGGCTTGTACAAGGCACTACTTAATGGCTTCATTCCATGTTCACATTGTTTATCAAAGAAAAAGGAAGCAGAAGGATAGAAAAGGGCATTTTATGATCAGAAAAGCCCAAGCAGCAGCACTGAGACTTCAAAGGGGCAGGAGACAGACCGAGTTTGCAAAGGAGTGAGGGGGTGGAGAATGAAATGCTCCCAGGGCCTGTGCCTTGACCCTCCGTTTGGCTGCCTCTTTGATCTCTGCTGTGGACTCTAGGAAACTTTACAAGCATGGCTTATTATTCACTGCACAAAGCCCCGGCCCTTTCAGGGAGCTTCCCTGCCTGAGCCTGTGTGTTGCAATTGACTTGTATCCCAGACATCAGAAGATCAAGCTTTCCTATGGCACACATCAGCTTTCCATGATTAAACAAGAGGGGAAGAAAAAAGGCAATCAGAAAACATTTTTCATTAGCAATTGGCCCTGCTGCCTGAGGATGATGGGACCTGTGACCAACACATCTGGCAGGCACCAGCTTGGGGAAGGTTAACACACCAATCATCATGCCAGTGCTGCATCTGAAATGCAGTCAAGACCGAAGCAGATGGTGATGGATTTGTGCTTTCACTTTCTTTCCCATGCAAGTGAAGTACCACAGGGTACACTTGCAGCTGTGCGCCTGGCAAAGAATATCTTGCTTTTCAATGGGCGTTTCCATTTTACTAAGTCACTCTGTTTTACTGATGCTTCTCCACTTCCATGGCTGGCTGCTTTGCTTTGCTTTGCTTTGCTTTGCTTTGCTTTGCTCTGCTCTGCTCTGCTCTGCTCTGCTTTGCTTTGTGCTCCGCTTCACTGTGCTGCTTAAATTGTGATTGTGCTTATTGATTTTTACTCTTGCATTTCTATTGGTTCTTTGATTCTTTTACACCTATTATATGCTGCTGGCAGGTGGGGGGTACTTGTCTCAGGTCCCCCAAAACTTCCCTTCAGCAGTAACCTCGCCTATGTACGGCCACATCCCGTCTTAATTTACTCCTCACCTACCAGGCAGTGCAGGCAATGCAGAAGTTAGCACCTTTACTGCTGTGGTGTGACTGGAGTAAACCACAGCTGATTGCAGGTGTGGGTGTGAGTGCATTTTTTGTTCCAGAAATACAAATGGAACAAGACTGGGACTGCAGTCCTTCAGTCTATGATAATTATCACATTGTATCCAAATTTCCATATATGAGCAACATCTGGGAGCGCGTAGCATCTTTTATCTCCAGGTTTTCTTGTAGGATGCACTGGAAGTTTTCCAATCTGGGTTCAGGTTTGGTTTGGGGATAAAATCATCTGTGGTCACCCTGACCCCCTGGTCACCCTGACTCTGTGGTCACTTACAGGCAACCCTGATAATTCTACAGCTCTCATCAGCTTTTGATACCTTCAACCATGATATGCTTCTAGACACTAAAGTCTAAGACAGAAAGGAAATACTATGGGTGAGGAAGCTTGCTGGCCAGGAGGGATTCAACTGGTATTGGACTGGGTTATAGTCTCTTGGAAGAACCACTTTTGCACCTGAGAAATTCTTCTGGATTCACTCCTGCCTGTGGAAGCACAAGCAGGATGGCTTAATGGAAATATTCCTGAATGAAAGCATTATTTTCATGCTGCAAAAGAGTTGCTGTTACAGAGATGTGTCTAAGGCAGATTATCACACACATGCTATATCTAGTCAGAAATAGCATTTATTTCCCCTTGTAACATTTACATTTCCCCTTGTAAAATACCAGTGAAGTACATTTCAGAAGTGCACAAAATTGCATCATGCAGACAACTATCATCTGTGTTAGTCAGAGTTTGAGGTATAGGACCTCCTTTATGTTTGGGGGTGGGGGAAGAGCTGCCCTATAGGGAAATGAGGCAGCTTCCTGGAGCACCATAAGTAAGTAATACGTTCTGTGCTGGAAAGCAAAGATATAATTAGCAGTGTTTGCTCAGACCCCAGTTTTCATTTGTAAGATGTTCACAATTCTAATGCCACTTCTAATTCACACAAAATAAATTGCAGAGTGCTTGAAATAATATACATTATTCACTGGTTGAATTGCTTCTTAGGTTTGGATTTTATTGTTATCACTACTGTTTTGAGGGTGGGATTTAGCCCTAGAATTTAGCCCTGTAAGCATATAAACAAGCATGCTTCTGAGCATGTGCAAAGTTCCTTTGACTTGTCACTTCATGCAACTGGGTTTTGAGTGTAAAATTTCCAGGTCAGGAGGGTACAAGTTCCAACTATCCACCCTTACTTAATAACATCTCTTTTAGAAAATGAAACCACTACGTAGCAGGAATTTTTCTCTTCTGTCCAGAAAGAAAGAAAGAAAGAAAGAAAGAAAGAAAGAAAGAAAG
>NW_025336045.1:4529632-4818098 GCF_004798865.1 Varanus komodoensis
GAAAGAAAGAAAGAAAGAAAGAAAGAAAGAAAGAAAGAAAGAGGAAGTGTTGTAACCTTCTATGAGAAAATAAAAATGACAGCCATATTGTAAACTGCATGTCCTGCTATCAAGACACAACTCCATTGAGGTTTCTGTGCTTCTGGGTAACAAACTGCCTATCCAGAGCTGCAGTGACTGCTGCAGGAAGGCCAGTGGCTATACGGATTCCAAGAAATCCATTCCCTTACCACACGAACACTGACACAGCTGCAAATGGTTCAGCTGTAAACAATGCACCACTTGATGAGCGTTGAAACAAGGCCATGGAGCAGAATCCTGTTTATACTGAAGTCGGGTTGCCCAAAGAGGAAAGTCACAAAGGCATGCCACTGCCGGGCCAAGGTGGTCCCCGCACCGGATGGATGAAGAAGAGGGTTGACAATGTTTGTGTGGAGCTGGAAATTCTAGCATCGTCCATCCATGCTTGCATTTTCCCAGTATTTCCACAGCTTTTCTGTATATGGTATATACATGTGTGTGCATGTGCACTTGTGGTGGGACTTCTATGTGTAAAAATGATCTGTGACTACATCATTAAGCCAGCTTGGAGCTCAACAGCTTTTCAGTGGCCTCTGGAGATAAAGCTTAAGAAGACCCCAGGTAGGCACCATGAGAGACCCCAGCCAGAACTGACTCACAATTCGGGAACTGAACTGAGTTCAACATGGACACACTTTCATAGGAATTCAGCCCCCAGAAGGAGCTATCAATAAATGGGACTTGAAAAATAGGCCTACATTATCTAAGCCAAGGGTAAGCAACCTGGTGCCTGCCAGATGTTTGGAAATCTATCAGCATGGCCAAGGGTCAAAGATTGTATCTGAAGGTCTCCAGGTTGCCCACCCCTGATAAATACACGGGGAGCTGCCTTGCATCAGACAGCTGGGCCAGTATCATCCCCATCCTCCTTGGAGCTCTGAAAAGATGTGATGAGTGCTCCCACAAATGGCTGCCAGGGAGCAGCCTGGCCTATTCATAAAATGGCCTCTGTGGGGAGCATGGGTGGTGAGAGTTGCTTATTTCCTAGAAGATGAACTGGTGAGGCTAGAAGGAAAGCAGTCTGCCCAAGAACCTAAGTACAAAGCGAACAGTGGGGTGTGAGCTCCAGAACGAAAAACCATTCTTTTGAACCAAATAAAGCAGGTGCCAGAGGGCAGTAGTTGGCTTTGTAGCTGCCAATCCCACCATTTTGAATAAAAAGAAGGAAAGAAAATAAATTTCAGGGCAGGGAGGGTGGCAGAACCCAAGAGACGTATCCATGGTGCTGGCGACCTTGCATATCACACTGGAGACACCAGGTCTACTCTTAACAGCCAATAGCTTTCTAAGGTCTTGGGCAGGGAGCAACTTCCCCATCATCTGCTGACCCATCCTTTCAACTGGAGATGTGGGGACTAAGCCTGAGACATTCTGTAAGTGCATACAAAGCATGTGTGCTATCGTTGAGTCACGGGTTTTCCCCAAATGGGTCTTCTCACGTGGCCAGTCTCTAGAAATAATCTCAAACAGAAAAACAACACAACACAAAACAACCAAACCAACAAAAACAGAGTCCATCAGTGCAAATTCATTCTGTGCTCTGGATCTGCTGTTCTTGGTGTGTGACATGAATGATGGGGTACCTCCCTCACCTCTCTCTTTTGGCCTGAGAAGCAATGATGGCCCTTCTCCTCCCAATGAATGCTGCTCAAGCAGCTTTGTGACAGTGCCACCAGCTTAATCTCAGAGGGCAGCAGTAGCTGATAAATGCAGTGAGTTGGAGGAAGTGGAGGCATCATACCAGGGGGGCGGGGGGTCCAGAGGTCTATGATCAGCACACAGATGCTATCACTTCAGAGTGGAATATAAGTGATCCCAATTGCTTGAGGCTTGGCCACATGTTTGAATGTCCCTCACATCAAAACAAAGTTGAGCTTCCATGCAAACACCAAATCAGCAAGTCACAGAGAAGGTTTTAGCCCAGCTGTTTCCAGGGCATGCTAATTTGGTACTTCTCTGGAGGTTTATATGTTGGTTGACTTAACATGAGTAAGAATGCACAAGTCAGCAAATCTGAGCATGCCGAATTTTTCCAAATTCCACTCAAACCTCTTTCCAATCAAGTCTGCAATCCCATGCATATATAGGCAGAAAAAGGTCCCACAAGTCTGTGCTACCTGGGCCACGCTGGAAGTTGTAGGACTGCTTGTACTCTACCCTTGCAGGGGGTCACGGCCTAAGAAGGAAACCCTTGTAAAGTGGGGAGTGCAGAGGTGGCAAAAGCTGTCCTAAATGCTTGCATTACAATAGCACTATTGATGCTATTTCGAGCTACAGTTCCCTATTTTCCCTTCCTTGTGTTGAATCACACCACAGCTATTTAAGTCCCTATGTATACATTTGGTTTAAAGTGATTTTATTTAACTCTCTGTAGAATGATTTTCTTCAGCCTAGACCAGCCCTCCCCTCTGTACCTCTGTCCAGACTTATGCTTTGCTTCTGCAGGTACGAGTCCATGACACCTGTGTGTGTTTTGCACAGATATGTAGACCATTCTGTTTATCACATTTGTCTCATCTTCCATTCATGGTACAGCCCAAAAAGGCATTCGTAGATGCAAGAAGGCACTTCTGGGCCTTTTTCACATACAGCATCATTCTGTATGTTTTCAGCTGTTTATGAATGAGTCTTTTGATAAGATCTTGTGGTAATTTTATTGCTTTTATGCACTGTTCTAAATTGTCCAACAAGATTCAGTTTGGAGTGTTATAGAAACAAATAATCACAAATAATTCTCACCCAGGCACTGACCAGACTTTGACCTCCTAAGATTCAGCAAGGAGGCGGCTTATGTTCCTTTGAATCATGCCACAGATTAGTCAGCCGCCGGTTCAGCCTTTCTGGTGCGATTCTAGGCACATCCATTCAGAAGTGAACCACACATGCTCCCGGCTGCATGTGTATGGGGTGTGACCCCAGTTGATTCAGCCTGCGACCCGACAGCCAGCTCCAGGTTTTGGAGGATCCTGAGAGAAGGCACACTCAGTGGCGCCCTTCCTTGGGGAGGCTGCCTGCCTGCCAGGCAGAGGGCAGTGGTATCTACCACTCCCCCTTTGCAGCTCTGCCATGTTTGGGCCTGGGTCAGGGACAGAGTGCAATGATGCAAAGGAGCAAATCCAGGGAGCTGTTGTCCATAGGCTTGGGAACTGGGTTATTGGCAGTTGTCCACTCTGCCAGCTCTTGACGCAGGCCCTGGCCACTCTCCTGAAGGTGAGCCCAGTGGGACTTCTGCAGAAACATGCAATGGCTTGTGCTATATGACATACTTGCATATTAGTGATCGTAAACTCAGATGATCTCATTTCCCTATAAGGTCATACCAAACAGCTTTGACCCATACTGGAAGCCTTCACTGTCTCCAACAAAGGTCTATTCCAACGCATGCAAAACCAGCCCTGGTTATTCAGAATTATTATCAAGTCACTCCAGGAAGCCTAAGGCCCTCCCATCCTTGCGTCAGCCTAGAAGTAATTCTATTACTAGGTCCAGATAGGGCGGACTGGTAATTTCTGGGAAATGTTGATCGCTTTGGCTCTGGCATTTACTGTCATGGCTCCGAGCAAGTCACTTGCCTGTCAGTCACATGCAAATGTCCTGTGTTTTTTGTCCTGTGGGCAGGTCTCTTCTCTCTCTCTCCCTCCCCCACCCCTGCCCCTCATTCTCTCAGATTCCCAGAGTGGTGGACTAATGCCCTGGGGAAAAATAAAAGCAGGGTAAAGGCATTTCCCCATTCTTGTCCTCAGGAGCACTCAGCTTCTGGAGACACTCCCCCTCTGCGTATGCGGGTGCCACTCAGCCATCCTGCTCCGTGGGCTGAGCTGGCTGGGCTTGAACATGCTCTGGAGCACTGGAGGGGGGGCACTGGAGCCTCCAAGGGCCCTGCTTTCTTGGATGACCCCATACGTGATCTGTATCATGAGTGACTTGAGCACACAGGACAGACTTCCTTGGCAACCATCTCTTTGTTTGCCTCATTTCCCGATTCTAGAGGACAGCACTCCCCTTACCCTCTTGACATATCGGCTGTCATTTTCTTGCTTGCTCTGTGTCGGAGGACTGACTTAATGCCTCCTCCTTCTTTATAGAACGAAGTGGCCCAGGAGGCTTGTAAACGTTCAGCGACAGTGGGAACAAACCATCCATTTGCAAATTCTGCATTTATTGTAACTGAACTCCTGTTGATTTGCTCACTGCTCTCTTTAATAATGGCAAATATTGGATAGTGGAAAAGTTGGAACTGGGTAGCTGAACAAAATATCTGCATAAACTCAGATAACGATTGTTCTTTGACCCTGGAAAGACACTACACAATGAATTGCAACAGAGGGCACTCAGCACAGTTGTTTCTCTACTTCTCTTCCCATTTATTTATTTATTTTTTCCTGTTTGGTGTGCAGCTTTTTGTGAGGAGGAGGAGGAGGAGGAACCATGGCTGAAGAGAGGCACTGCTTGAGAGTGGGCATAAAGGGGTGTGCAGGTTGTCTTGCTTATTGCCAGCGTGACACAGTGGCTGGAGTGCTGGATGGGGACTCGAGAGATCCGGCCACAAAGTTCACTGGGTGACTTTGGGCTACTTTCAGCCCAACCTACCCCACAAGGCGGTTGTTGCAAGGATAAAATGGAGATACTTCCGTTGCTCTGGGTTCTTCACAGGTGGAAAAAGGCCAGATATAAATGCAATGTGGTGGGGGTGATGGGGGTGATGAGATACTGGAAATGTAAACCACGCCTTGCAAAGGTAGGGCGCTGTAGAAAACGCGCCACGGGAATATAGGTACGCTATGATGTGACGCTGCACAGCTATATTTGGACTTGGACAGGAGTTCCACACACATAGGCACTTTTAGAGGAGCATATGTAAAGCTGTCCAATGTGCTCAACTGGTTTTGCCCCGAGCAAGAATAGTGCCACCATCCAAGATGTGGATCCCCACAGTGGATCAGGTAAGAATGCTGAACAGCAATCGGTACATCTTAATTAAGAGACCTTCCTCTTGTCTCTTACATGCTGATCCAGCCACCAATCCAGACCAACAGAGTGCCAGTCCTCTGGGGGCTTAGATTTCCTCTATAATGGCAGTGCTGCATCAGGAGCTATTCTTACTATTGTCTGGAACCCTGATCTTTTTCCAAACACAGTATAGCTGTAAAGGTACAGTCATAGGCATGTTTAGGCAGAACTTGCTGTCGAAACATGCACAGGATTCTGCCCAATTAAAAATCATCCCTCCCAACACCTAAAGGTTTACAATCTCAATGAACCTAAATAAATGTGTTTGCATTTTTGAGTCTGGGAGGATGACTAAGGGATTAGGTCAAAGGTTCAAAGAAAATAAAGCTTTAGAGGAGAGATTTGACATATCACGAACAGCATGCATAGATGCATTTGTGTAAGATTTATCTGGCTTTTTTTTTTTTTTTTACTATTTTAATGTACAGTATTGGGTTGAGGCACACGTGGCCCTCAAAATCTGGCTGGACTACAACTCCCATCAGCATCAACAGACCTGATATTGAGGGATGATGGGAGTTGTAGTCCAACATTTGGAGGACTACACTTGCCACGTCTTAGGTGTAGGGGTCAGAGTGTCTAACTAGGACTGAGGAACCCCGGGTTCAAATTCCATACTCAGCCCTGAGGCTGACCTTGGGCCAGCCACTTTCTCTCTGCCTGAGCTACCTCACAGAGTAGCTGTGAGAAATAAGATAAGGGAATGATATGCACTGGTGAGGTGTCAAGCATAATAAACAAAATAGGTACAATTAAGTCAGCACTCTGGACCTTGGATATACTTGTAATTGGAACAAAATGACCTTGGGCAAAAAGAAATCATGGAACTGAATGGGCTTCAGATTCCAGTTTATAGGTCCCATTTCTGAATGAACTAGGATAACCACAAGAAATCCACTAAAACTAGCCAACTCTTCGTACTTGCAAAAGGGCTTAAAAAAGAATTGAAACTGGGATTGCCCCACCTGCAGTTTGAAGTGGTAAAGCCCATTCGGCCATTTCACAGTCCTGCCATGTTGTCCCATCTCAGTTTGCTGCATGTGTTGAGAGATTATGGTAACGTGCAGAGCAATTTTGACTCAGAACTTGAGAGGACGGTGGTCTGCACATCCACGGCGAGAGATCCTTCATAAGATAATCCATAAGGGCTCTGTGGTGAGTCAGGGATCAGCTGGACACCATCCCCGCCCCCAGACCCAGCTATTTACATGTCATAGTTCATTATCATGGCTGAGGGAGATAAAAGCTTCTGGCAAGTTAAATTCTGTTAATATCAACTGAGAGCCACAGCTGTGGCGCAAACTAAAAAAACTGCTTTTGGCTGAACTGCTGACTTGTCTTGCACTTTGAATTGATCTAAATTGCTGGCATCATCAACAAGCAAGGTTCCCTTCTTCTGAATACAGCAGTGATGTGGAATTTTAACACACACACACCCCCAAATGGAAAGCAAGCCATGTATGGCTTTAAACGTTAAAGGCAGTGCTTAAAATGGGCCCAGAAATGGACTGGGAGCCAAGACAGCCCGCAAAGCACAGGGACCAGAGGGTGTTCCAGGGGGCCTGCTTTGAACCAACTGCAGCTTCTGAATTATTTTCAGTTATGTACAATTACTTCAGTACAATGCACTGAAGTAATCCAAACCAAAGGTGTCTTCTCAGCTTCCTTGATGAGACAAGACTACTTCTCAGGGTTGTTTCCCACCATCACAGAAATTTAAGGGGTTAGGGTCTTAATCTTCCTCAAAATCTTAGGGTCAAAATCTTCCTCCTTGACTCTTCTCCTATATCCCCATCATGCATTTTTCCCACCCCTGAGGGCCAGGCTCTTTACTGAACATCTGCTGAGGGTGCACACCCCAAAAGGGGCCCTCTGACAAAAGTTCTCTGGAGCAGGTCCTTCTCTTTCGCTCTGCAACCTGCTTATTCACTTGTCCGCCTCCTCTCCTGCTCTGGCCCAGACAATGGAGATGGTGAGAAGGGGGGCCAGCAGATGCCACTGCTGCTCGCTCCCAGACTCTCTGCTGGTCTAAACAAACCAGTGGAAGCAATGATAAGGAGGATGGGGAGCAATAGCTCCTGGAGGCAGTGGTGGTTACCTTCCTGGAGGTGAGGCTACCTTACTGGAGGAAGGAGTCCATTGAGGGTCTCTAACTTGAGGGCCCTCAAAAATCTGAAACCAGCACCACCACCACTTTTTAAGCGAAAGATAAGTCAGGCTAGCTACTCAGGCTAGTGCTAATGGCCCTTTATCAGGATACACTAATCATTTCAGAGGTGGTGAAGGAGGGGTCTTTTTACAAAGGGCTGTCACATTCACATCCTGCTTGTGAGTTTCCTGCAGGCAGCTGATCAGGCACTGTGCAAACAGAGTGCTGGACTAGATGGACCCTTGGGCTCATCCAGCATGGCTCTTGGATTCTTATGGCAAATTTGAACTGGGAATACAGTGCAAACGATACTAAAGTTTCGGAAGCCTCTGTCTCCACATGATGGCCAAAATGGAATATTCTGGTAAAACTAAACTAAGGTATCTTATTGCCTTAAGTTGTTCCTGATGGATCCATACTTTTGAAATTGGTCCAGTGGTAGCATGTGAAACGGTACCTTCTGTTTATGCTGAACAACACAGAAAACTGGTCTGTCATGTCTACTATAGGGGAGAAATGTGTGGCAGGCCACAAGGAGAGTGATAATATGGACAGTCCTTTTGATACAAATGTACACCCCCCCCAAAAAATATAAGAAAACATTGAGCATCAGAGTATAGTAGCCTACTGTATTCCTTTAGCATTCATGCTGAGCCTGACCTGTCTTTATCCATTGATTGCTAGTGTCAAACTATGATCAATAAGAGGCAGGAGGCAATCAAGAGTGTCCCAAGATACCTTCAGACATTTGCACAAAATCTAGATGTCCTCCACCAAAACCAAATCTTCCAGTTTTGTTTGAGACGGGCCTGTCAATCAGCTATTCTACAAACTATTCACTTTGCAAAGCCAACAGGTGATTGATAACTCCTCAGATCATGAGTAAAATGTAGTGTGCAAAGAGATGGCTTTTAACAATGAAAACACTAGGCCAATGCCTCCATTCCTGATAATTTCTCTGGTGTTCTAGCATTTTAAAAGGTTTTTTCTTCTCATTTGGTTGATTATGTTTACCTATTACAATGTCCACGCTGGACCAGGATCTGTAAGTTAAAAAGAGGGTATGCTCAGTAATATAATCTACTTGGCTTCTGTATCGTGGCCTGAAAATCAGTATGTCAAGAACCAAGCTCTTCTCCTTTCTCCCCCAGAGTCTCCCTCTGCATTATGCTTCTTCAGTGACAATGTCTCCATTCACTCTGCTTGAGCCTTCGGTTTTCTCTTTGATTCCTCCCTTTCCTTTGCCTTCCATAATCCATCACCAAAACTGACTGCTTCTTCCTTTACAACATTACAGCCTTTCCTCTCTGTCTCTTAGCAGAAGCCCTAGTCACTGAGATTTATTTTTTTATGTATTGAGATACAGTCAACTACAAGCACAATTTTATGTTTAAGCAGAAGATATTTGTACAACTCCCAGCCATCCATGAGAGCTGGGGCATACTGGAATTGTAGGGTAGGGTCCCTTTCTCTCCAAATATGCATAGCATTATGCTCTGAGTATGTGATCATTCCTCAGGTTCTGATGGTACTCCAAAGCTTGCCAGTGCAAATCTCATGAAGTAGTTGGTTTGGCCAGTAAAGGGGGAGTCATCAGGAAAACTAGGGGGGCTCTTCTCACTTGCACAGGCTAAATTAAATGAGTATGCATGTGTGTTTGATGTTCAACAGGTCAGGAAATCATTTTATTTTGCATATCAGGTATTTGTTATATCTGCCCATGACTTGCATATTGCACTGCATATGCTGTCTTTGCTGTTGTGCTGTTGCTTTGGGACAAAAGCTATCTGCAGCTGAGTAACGGAAACGACTGAAGAATGGTGCGGTGATTAATTACAAAGTTTTCCAGGCAGAATTTACATATTTCTCTTTAACTAAGCAAGACTGTTCTTTGTACTATTCTTCTGTTAACAGACCATTGATCTAACTGTGGTTCAAAAGAAACTTCATATAATTCAAATTCTTGAAGATTTTGTTTAACTAAGCCACATATAAACCAAACAGACCAGTTCTCTCGTTCAGTACCAGTGTCGGTCCTTCATGATAAAATCCAAAATGTATGCAAGGCCTTAGCTCTCTTATTTGAAAAGATTGTTTTCGCTCACGTCTTCTTTAGTAATCTCTTATTATGGGAGCATTTGACAGCTGAGGGAGGAATCCTAGCTCATTTTGACAATGGAGCTGTCGCAGGATATTGTAGACCTGTGCAGAGGGACACTGAGAGACTAGGAAGATCTTCTCACATGGAGGGTCTCTTCATTGCAATGCCAGAAACCTTCTCCTGCACCATGCTGCTGTGGTGGCAGAAGGGACTGAACAGGGGTGTGTTGGGATGCAATGGGAGAGACCATGGATCCAGGTTCTTCCAATTCTTCCTGACAAGGGAGAATCCTGTACTAGGCCCAGACTGGCAGTCAATGGGAGGGAAGAAAGGGTTGGGGGGGAACCAAATAAAATAGAAAAAGGAAAAACACCATCACCTTGGCCAGTCTGAGCCTGTCAGGCAGTGGTTGTTTGGAGACAGTCTCCGCCTGTCCCCCATTCCACTCTCAGTAGGTTTGGTCCACGGATTTATGTACGTTTGTGATTAAGCTGTTCTAAGGAAATTTAGGGCTCTCTCACAGTCATTAAACTGGATGATTAAGTACTAATTTCTGCTTCTTGTGCATGGATTATAAACCAAACATGACATTGCAGAAGATTTTTTTTCTAGAAAATGTAACATCCTGATGACTAAGACCAAGTGCACAGAGAATAAGGGCTAAGTTTGGATTGGCACAAGAATTTCATTCAGAAAGTTTGCATCCAGACTTAGTCCTAGCAAAGAAGAGTTAATGAAGATGGTAGTACAAGTAGATGAAAATCCAAGAAACATTCATTAACAGTGAAGGAATTTTACATGGCCCTGCCCTTTACAAGGGACTGACTCCTACTAATTAGCTGTAGCTGTTTTTCTGTAACTAATGGAGCAAGCCCGTGCTTGTTTAGACGACAAAAAGTCCTGCGACTCCCACCAGGGTTGGGGAATGCTGGCAGTTGTAGGCCTTTTTTTCTGTCTAAACAGACATGGGACTGCTCTTTAAGAAACAACCTGCTTCCACAAGACAAAATCTGTGTCCATCACAGGAGTGCTGCTTGACCCGGAGAACAGCACACATTTGCATATATCAATTTACATAAGCTCAAGACTCTCTCTCTCTCTCTCTCTCTCTCTCTCTCTCTCTCTCTCTCTCTCTCGTGTGTGTTTAAAGTCCCCTGACACCAAAGGACACCTCCAGAAGAGAGGAGAGGAGGGCATTTTATTTCAGAAGAAAACTTCAGGCAGAAGGATTCAAGGGATGGGGACTGCAACAAGCAAAACACGTGTGGGCAAAGAAAGCAGCTAACCAAGGGGGATCGGGCGCAGCAGAGAAGCCTCTTGCACCAGTATTTCAGCAAACACTCGTGGACGGCAGGGCGCTGGAGCAGTTGGTCTTTCAGAGATTCAGTGCCACAGCCTTGGTGGGCCACCCCAGAAAAGTGGGTGGGCCATCCCACTACTGAACTGCTCCAAAAGTGCAAATCTAAGGTATGGCTAGCTCTTAGATTGTATGTGACTTTGTCAGATGCTAATGTCTTCTTTTGCTTCTTACAAACAGAGATGCTTGGTACTCTTCCTTCTGCTGTCCCTCTGCCCCACATGGGAGCATGAGCTTGGCCTTTGCAGTTGGAATGAAAATCCCCGCTTTTTATTTTGTTGGCTCAGATGCCTGAAAGATAGCTTTTAAAAGGAGGGGGGAGGAAAAAAGGAACTGGTTATGCTTTTAAAGCAAGCATAACTGCTGTAGTGATTGTTAAGCCCCTGAACTTAGCCCCTGAACTTTTCATTGCTGGAGAATGCATCTTACAGCGCAGATCAGTGATCCATCAAATGTTACGTAACTACAAGGCATGTGCTAAAAGGCATCCCACCTGTCCATGGATTGCTGGGTGAACACTTGCTTCTGACATGCCAGGTCAAGAAGGCAGAATGGTCACTGTGTGGTAATGCACAACTTACCAATGTGCACTGCACTCCTTTAGTTGTGTTGCTGATGTGGTACATTTGTTGTGAGGCCAGTTTCCTGCCTCACAACAAATGCACATTTAGACAAGAAAAAAGCACAGCTGGTTGGGTCATGCTGGGATTTGTAACCCCTTTTTCTGTCTAAACTTGGATAGAATGGTGCCCTTAATGTGATATATTTAGGTTTGCCACTGAAGACTGTTTCAAAAGTACTGTTAGTTTGGAGCACAGCTCTAGGCTGCTATGACCAGGCAATGGAGATTTATCTGGGTAGACATGCATAGGATTGCAACCTTATGCTATCCATCCTTGAATAAATCAGCAGGGTTATCCTAAGAGTGCATATGTGAGCTGGTTACTTTAGATGAAGATGCTTTATGCATTCTGAACCTTCGCTGGAGACAACTCTGCTTGCCAGCTTGCAGGCTAGGGAAGCATTTTGCCAATGCTGTGGATGGAAGGTGGGGCCTGGTGTGTCCCGTGATGTCATCAAGGTGGAGGCACAGCTTTGTCCGATGTGGGCAGGTCCTGCCCCCCACTCAGCCTCTTTCTCTTCCGTTTGGCTCCGCCTGCCCATCCTACAAGCGGCACAAAGCTTACACAGGTTGCTTCCAGGCTGGATATGAATTTTTCCCCTGCCCCTGACTAGCTCCGGAGGCAGGCCTTTTTGCCCACCTGGTCCTGTCATGCTGGGACATTGCACACCTGGCTTGGGCCATTCCTCAGCTTGAACACAGCCATTACATTTACATTGCTGTGCAAGAAAAGGTAAAGAGAACATCTCAGGTGAGCACAGCGGTAGTTTTATGGGGATGGGTTGCTTCTCAGATTTGTCCTTTGGGTTGTGGGACTTGGGGATGGGAGGGGAACAGCCTCTGAGGCCTGAAGGCCACGCTCAGAGGCTTGGAGTACTGGGTGATAGGAGGGCCCCCCCGCATAATTGACTCAGGATGTCCATTATGGCTTATGTGTAGGGCTGGGTGGCTCACCCATCCTCAGGAAGCAGGAGGAGGTCCGTAAGGGACCTTGCTGCAGGCTGTTTTCCTTGTAAACAGTTAAATAAAATATGGTTCTAGCTTATTCCAGCCTCTGTGTATTGCCTTCTTCTGGGTGGGGACACAAAGTTTCCCAACCATGCTACAAGTGAAGTTCATCTCCTGCTCACATTGCTCTGAAAGATAATTTAAAGTTTGCCCTTAACCTTTGAATTTAGAGCCGTGACTCTTTTTATTTTCTATCTTAAAAAAAAAACAAAACAGCACTGTCAAATCAGAATTTACTGTTATATATGCAGGCTCTTGAGTTGGACAATACTCGGAAAAAGAGCTCTGGGAATATTAATTTGTCAGGCTCACCCAAAAACAGAAGTTTATTCAGAACTAATGATTTAGAAGAGTCTTGCAGACTTCCAAAGTTAGAGCCTTATGTGGCCAAAAGAAACAATGCAATTGGGGGAAAAACACTGCTGTCTGCTAGCAAAAATGTTCTGTTTTTATGCCAGGCAGAACCATATTCTATAAAATGGAATAAAAACAGAACATTTTGTTTTTATTTCATTTTATAGAATATGGTTCTGCCTGGCACAAATACATTTTAAAACTCCACTTTCTGCAATATTGTGTGGGTCTTCCAAGCTAATGCATCCATTAGAGCAGGGATGGGCAACTTTGGGGGTTTCTGGGGCCACTTCTACCCCCTGTACCTTCTCCTCCATGGTGCAAATTTGAGGGTGTGGTGGCAGCAGCACTACCATTAGGCAGGGTGAGGCTGTTGCTTCAGGCAGCAGATGCTGGGAGGCGGCAGCAGAGGGTCTGAAGAGAGAGCTGTGTGCCAAGAGGCCAGCCTTGCTGTCCCTGCTAAACCAGCTTGCTGCCTTTGGGTGGGGCAAATGAAGCTCTCCTATCACCACTGTTCAAGAAAGACTCCGCCGCCAGTACAAATGTCTTGTGCTAGCTCTGTGGAGACTGCAGTAGAAACAGATGAAGCACCAGGGGGAAAAAGGCTTTCACCAGGGGCCAAGCAGACCTCCCAACAGAGAGCATGTTCCAGAATCCCAAGCGGTACTTCCTTGAAGGCCTTCTCCTGCCCTGTACCAGTCACATCTTGGGCGTGGTAGGATGTAGAGCAGAGCAAACTGGAAGCATATTTAACTCTTATTTGGCATGAATACATAAAAGCTCCCCCAATTGCAGGGATAGTCCAGTTGGTCTGGTTTCTTGGCATTCCATCTCCCCCCGTTGTCATGCCAGTCAGGGATTAGGAATAGGACCAGGCTTTCCAAGCAAGGGAGGTGTTTCTAGGAATCCCCCTGTTCATCAGGTATAGCACTAGCTATGGAGCGGCGTCTCAGTGCTCCATTTTCTGCAGATTCTATGACTGGTGATAGCGCTGCCTCATGGTTCTCTGGAGCTGACTGTGCATTCTGTTTAAACTGCTCTTTCTTTTTCACATTTTATTTGGGATAGTCTGTGTGTGCCTTTTCCTGCTTTTTTGCTTATTTGCATAAAAAGGCCTCTGTGTGTCCCACCAATGTGCAATTAAGGAATTAATGAAACTTTAATCTAATCCAGAACTCAGTGAAACAGTGGCTGTCTCTACCCAGAAGGAGGCACAGGTGATCCACCTGTCTTATCAAGCGCTCTCCAGTGACAAAGGTGGGCACAGGTAGACTGTGAACTTGCACCTATAGGGGGTGTGCAGCCCAGTACACAACAACCTTTCCTTCCTAGGATGAAGAACCAACCGCCCAAGGCACTCCCATCTTACCTGGATTCACAACTGTTGCTGGATTCTTGATTGTTGTAAAAGTAGGAGATGTTCAGACCCTGCGTATTTTTTTGTCAACTCAGCCTGGTGGGAAAGTAGACCACAAGTATGTGTTGTGAAGGCAATTAGTATAGCCCAGGAGGTAGCCTGTGCTTACAGGCTTTATCATGTTCTATCTCACATTTTGCTTTTGTCACAGGATGGAGTCTGTGCCTGCTGTAAATCAACATCAAAGCAAGCAGATAAGATGCATGTTTGTTAATTGGTGCATCTGTGAAAGCTGTAATTTACATACATAATAATCGGATGGGTTTTGATTTCCCTTTCTAGAACCAAGGAGTGCTATGTAAGTAAGAGGGTTTTCTCTGTGGGGTGAGGCGTTTGTTGCCGTCAGGGGACACCCTGTCAGGTTCAGCTTTCTCTCCTGCAATTGCTGGTCTGCATGCTTTCTTAAACCTCCCTGCTTGGGTGGACTGAAACACAGAGTGACGTTCCTTTTCCTCATCATTGTGGAGCACCAAGGAATAAATCTTTGGCTTGTGTTTCTCCAATACACATGCCCATCTTGTGCCCATCTTCTCCCTCGTCACATGACAAGATGCCTTTTGAAATCAAGGAGTCTAAAGAGGAGCTGCTAATGCTGCTTGGTGGTCTCTTGCTAACATAAAATACTTTCAAAAGTGCAACATCTAAAATTCCCAAGTGCCTACAGTTCCTCGGGCACAGCTACACGAGCTCCTTGGATCTCAGCCCTGTGTTGGTGATCTTGGCACCTGTTCTATGTCTGTTCCAAGGCCCTTTTGCTTAAGGAACTAAGCACAGCAAGGTGGAAAGCTGAAATCAAACCAGCACAGTAATTAACATTCTGGAGATGGTAACATGACACATCTCTCCTGCAGAGGCATTTTAATAAACTGAGGCGATCAAGCAACATGATACGAGTGAGTCCAAATATTTAAATTACAACAGTTGTTTTAGAACACTAAGTTTTAGAATCATGACTGTAAAGATACTCAGTTATTCCCTAAAGTAGAGCAAATGACTGCAGAATAGGCCGCGTTTGGTTTGGAGGGTCACTGCAAGCCATGCCCCACTGCAACCAGGGCCTTAGCATTTTAGTTGAACAGGAAGACTAAAGAGGAAATATTAGAAAGCTTAAAGCTTAAAAAAGAACATTTACAGACACAATAGAAGACAGAAAATGCCCTGCAACTCCTAGCTTTTCCCAGCCAGCATAGAAAGCTGTAGAATTTCTTCTAAGAATGCACAGGATTGTATCTTAGCTATGAGTAATGATAGACGAGCTAACTGGACTGAAGCGTGTGACTCCATTTTCTTTATCTGTCTCCCCACATGAAATAGCAGTGGGAGGGGCTGGGACAGCAGTATGCAGGGAGGGGGTGGGGGCAAGCCTTTCCTAATAAAAATCCCCCATAGTGAAACTGCCATTGGCCCCGGAATCACATTCTTTTCAGATGGGCACTTTGGCCAAACAGATGAGAAAACAGGACATACATTTGCATAATATTTGCACATCAATTCATATGTATTTGTGCAAACTGAGAAATAAGCATGATCATTTAAATAGAACGATCACTACATTCTGCCATGGCTTAGAAGTATGTACTAGGGGACCACTGCACATGCAATTCAGGTGCTGTTAACAGGCAGCTACAAGGCCTGGCTCTCCCTTCCATGATTCTTTATCCTGAAACCAGCTTTGGACTGGCCAGCCCTCCAAAGAAAAGGATCCTTCAAAATAGACAGGTCCTGTGAAAGAGGATTCCTGGCCACTCTTCCTTCAAGACCAAATAGCAATTTTAGGCTAGGCTAGAGTGGAGAGGCATTCTTTAAAAATGCTCACTTGTGGCTGAATTTTTATGCCCTAAGCAATTTCAGGCTAATTAATTACGGGTCAAATTAGGTGATTGATTTAATCTGTGATGGAATTGACCTATTTGCCTTTTCCCTTGTTAAAGAGCAGCTGCTGAGTTAGAGGAAGACCTCTAGGGAATGGGAATGTGCACTGTAATCTTTTATCACAGAACCTGAGATTAAAACCATTTGAGTTCAGTGCAACTTACTCCTAGGTAAATGTGCATGAACTTGCATGAGATGTCCAACTGCAGCAAAGCAGTTCATAAATAATTCCCTTGAAATTAAAAGACAGTGCGATCCTCATCATGTCTTCTTAAAAGTAAACTCCACTGAATTCAGTGCAGCTTTCTCCCTTCTGAGTATAGGATGAAAGCCAAAGGGTGACATAATCAGCCTCCCCAACATGGTGCCCTCCAGATGTTTTAGACTTCAGCTCTCAGCGTTCTTCCCATTGACCATGCTAGCAGAGGTTGGTGGGACATGAAGTCTAAAACATCTGGAAGACACCCGCTTAAAGAAGGCTGGGCCAGATTGGAGTCACAGCTCTATTAGGCGACATGTGCTTCTTCTGAAGCCCAAACACTTATGTAGAAGAAGGTGTTACAAAAGTTCATAGAATCATAGAATTGTAGGGTTGGAAGGGAGCAAGAAGGCCATCAGGTTCAAATGTTCTTTACGAGACTGAGAAGATTATCAGGATGTTCCACTCGGTTTAGCACTCTTTGGAGGTTATTCCTTTGTGTGATAAAGAATGTGCGGAAGGGAATTGGGGCCACAGGTGCCGGCATCTTCATCCCTGCTGGTGCCACGCCTGCCCATGGTGCCCTGAGTGGCAGGTCTGAAGAGGGAAGTTGCATGTGTTTGTCTGGATGCCCACAGGCTCTTCCACATAAGGGGAAATTCTGTGTGATGAGCCTCTCCATATGCCCCCCAGCCCAGGGTTCTCTCGGCAAAAAAAAAAAAAAAAAAACCTTTTGAAGGAAGGCAATTTAAAGGGGTCAACATTTTTGAGCAGAATGATGTATTGCAACCATTGTGTTTCCAATGCGGTTTGTATGAACATTCTCTGTCTTGCAATACCAGGGGCTGTAAAATTATTTTCAACATGAGAAATGTTTGAAAGCTCAGGAAGCAGCAGGGTTATTTCATCTGAAGACAATACATAAATAAAAATAATAAATGGTGCCGTTTCAGGTTCCAGTTCCCAAGTGAGTCCCTCCAGGCCAAGGGTCAGTGGCAAATACAGCACTATTTCATTTTTAAAGTTTATCTCCATCCTCTGTAAAGATGTTTGCTCTAACAGGCAGTCATTAAAATAGATCGGGGCTTTTTCCCCCCACTATGAGATGTACAACTTTTATTTCTAAAACAGTAAGGATTAAACCTTGTTCCAATCAGGGGGAAGTACAAAGGTTCTCCAAGCACACTTTACACTACTGGATTTAAATGGAAGTGGACTGACAACACAGCCCTGCCATGTAATCTCTTCCTTGCATGTCCCCAAATTCAGCTTCTTATCAGTTACTGCTTTCCTTCTGTGGGAAAAACACTATGTGGGGTATAAAATATGCACAGACTCTATTGATTTTGCCATTGAGATGTCTGCATGTCCGCTCAGCACAGCAATGGCGTGGAGGTATAAATATCCCTGTGGATTTTTTTCCAGAAGAAACTCATGTGCACGCATCCTGGTGCATTTGCACAAAGCATTCAGTGCGTGTTCTCATAAGAATTCAGATTCTGAGGTTGAAGAGGAGATTGTCCAATGGTCCAACCTCAAGACAATCCTCAAGGTCATGGCCCCAGACAGGGGCTGCCACAGGAAGAGTTCAGCACAAGGACACTTGAGCAACCACACCAACTCTTACCTGGGCAAATTGAAGCGTTGCCACCCCCAGGGCGGGATGTGGAAATGAAGGTGGTCTCAGAGCAACCTGAGCCTGGACCAAGTGTCAGGATACCACCCACAGGGCAGGATGCTGAAATGGCCAGCTCCTCCAACAGGGAGCCTGCAATCCTCGACCTGGTGTTTCGGCACCAATGTTGGCATGACGCACAATTGGGGGCACAGAGGGAGGAGCATCATCGTGCACAATTCAACGGTGCCCCTTCTTCAGGGTGGGCACATAGAAGGGTTAATAAGAGAAGCTTTGGATAATGAACCGTAGACAGGGTCCAACATTTCACTTTGTATATGCTCAGAGACTAGCAATAAAGGTCATTAAATAAAGAAATGTTGGCATGGCGCCTGCTGCTGTCCAAAGGAGACAACCAGATTGTGACAGAAACTGGCCTAGGGAAGCAGATTCAAGTTGGCTGCATAGCAGTCAGCTTGGCACAGAAAGCTTGGTTTTCATTTGGGAAGATTTACCTCTCCAGAGACAGGTTTCTTATGTTTGGGATAGAAATATCCCAAACAACCAAACCTGTTTACCAATTTTTTCTTAAATTCACAATACTTTTTTAATATTTTGAGTTTAAAAGACACTTCTTTTGTTACCACCAATATATTTCTGGTTCTGAAGCATTTTGCCACCCCCAATTTTGTTCTAGTTCCTTTCTCAAGGATTTTGGCCATCTTCTGTTCAGGGCAATCAGCAAAAACATGCTTGTGGGTACAGGATTAAACGCTGCATAAGGGGAGAGATTTCAGTGCATGGAGCCTAACCAGGTGACTCTCCTACATGGTCTGCCATTTCTCATCTAAGACACACAAAAAGATACACATGGTGTTTGGAGGTACTTTACGAGCCAAAAACGAGATTGGTACTGCACCACTGGGAGCCAAGGGGAAATGCACAGAATCACTGAGGTTCACCGCATAGTGGCTTGGGGGATTTCTGGACTGAACAAGTCTGTTTCTGAACACACACACACACACACACACACACACACACACACACACACACACGGAGGGAGATCTGAAATTCTTCACTGTCCCTGCTCACAGCCAGAAGCCATTAACTGTTTGGGGCACACGGGTCATAATATTTTCCAATTAGCAAAGTGTCCCAGGAAAAGGGGATTAATCAGAAATTGCTGTCAGTGATGTGCACTCCCCATTCTGCCGAATGGAAAGCCAGCAGAGCCCACTCCAAAAATATCTCGTTGGTCGAACCTCAGTGACAGCTGCTTTTCATGCAGTTGCTCTGAGGACGGTGTGCAGAAACAAGTGTCAGAAAACAGGCTGGGTGTGCAATCGGGCCCTGGGGTCAGGCCTTCAACCCCCTCGCTGGTGCTGCCAGGGGAAAGTGTCAGGCAGGGATCCAGCCTGGGCACCGCACTCGCCTCTGACCAAAGCAGGGCAGCCAAAGACACTTCTTGGACAGAGCGGGATAGAGCTGGGCATGCGGTAAAGACCAAAGGCTCCCAAGGCCAACTTGCCTTCGTGTCTGAGCATCAAGAATGGCCTACTCCGTTTTGCTGCACTTTGCAATCTCTTCTTTGCAGGACTGATGTTAGCTAGCCCAAAAGAACGTAAGGACCGTTCTGGCGCAGGGTCTCATCCGGTCTTGCACTTTCTTCAACAACCAACCAGATTCGTCCCCTCTTTCTCCCCACTGGGTGGTACTCAGTGGCATCCCGCCACTGATTCCAATACTAGCAGAGAGCCAGTACGGTAAGTAACCCAGCACAGCCCTTTCCTTCTCCTCTTTCCTGAAACCAATGAGCTGATAGCGCACGTGTCTCCTTTTTGCAAATGGCCTTCTGCAGAGCAGCATGTCCCAGTCTGTCGCTGCAAGCAGAGATCGCGGAATGGAAAACAAGAGTGCTGTTCTATGCTCTGCCTAAAAGCAATTCTGTTTATTTCACTGGACATTTTAAATGGCGTTTTCTCTAACAAAATAGTCACAGAGATAAATTAGAACAGACATGCTTATGAATTTTATATACAATGGCAACTGTTAACATTCATTGTTTATTTATTTGAAGCATTTATACCCTGCTCGTCAGCCAAAAAGACTCCCACAGCACCTCATGGATTCAGCTATTTTCAAATTATTCCCTTGGAAGTATTATTTTATTGACTGATTCATTCATCCATCCATTTGTGTGTTGTTTCTAATGATTATAAATTCACTTTGCATTTAAAATGAAACAAAGTCAAATCTCAATCAAAATATTGTCAACAAGAAAGGAAATTAATACAGCAAGAAAAAATGTAATTGCTGTATCAGAATAATATTTGAGTTTTTAGAGGGCCGTAAGATTATGTGTTTTATTCTGTCAGTAATTGGAGAAAGGAAAATCTATATTAATTGTTCACGGTATTCCTCTCTGAGCTGCGTAAGCTATATCACCCACATACTTTCTGATTATGTGATTTAAGTTGCAATCCTATACTCACCTGGGAGTAGCCAGGTAGGTAGTAACTCAGTGGGATTAAATTCTGGGAGCAATCATGTATGGATTGTGCCATAGAGCTGCAATCCTGCAACCCTTTCTTTGGAATAAGTCACACTGAAGCTCAGTGGAATTCTCCATAAATATTAATTAGACGGGCCGGTAAAAGTCATTAACTTTGTTTTCTGTGATATACATAACATCTACAGTATATCCCCCTTTGGAACAACCTTCCTGCTGCAACCTGCCTGGCACCAAATTTGGTATCTTTTTGGTGCCAGGTTAAGAGAGCCTTCTTTGCAGAGCTCTTTAAGGACACCTCCCACCCCATACACACCCTATTCATTCAGAGGCCCAATACAATTAGCCAGGTGCCTTTCTTTTACTCTTGACAGGGTCTTTTTAAATTGTCTTGTAATGTAAAAAGATACAGGCTAGTGTAATAGTATACAAATCAAATAAATAAATATGGAAATCTTAAAACCAAAATCTGATGAGTTTCAAAATTAAAATGCCAAACATCTCCATTGCAGATTCTCAAGTGGAATAGTACTGAACTATTTGGAAGGACAAAAGTAACTGAACTGTTTAATGTCTCGCCCAATTTCATGCTTTGCAAAATCCTAATCATGCATACTCTACAAAGAAAATAAGCTGAAATAACCCGAATTCTTGTGTTAACTAATTCATTTTGGAATACTCCAGGGAAAGTTGTCAAGACAATATTAACTGGAATTCTGAACAGTTCCTGAAAGTGGCAACAGAGAGAGTTGTCATTTGGAACTCCTGTTGGCATGGACATAAAACAAAGCTTTATCTGTTTAAAGGATTAGAAAAAAACGTTTGTGGGGGTTTTGGTTTCTTTTTTATGTCTTTGTGACTGGAAAGAGGGATGCGAGCTCTGTTAATGCTACATGAATGAATTATGGCTCTCATTTGAGAAGTGAAGGAATTCATAGATCTTTCTTCAACATGAGTTGCTTTCACATGCAAAGTCTTTCAGTATTCCTCTTTAGCCCACACATCATCAGGAATACCTTTCATGTTTTTTTGATGGTTGCAGCTCCCTTTGAGGGTTTTTTTTAATGGTATGGGGAGGGGGTGCTGCCTTTACATAATTCTGACACAAATAGCCCAGGGCAAGGTGATGGACATGAAAGACCATTCTTCTGAGATTGCACTTGTGCAAAAAAAAAAAGGAAGTCCACATCTCCAGTTACAGGATACAAATGGAGATGTTCAATCCACCAAGTACTGCCCTGATGAAGGTTAAAATGTCAGATTTCACGCAATACATTTACAAGTACACAATTGTTTCCTGTACCTATATGAACAACTTTCTGCTATATTTGTAGTAAATATTAGTATTGATCATTTGAATACTTGTGTCAGGGTACATTTTTGTAATTTCAGTGCATTTTAACTGTTCAAGAAGAAATTCACATGGGGTTGATAGAGCCCATAGTCACCATTGATTCAGACACAAAACACAAGGGTTAGATTTTCACAGTGTCGTGCAGAGGTTTGTTTTTGTTCGCTTAGCTTTTGTGGCACAGTAAACATATTTCGTACCTTCACCATGTGGAGCATCTCACACACATCGCAGAGTAACAAAGCCAGTTGGATCCATTTCAGTTCCAGGCTGCAACACAGCAAAGTGTGGATGAGTGTGTGTGTGTGTGTGTGTGTGTGTGTGTGTAGTGAATGCTTCCACAAGGGACTGTAGAAATATCTTGAGCATCTGAAGGGACTAGTTAGGCTTACACTCATATCTGTACCATGTCCTGTGGGTTTCACATGGGTTCAGGACTGGGTCCATGGTGGAAGCTCTGCATGTATTTCCAGTAGGCAGAGCAGAATTCCTGGGACTTGGTTCACACGTCCATTCTGCCTAGGGGTTGAGGCTCAACGTCTTCTCCAGCTGGACCTTCCCCTCTTTCCCTCCCCACCCAAGGCCAT
Source organism: Varanus komodoensis (assembly GCF_004798865.1). Classification (NCBI taxonomy): domain Eukaryota; kingdom Metazoa; phylum Chordata; class Lepidosauria; order Squamata; family Varanidae; genus Varanus; species Varanus komodoensis. The sequence continues at coordinate 4,551,865 of NW_025336045.1, forward strand.
CACCCCCAACTGCCTTGTGAGAAGGGTGCTGATGAGGTCTTCTTATGTAATAATGTGCCCATTTTGCTTTTTGTGACTTTTTAATATATATTATATTGGGCTTTGACTTGGATTGGATTCTTGTGTGGAGAAGTAGTATATGAATAACTGTAATACATAAATAGATGGATGGTGTAGCAGTCCCTTCAGTCTGATGATGAATACTTATAAAGCCCCTAAAAATTCTATGTGCTTACAGATATTGAAATATGAGCCAGCTGCACAATCCCCAAACTAATAGACACAATACCAGAAGAAAAAAGGAAGAGGAGTTGCTTAGACAGTCCTGTTGGGCTATTGAGCATATAAATTTGAAAATAAAGAAATTTGAAATAAATAAAGGAGGGAATTAAAATGCAAACATTGGCACAGTGGCTCCTTCTCTGGCTGATGGATAAGGCCAGGTTGGTCTCCCCTTTGCTGTGTTGTTTTTCTTGGGAGTTGAGCCACAGCCTCTCAGTGGCTTCCCTTGATCTCCTTGTCAAAGGATGAAACTAGTATATGTTTTATAATATTTCAGTGGAAAATAATCCTCTAGTTCAGGGGCAGGAACCTGAGGCCTTTCAGTTGTTGCTGGGATGCAATTCCTATCATCATTCATGAATGGCTATGCTGGTTAGGGCTGATGGGAGTTGCGGTCCACACCCCTGCCCCACCCTTCCTGAATATCACTGAAACCAATGTAGTATCTATTTCAGATCCATGAATGTAAATTATATTTCTGCACAATGAAACTCTCTGAATTCTGTACAAATATATACCCCCACATCTATTGGGAGGAACATTATCTACTCATTTATCAAATTTGCACACTAATGAAAGATAATTGTGAGGCATTTACTTGTGATTCCTTACATGTACAGCCTCCTTGTGACATTGCAGGGCTTGTAACATGCTTCGTTCTGGTTTTGCTTCTTTGCCTTCGATGTGCCTCAACTGAGAACTCGGATCAAGCCATGGCAGGGCATAGCTGTGTGAACCTTCCAGTATCCATCAATAAGATCAGTGCTGTCAGACCTAACAAAGCCAATTATCTGCTTAAGAAGGGGTGACTGGAGTTGGCACTAGAGGAGGTGGTCATTCACACAGGCCACCCGGGAACCTTGTCTCTGTTTCCGGATGCAAAAGTAAAAGTAGAGAGCAGCTCTTTGTAGAACTAGGTTTGGTTTCATCCAAGAGATAAGTGGCTATATCCAACACATGTAACTATGGCAACGCTTTTCACATACTGATTAACACTTCCTTGCGGAAGCCATGCCTTCCTAAACACTAGCATCTCAGGAAAGGCCACCTTCAGTGAGGTTTTGGTACACTGGGGTGGGGGCTTCAGGCCAAGGGGCTACACCTGGTTTTTCTGGTGGCCCAACCTAGCCTCTGGGCTTCCCTATGGCCAGCCCTCTTTCCATGGCCATACTCCCATTCTCCTGAGCACCATACACTGGGTTGTTGTGTAGCTTTCTTTTGCAGGTTCTCTCTCCCTCTTTTCAAAGCTTCAAATGTCCCTTAAGGCTTAGTTGCTGGCAGCAAGAGATTTAAGCTGAAACAGGCTGGCATGGTTAGCATTTTGGCCCTACTTTGTTCACTGGACCCATTCAATACTGGAAAATAGATCCTGGGAGTTCCTCTGAAACTGAACTTGCCCATGAGCTAAGAGGAGTTTCCTCCTGCTGCAGTACATCATAGAATAGTAGAACTGGAAGGGACCTACAAGGCCACCAAGTCCAAGCCCCTGCTCAGTGCAGGACTCCAGTAAAAGCATCTCTGGCAGATGGCTGCCAACTGCCTCCTGAAGGCCTCCAGTGTGGGAGAGACCACCACCACCCTAGCTAATTGGTTCCATTGCCCTATTGCTTTACCAGTCAGGAAGTTTTTCCTGATGGCCAGCTAGAATTTGCCTTCCTGTAACTTAAGTCCACTATTCTGTGTCCTGCACTTTGTGATGACATGTGCATGTACTGCACAGAACAGATGCTATGAAAAGAGCTGTATTTCATTGAAATTAATCGGGCAGACCCATGCAGGTCCACCCAAAAATATCTTCCATTATTTTCAGTGGGGCTTACTCCCAGGCAAGTGGTTACAGGATTGCAGTTTAACAGAGTGAGAAGTCCCCATTTTAGATCTCATCTAGAGCATGGGCTCACTAGGCAGCCTGAGTGCACTTTATCTCTCAGCCTCAGGTCTTCCACTGCCACCACACAGTCTGCCATTTGCAATATAGGGATAATATAGTCATGACATGTTGTGGCATATCATCATCCTATTAAATGGGCAACTAAGAGAATGTACATGATGCTCTTTGAGCACCCCTATAAATGTAATAATATAAAATTAATAATCGTCTGTATTAAAATATGTTAATAACTAAATGGTTAAATACATCCTTTTAAATATTATAATTTGGTATTTGGATTCTGATGTAGTGGTATATAAACCTTGTTAATAAATAAACAAAATTACAGTGATGACTACACTTCTGTTGACATTTCTTATCTATCTAAGTAATTTGTGACAAATCCCTCATTCCAGAATGTAAAAAAGGGTGATTTGAATGCTTGTGTTGTTTATCACTGAGATGCTAGTAATGGAATGGTCTATAAATAAATAAATATTATTTCATCCTGTAGATTTAGTTGTTTTTTTCCTGTATAGCTTGCCATCAAAACCAGTATTTAAAAATATAAAATACTGGCTATTTTAACAGAATTTTAATGAGTTTCTTTAAAAAAAATACACATGCCAGAAGGATGATCAAGCTGGGCCATGCAGTATGTAGGACACATGGTATGAATGACATTTTAAATAGACTCCTTTTTTCCATGCTGATTTACTTAAACAGAGACTAGAGGATGTCATCAACATTAAAATTTTAATTTTTTTCCACCAGAGAGGAAAAGGCATACAAGATCTGTGACTACCCTAAGAAAGAGCTAGCATGCATACAGTCCAATCATAAGCATGTTTACTCAGAAGAAACCGCCATGGTATTCAGTGCAGTTCGATTTATATCCTGCTTTTTTCCTACAAAGGGCTCAGGGCAGCTTTCATCATTCTCCTCCTCCATCTTATCCCCACAACAACAGCCCTGTGAGGTAGGTTGGGCTGAAAGTCTGTGACCGGCCCAAAGTCACCCAGTTGGCTCCATGGCTGAGCAGGGACTAGAACCCAGATTGTCTGAGTCCCAATCCCATGCTTTTAACCACTACATCACACTGGCTCTCCACATAGACACAAACATTTTAAAAACATGTTTAAAGTCTTGGGTAGAAACATATTTATTATGGGGTTTTTATACTCATAGCTTTCTCTATTGTTATAACAGTTGTATAATTTCCATATAATTTTCGTACTATACAATCATAAGTGAGTCTGGCTCTGATTTGCCTGGGACCTTGTCTTTTTTATTGCTGTGGCATTATACATATCATGAAAAATAAGAATTTTTGTAGGGAATGTCAAGAATGCACCAAAGAACATTCCCGTTTGCATGGTATTTGCCTTACCATTTAAGCAATTTTTGTACATACTTCTCGTACACAAAGGTGCCTGCCTATTTTGCAGGTCACTAAAATAGCTAACTACAATATTGCTCAGGAGAAAATATTCTGAGTAAGATGAATTGAGCCCTCCAGCATGGTGACAGACAGATTCTATTAACTTGTCTGCAGAACCCAGGGATCTTTTTATAGGAAGCAGAGCAAAACAAACCCCCTTCATTAGACTTTCCAGAAAGGACACCCCTGCAAATGCAAACATCTGCTTCTCATAGTTGCTTGCCAACAGCAGCAGCAGCTCATACTAAATATAACATCAGGATTGCTTCTTCCCAGACACATGGCATGTCTTAGAATATGGCCTGTAGTGGGAGACCCTGATCAATGACAGTGCAGAGAAAAGGTTGGCACATTTTCCATTCCTGTGTGACATCTGTGTTTGGGGCAACAAATGCATCACACACAAGATCTCCCAGCCATTGTCCTAAGTAGGCTTCCTCTGATTTCATGCGGGTTGGGAATTATGGGAATTGCAGTCCAAGTTTTAGGACTGGCCTCATTATGTCAGGCTATAACAGCCTCAGGCAGCTGGGAGGGACCATTGCTGTAGCAGTTGGCTTTCTGCCATTTAGCACATTGCAATGTACCAGTGTCAGTACGGGCATTGTGGGCAATTTAAATGGTGGCTGTCTGATGCCATGCAAAGGAACAGCACTGCTGTGTAAGCCTGCACCCGGATGGGCAAGAGGTACTAGCATAAAGGGATCCATTAGGGAAGGAGTGCAGAACTTGCGGCCCTGCAGACCTTCGGCCTACAACGTCCTTTGGCCCTAGCCAAGGGTGGGGAGCTATGGGACTTGGAGGCCAAATGATCTGCAGAGCCACAATTTGCCCACCTCTGCTTTGGAGAGCACTGCATCAAGCACTCCCTCAATCCTTTCCGTGTTATTTGCAGTCACACAATTACCAATTATGCAACCGTATCTTGGCCTTGCCCAAGTCTCACAAGAAATAGTAGAACCAGAGTCCACCACAGAGTGGCTACTTACATATCAGCAAAAAGAGGGCCAAAGAGGACATACATTTACATACAATTTGCATCATATATATGTTTAGAGGCAAATTTGTAAATGATGCCTATAATTTAAAGAGAAATACCATTTGTCTCACTGTAGGGACCAAGATGCTCCTCCTCCTCCTGTTCTCTAAATGCCACTGTTGGTGGACAACACTGTGCCCCCTCCTTGCCTTCCCTTCTGATTGTTTCTCAACTTTAAACCAGGCTCAGACAGGACAGCCCTTCCAGAGAGGGCCTTCAAAGCAGAGCACTCCCCTCTGCATGGCAGAACAAGCCACCCTGCAGGATTAGCAGACTTAAGGCAGGTCTTTGTGGTGCTGGGTGCATTGGGAGCCACGGTGGACCCCGCTTTGCCTCAGGTAGCAAAACGGCTTGGATTGACCCTGAAAACCTGACTCCACCCCCCCCCCCCCGAGACACACACGCGCTCACACATAGCTATGCTTGCCCCTTTCACTTAGCTAGTGGAGGCATGGATTACAACCCTGTTCAAGCTCTGGTGAGTATCTAAACAGAAAGAGATTCTCAAACATTTCCGAGGAATTAGCTGCGGACTGTTCTGTGCCAGGAACCAGAAAAAGGCAGCCTAACAAGGAATGCTGGCTAGTAGCCAAAACAAAAAACAATAGGGTTGGAATTCCAAGCCATTTTTTACGCTTGTGGACTGTTGTTGCAAAGAGACCCACTCAGCCTTTTAAAATATTTTACGTAATAAGGCTGCATTTTACATAAATACTATCTATAGCATACAAGAGTTATTTAGGTTTAAATTGATTCCTGCTGCACAGAGAGTTAAGAGATTTATAGATAACTTTGGCTGGATAGAGTCCAATGTTCTTTTGTACAGTAAAATTTGAAATGTGGTTTTTTTTAAAGCTGCTTACGGAAGCAACTTCTTAATATCTCAAGGCCTGGTGACCCTTGATAAAGATAATTTGGTTGTGATTTTCCAGGAAGTTCTTGATGTGTATAAGAAAAATAAAATGGATCAAAGTAACGGGCTCCCATTGGACAATGTGTCAACTAAACCCTGAAGATGATTTAGTTCAGATAACATCTTGAGATATGCAATATTTTAATTCCTGCTGAAGACACCTGCTACTTGAAGTAAATGTTAGTCACATGAAGAGTTTTACAAAACTTTTAACATGCAGAATTATTATAAAGGTATTTGTTGCTGGGAAGAAGAAGAAAAAAACAACTTGCCGTTCTTTTCTTTAAGCAAATGCTGAATAATGTTCAAAAGAGAAGCATCCCCAAATGAGAAACATCCCTAATTCAAAAGAGAAGCATCTCAATTTAGCAAGGAGGGTGTATTCCTGTTGGATTAGAAAACATGCTGCAAGTTAAGTGAGAAAGTTCAACTTGTTGCACGTTTCCATTAACAGGTGCATTTTGTTGCAGGTTCAGCAAAATGACTTCATTCCAGGCTGTTCTGGAGTGTTCCCTAAATGCTATGAAGCCAGTTGGGTGGGGCAGGGAGTGACTGGCTGCAGGGAGGAGGAGGAGGAATCCCCAAAATACTTCCTTTCCCATTCTGATAGAAGCCTCCACTGGATCAAAAAATCTTCTGTCCACCAAGGGATACTAGCTGGATACAATCCTATATCTGTATTGAGTCCAAAAGTTTGATATGGGTTTTTCAAAAAACGTTTTTACATTTTTAAAAAAATTGGGCTTTCCAAATTTGCTTGTTTTTTTCCTTAATCCACTAACTTCTCTTCCTGATACTCCTGCACATGTATACTAATCAGTGCATTGCATTGCATTAGTATTTATACCCCACTTTCCCTTTTTTGGACTACTAAAGAGGCTAATAAGAACCACATGCAAAACAAGAACATCAACAATAGCAATAGTCCCAATAATGAATCCAGACTTAGGATGCAATCCTATGCATGTTTAGAAAGAAAGGCTCTCCAAATCCCATGCCTGGTCAGGGAATGCTGGGAGTTGTAGGAATTTTCTCTGTCTAAACATACATAGGATTGCACCTTTGTTTGTTCTTAGAGTAGATGAGCTGAAATCAATGGGGCATGAGTCTCAATTATATTAAAGAGTCTACTCTAAGTTGGGCAATTCTGAATCCAATCCAGTTTCATAAGCCCATGAAATTATATTGTTTCTCTGAAATATATGTCTAGGCCAACTAGAGCATTGGCTTACCAAAATAGTTGAATTAAATCACACTTTTTAGAACACCATCCAATGTGGCTGTCAGAGATTTCTAATGGAAGGCAGGAAGAATGTGGAGGCTCAGATTTCCCCTGCACTTCCATCACCTTACAAAACATTTAGGCAACCAATTATGGGGTTACTTGGAGGTCAGTGGTAGCTCACTTTTCCCATTTTCCCAAGTGCTCCCCTGTACGGGCTCTGAAGACTGTCTTCCACCTTCAGAGCTCAGCTGACATGGGCAAAGTGAGAGCTTTCTGAGGGCACAGTCCTTGCTCTGACCTTGGAATATTTTCCAGGGTTGTAACTGGGACTTCAACCCATCCTTTGGTCCTCCAGAATATGTTGGAAGGTCATAGGATTGTGCCCTTGACATCACAACTACCCACCTATTTAAAAATCAGCACGATACTTTGCTGTTATGTGCTGTCAAGTTCTCTCCGACTTATGGTGACCCTGTGAATGAAAGCTCTCCAAAATTGTCCTATCCACAATAGCCCATAGACAGCTACCCATGACAAAAGCCTCCCAGAGCTGTCATGGAAAACATAATACTACTAGATCCAAAAAGATTACATCATGAAACCTTCCATGTTTTAATAGAGCTTTAGTATCATCTTACTTTTCAAAAATGGAAATAGTCTAGTTCGGTCTGGAAACAAAAAGACACTCCTGAAACAAAAACAAACAAGCACAATACCCAGACTAAAAATCCAGACTTCCAGGTGTCTTGTTAAAATATGAATACCACGATGAAAGCCAACATCTTGGCTAAAAGCACTGTGATTTGAAAATAAAATGTGCTGAAGCTGGCAGCATATAAATGCTTGCCTTTTCTGAATTGCTCCACTTTTATGTATTTCTTGCTATAGTTGCAGCTAGCTCAAGCCATGAGGCACTGCTAGTCATGCAATGCAGTGGCCTTCAGAAGTGGATGCTGGACTAGGAGAATTATCTTGCTGAAATTTCACTAGCCTATTCACATTCCTCCTTCGAGGGGTTCCTCCATGGTTCTGCCTGCCACTCCTAAAGCTGAATAGAGCAGAACATTTCGAGTTCCATGTCCTGACCCAGAGGTCCCCCTTGGCTTGCTTCCACATTTAAAACAAATACTGATATGCATGAAAATTCACATTTAAATGCAAACTGAAGTGTGGATTATGATAGTAGGTTTTTTTTATAATCAATGAATGCACATTTCTAAAGGTACAACCCTATGCCTATTTGAACTGCAAAAAAGATGTGGGACTATTTTTCTGTCTAAATATATATAAGTTTTTACTATTAAGGGTACAATCTTATTAAACAGAAAAAGTTCTACAACTCCTAACATTTTCCAGCTAGCTATGCTGACCAGAGAATGCTGGGAATTTATTTATTCTATTTTTATACCACCTAATAGCGGAAGCACTTCCTGTCTAAACATGCCTAAGATTGCTCCCTAAACTGTTTTTTCCTCCCCAAAATATAAATTTATAAATGTATTTTCTCTCAGATACCCATTCTGAAATGATCTTGTTTTGTTTTGTTTTGAGCCTAGAACTGTGCTCAACTGTGCTTTTGCATTGCAGGAAAAGCAGTGAGGACCTAGACATTAGTCCAGGTGCAGGAGCTGGCGATTAGTCAGTTGGAATCAGAATTCACAGAGATGAGGTACAGCCCTGCCCGTCAAGAAGCGAAAACAGTAACAGAAAACTTTGCCTGCGGCAACATGGCACTGATGACTCAACAGGGAAGACTCAGCTCGTGGAGGTATGTGGGAAGGGGCTGAGTCTGATGGTACTGATTTTATTTTATTCTAAAAAGCCAGTTGACTATTTCAGTTCTGGTAAGAGCAGTGCAGAACAGTCTCATGCACACATACAAAACTGGCCCAGGTCACAGGATCACAGCAGGGGTAATAAGCCATGGGGGCTCACTGCTTCTGCCACGTGTGAAGGGGTATTTGTATAATTCCCCACACCAGTGTGGCTTGCTGTGTACTACAAACCCAGAGGGTGTGGCTTGTTAGTTACCAAGTCACCTCCCAAACCCTACAACAGTCCATGGGTTGTGGGTGGCTTATGAACTATGGCAACAAGCCGCCCTGGCCAGATTCATATGATACAACAAGGGGTAATGATGCAAATCCTAATGGCACATGAGCAACACAAGCAGCAAGGGAAACGAGTCTAGTACATAGGCATATCCTCCCCCGCCCATGAATGAGGCCTCCCTCTCACCCTTCTTTTAAAACAAAGAACAACCAGGAGGCATTGGTGGCTCAGTACTGTCAGGATCTAGGCCGCTCTGGTGACCTGAAGCGGAAAAATCACAGGATTGGTCCCAGGCCCTGCTGGAACTCTCAGCCACCCAGTGCATGCCAGCTGGGGCCATGGGAGAAATCTATATAAGAGCAACCACACACACACACCTGGCTTCAGTAATCTAGGTTTGCCTGCTTGCATCTTGCTTGCCCCTGTATCCTGCTTTCCTGCTTGCATCCTTTCTTGCTGTGGCTTGCCTTGCCATGTATCCTGCCTCGAGGTACCTACACCTCTGCCTGTCTTCCTGGTTCCTGAACTCAGCTGTACCATGACTATGACTTGGACTTGTCATTAAACCTGGACAACCCTTCTAAGAGAGGATTCTTCCCGACAGAAGATTATCCTCTGTCAGTCCTTTAAAAAGATGGAGTCCAGCTAAATTAAATGGGGATCCGGGTCCACAAAAGCCTGCCACAGGCAATACTGGGCAAGTTGGCAAACAATCTGGCTTGGCACAAGGCAGCTTCCTGTCCACCAAGAACCATCCCCATGGCTTGCCTTCAGCATCCAGCATTTCCAAGAGTGTTTTAGGTTCATTACACTTGTATGCCGCCCCTTAAAACCAACTCCTCTGAATGACTTACAAGGAGCAAACACAAAAAACAATTTAAATAAAACATAAAACATAAAAGCATAAAAGCAAAAGCATAAAATGGACTCCCAGGATCTCAGGCAGCATGACTAATGTTATAAACCTGGGTGAACAGAACGGCCTTCACCTGTCATTTAAAGGACCAGAGAACGGGTGGCAGCTGAGATGTCCCACTCTGGGATGGCTATTTCTTCATGGGTGCCTTTGCTGAAAAGCCTCTCGGCTATCTACATTTCATTTGGTAGGAGTTCTTGGTAGATCTTAAGTTTGGGGTAGGTAAACGGGAGTATGCTGCAAAAGATTCCTGCCATTCCATTTCAGGGGGTGATTCAATAACAAACAACTTTCAAGCAACTTTGACTAGATCACTCGCTCTCTCACACGCACACACCCCTCTTTAGCCTTGTGTAACTGAGCAAGAAGACTGTGAGGAACCCAGAGAATCGCCATCGGCAATGCCAAACATGGTGGAATGTGGAGCGGGGGGGGGGGGGTCAAAAGAAGCTGCTTCTTTAACACTTCCAAATTGGTTGCACAAGTGGCCCTGGTTGCTCTGAATTCATTTGGTTGCTTGAGGAAGGGCCAGCTGTAGAACCCTTTTTCAGCTCTTTCTCAGGAAGGGTACACTGAGGAAAAGACTATTCCTGTTCCCAGAGAAATGGCTTTCAGGTAAGGTGCTGCTTATTTCAGTCACAAAGAGGTGATTATTTTATTCCCACTTTTCCAACCAACTCAGAATCCACGGAACAGAATTGAAAGGATGGGAGGCGATTTCCACTGTTGCCATGTATTGGTTGAGATAAGAAAGAATGAGTTATGCTTCTCCTCTGAAGCATTGTGGTTACATAAAAATACACCTCTCTCTTAACTGCTGAAATATGTTTTTTGGAAAAAGCCCAATTGCACCAAAGGTTTCCTTTTCCATGACTCATTTGGAGTATTTTTAAAAGAAATGCAGCATTTCATTGTTATTGCTTAACGGCATATACTGAGAGATAATAGTCTGATTTCTTTTTTTAAAAAAACCTAAAGATCTTTCTATACTGTTGTTTTATTACACAACATGTACAAAGTTGTTACTTATTTGCTCTGCAGGATCCAGGAAATGCCTTCCCACATGCAGTGGCTCTCTGGCTGGGTAAATAATGTTCTTTATCCAACATTTAAACAGTCATTTTTTTACTGCAGGGAAAATCAGTTTTCCCCTTGTCTCAGTTAGCATACAATAGGGTTGCCTATTGGATAGTGCCTGGGACTTTACTATCGAGAAGCAATACAGCTGCCCCCCATGTGCTTTGTGTCCACCTGTGATCTTGCTAGAAAGTAGTGGGGAAGGGTTACTACTTAGGGGGCTGTGAAGTGCCATGGCCTGCCTTCTGAGTGGTGAGTTGTGTGTCCTTTCTTAAAACTGCAAAACCTTTTCAAGGCTGCCATTCTCCAGGCATTGGTGTCCTGACTGTTAAGTGGGTATTTTGCTCATTGGGCTTGTCGCTGCATCTTAGCCTAACTGACTTTGTTGCCAAGATATGGGAGAAATCCATGCCTACCTACCCTGAGCTCCTCAGAAGAAGGTAGAATATAAATATGACCACTTAAAACTGTAGATATGCTTTAGTTAATGGAGGGAGAGAGGGAGAGAGTGAGCGCATACACTCAGCAACTCTCCATTGCACAGGCCATAGTGGACTGCAGTAATTGTGTGAACCAAGTTGGTGCTTCTGGGATGGCTATAAACACATCTAATTTTCTACATTTAATTGGCTACTGCAGGAGGGCCCAGACAGGAATAGAATACAGGATGGAAGGGTAACCTATTAGATCATCTAATTGGGTTGAATGAGTTCAAATCTCCAGGGTCTGATGAACTCCATCCTAGAGTCATAGAGGTGCTGGCAAAAGAACTTTCAGAACCACTGTCTATTGTCCTTGAGAAATGATGGAGGATGGGGGAAGTGCCAGATAACTGGGAAAGGTCGATTTTGTCAACCCCTATCTTCAAGAGAGGAAAAAGAAGGAGAACCTGGCAACTACAGATCAGTCAGTCTGACATCAATCCCTGGGAAATCCTGGAGCAGATTATAAAGCAGTCAGTCTGTAAACACCTTGAAAACAATGCAGTGATTAGTAGAAGCCAACATGGATTTGTCAAGAACAAATTAAGCAGATTTCATTTTTTGATCAGGTTAGTTGCACTATGGACTGTGGGAGCGCTGTGGTCATAATATATCCTGCCTTCAGCAAAGCTTTTGACAAAGTGCTCCATTGCACTCTGATTGGGAAACTAGCTAAAAGTGGAAAAGCTGTTAGGTGGATCCACAGTTGGCTAAAGAACTGGACTCAAAGAGGGCTTCTCAGTGGCACCTTCTCAGACTGGGGAGAGATAGCAAGCGGGGTCCCACAAAGGTCAGTTCCAGAACCAGTTCCCTTTACCAATTTTAATAATGATTTGGCCAAAAAGATGCAAGGAATGCTTATCAGTTTTGCAGTTGACACAAAGCTGGGTGGGATAGCTAATACTTGAAGACAGAAAGAAGATTCAAGGTGATCCTGATAGTGTCCCTTTACTCAGTACTGGTTAGGTTTATCTGGAGTCCTGTGTCCAGTCATGGACTCCACAGCTTAAGAAAGATGCAGACAAGCTGGAAAGGGTTCAGAGGAATGCAACAAGAATGATCCCAAGACTGGAAACAAAGCCCTATAAGGAGAGATTGAAAGAACAGGGTATGTTTAGCCTCAAGAAGAGAAGACTTAGTGGAGATATGATAGCATTCTACAAGTACTTAAAAGACTGTCACAAAGAGGAAAGGCAGGATCTCTTCTCAGTCATCCCAAAGCGCAAGACATGGGATAACAGGCTCAAGTAACAAGAAGCCAGATTCCGGATAGATATCAGGACTAATTTCCTGACTGTTAGAGCAGTACAGCAATGGAACCAATGACCTAGGGAGGTTGTGGGCTCTCCCACACTAGAGGCATTCAAGATGCAAGTGGACAGCCATCTGAGAGAGAGAGTTTAACTGGAGTCCTGCACTGAGCTGGGGGCTGGGCCTGATGGCCCATTGGCCCCATTTCCTACCCTTGCTAAAAATTATTTTGCCCAAAGTGGCTATTTGCTCTGGGAAGGAAACATTCGTTGTCATTCCCAATACACATTTGCTCTGGTTTTGGTCCTTACAGTCACCCCACTAACTACAGCAAATTTATCCCAGCTTTATCTTCTTCTGCACATGTCTGGGACATCAAGCTACAGTAGATCAGCATATATATGATCACAAATGATACACAGTTGAAGCATGCGTTCAGCTGGAAGCATGCCAGCCATCCTGTTGAATGCTCAAGCCAAAAACAGTCTATGGGTTCTGTGAGGGTTGTTTAACCTTCCCACTGTTCCCAGCTGTCATAGTCAATGGCCATACTGGCCAGGGCGACTTATTTTATATTGTTAATTCGTTTTATATTTTTAATGTATTATATTTTAATTGATGTTTTGTGAGCCGCCCCGAGGCTTTGGCGAATGGGGCGGCATAGAAATTTTCTAAATAATAAATACTGACTAGGGATGATGGAATTAGTAGTCCAGCATACATGGAAGGCAACAAGGTTGGGGAAGCCTGTTCTGAATAGATTGGCTTTGCAATCCGATTCTTTTCAGGGTTGGCCCACAGCTGTACCTTTAAGAAGAGCATAGAGGCCAAAAAATTGCCAGGTTTTTGGCAGTTTTTTCTTTACACGTGTCTCTTAAAACACACACACACACCTTTAGGTCTTTGTAGCTCTGTAGCAGACCATCAGTGAACACCACTAAGCAGTAGCCAGGCAAGTACTTTGCACCTCTGCACTGAAAGCCTGGAATGTCTTAGGTACACATTATGAATGGAAGGCACACATAAAATGCCAAACACTCTCACTCAGCAATCCTGAGGTGCAGGAATATGAATTTCATTTTTTTTTAATAGCTTATCCCTGCAATAATTCTATTCTGTTCAAATTGACCAAAATGGGAACAGGGTCTGAAATCAATTTGAAATACAAAAGGTGCTCTCCTATATATATTGAGACATACGACACTCAGCGTTTCCCAGACAGTATGGCTAGCTGAGCAGGGCTGAAGCTTTTAGAATTGTGCTCTACGTTTATTTTATTGTTTTGTCTAAATTTGGCAGAATTGTGAGCATCTCAGTGAAAACTGTCTTAGTTGATTCCATGTGACAAATGCCCATATAACGAGTACTCCAAGGTCTACTTAATGTGTGTGCATTGTACTGCAAGACTTCTCACAGTGTACTGTGTGTACTTCACTCCGTTTGCTGTGCTACCCTACTTAGAGCTCATCAGTTGCATGCAGTGATGCTGAATTAATATGCGCATGGTTAAAGAATACGTCCTCCTCCTCATCAAAACCAGCTTAAGGATAATTGCTTGTTGGCCAAACAGCAATATCAAATCTGGAAGCTTTAGACACACATACCTTGCAACTGTGAATCAGTTTGGCTCTTTGGTTTTACGTTGTAATGCACCATCATTTTTCTTTATTTTCTCAAATGAACCTTTTTGACAGTATGATGTCTGATGTTAATAAACCATCACCCATCCACCTGTGAACCTGATGCCTGAGCTCTGCTCTGGGGGCTGTCCTGGAAGACCACATAGCCAATAAACAAAGTTTATTAAAACTTTGCATATTAGCAGCACTGTGGTGAAGGTTACTACATATGCTACACTGAACAATTTCCTATTAACAAAACCCACACAGATGGAAAGAGAAGGGGGCTGATAGATGGCCTGCCATGGAGCCCGAGGCTTCATTCTGAAGCTGCTGTTTGCCTGCCTCCTACAAAACAAACAGGGTCAGATAACGGGCAATTATTGTCATCCCATTTGCTGCAGACATGACATCACTGACAGGACTTTGAAGCTACCCTCTGGGCCTGTGCTGAAATTCCTCTGGAATTCCAGGGGTGTGGGAGCTGCAAGCTGTATTTGCAGCTCCATCATCCAGCGTGAACCCGTCTGGCTCAGTTGAAAGTGGACATGAAGTCTCTGCCTGATTGCCTCTCCACTGGCTCAGCCCACATCCCAGCTCTCGCAAGTGAGAGAGCAAACATGGATTAAACAAGTAGCTTGTCTCCACCTCCCTACACTGCTCTTCTTCATTATTTAAAAAGAACACACTTTTCACGTACAAATTGCAACTGAGTCATACCCTGGAAATCAGCATAGGCTGCAAGACTACAGTCCAAAACATGTTTACCTTACCATCAAAACCAATAGGACTTAATTCAGACAAAATATGGATTGGGCATTCATAATATGTCAGAAACCTGATGTGTAGGACAAAGCATCATCACTTGAAAAACAGCATGTGTCAGAGGACCGGCCTCTCTCTGAAGGGCTGATCAATCTAGGTCTGGTACAATGTTCAAGCCACTGTGGTGTGGGAGCCAGTGTGGTGTAGTGGTTAAAAGTGCTGGACTAGGACTCCAGAAATCCAGGTTCTAGTCCCTGCCAACCCTAACCCTAACCCTGCCCAGCCATGAAGCCCACTGGTTGACTTTGCGCCAGTCATGGACTCTCAGCCTAACCTACATTACATCTGTGAGGATAAAACAGAGAGGAGTAGCTTGTAAGTCACCCTGGGCTCAAGCAAGAAGAAGGAAGGCAGGCATAAAGCAGCACCTGGAGGAAGAAATGGGCCTTGAAGTCGCCCATCAACAGCACCTGGTCAGCTGATAGGGCAGAAGCAAAGGCCACCTGGCCACAATCATCCCTATGACAGTGAGATGTCCCATAGATCTATTTTATGCTTGTTCCTACATTTGCATCTCAGCTCATGTACATGAGCATATAAAACATATATGCAAATCAGCATGCTCTTTTTTGGGGAGGTGTGTCCTCTTTTCTGGCTGTTCTCAAATAACCATCTCAGCACCATGCCCTTTTGTGCCCTCCCCCTATTTTTGGGGCTCTGTGTCTGTCCGGACTGTATGTGTTGTTCATCAGCAGCACTGACTAGATGGCCAGGTTAGATTAGGCTTTGAGTCAAGCCAACACTAGCCAGAAATGGCAACACTATTGCTGGAGGGCCAACACCTCCAGTGTTATATAACCATATTAATATTAATTTGAGAAATGTTTAAAAAGGAAGACCCTAGTCCTCATGACTCATTCCAGTGTCTTTGCGCTAATTGGATGAAACATGAATAGGCAGGAGCAGATTAACTTCTTACTCAGAAACAAGGTAGAATCATGCCTGCAGACTTTTACTTGTCTATTCACAAATAAAAGGGCCAGAGACTTTTCCTTAAAAACTGAAAGCTGAGGAACAGTGCCTGGAATCCCCATTCCATGGGCCCCTGCAGCTAAAGCCTTGAGGAACTCCTTTCAATAGGGCAGAGTTGAGATTCTTAACTTTCCCTACCCCAATCCCAGTTTCTCTACTCTGATATTCCCCTTCACACTTTTCCATCTCCTAAGGATATGAATCAGTGGGATTTACACTTCTGAGAAAAGATGTTTGGGATCACATTGTAAAGTGAAAACCCTAAAAGCAATTACCAGGGATTAGGGCTCATCTAATCAGTAAGACAAAAACTTGACAGGCAAGTATCATATATAGCAATAATTATCACATACAGCAAAATCCTGTTTGTGTCCAGAAATAAGTTCCATTCAATCCAATTGAACTTACTCTGATGCAACTGTTTATACTGTATCCCTATATGCAGTTACCTGAGAGTAAGTCCAACAGAACTTGGGGAGGGGGGTGATTTCTGTAGACATTAACTCCAGACTGAAATGCATTGCATGAATGCCTTTCACCAGGACCATCAGTACCACAATGTGCAAATCTGTTAATTTTAGTTAAAATCTCCTATCTATTTCGTTGTTTTAAAGTACATATTTGAGGCTGCAATCCTATGCTCATGTAAGTTGGGAGTATGTCCCACTGGATTCACTGGGTCTTGTTGCTCAATGCATATAGGACTACACTGTACTTTGTATCATTAAGAACTAATCGGGATTATTTGTGTCGACACAGAAGGATTTACATGAATAATACCGTGTTGCATAGAAAGCAACATGGATGCGGTGGTTTGCTTATTTTTGTTTGCTTGTTTGTTTTTCAGAAAATCTTTCAGAAAAGGGGGCATTTCTAAGCATTCAAAAGATTTGGGTCCCACAGGAAACAAATTTGCATATGCTACTTTATATCTATATATGAAAAATTAGAAAAAGAATACTAGGATTTATTTAAATTTCTCTGGAGGCAAATGAGCTCAACTAAAATAAATTATTTAATTAATTTGCATCCTGATCCAGATTGCGTCAAACCAATGGGTAGAGATTTTCTTTTTTTAGAGCTTAACTGCTATGTAGGGGGAAATTGAGGAAAGGGAACTTGCTCCATCCATCCATTGTTGCAGAAGATGATGCCTCCTTTATTCTTACAAATTGAGGGTTAAAGAGAAAACTTGTGTGTATGTAGCTCTAGGAGGACTGGTCCTAGATAAGAGAGAACAAGAAGAAACCAGGCCAAGGATGAGTGTTTGATCTGCATCTTGAAAGGATCGTCCTTGGATAGTGTATGAATGGAGGAAGGACAATTACCCATCTCCAGAAGGGAGGGGGCCTATGAGAAAGTTGTCAGAGGATGAGGTAAACTATAAAAGCTTTCTTCTAATGTTATGCTGTGCAGTTCCAAGGTATTCTGCCTTACAGGTGCCGATAGCCTTGTGTGCTGTATTCTTAATAAATATTACTGCGAGTATATTTTGGAATGTTTCATACAAGATCTAACTCTATCTATCTATCTACAATATTTCTCTGCCACTCTACATCCAAGCAGATTCCAGAGCATTTAGGAGGGTGAAAAAGTTAAATGTTTTCTACCTAAAAGCTGCTTTATGCATGACAATTAAACTTGGGGGGGTGGGGGGGCACTGAACACTTAAAGGCTCTGTGAGATAGCTCTGAGCTTCCAGAAACTAGATTTGAGGCCTGGCCTAGAAACACTCCTGCTGTTATGTCTCACTGAAGAAACTTCCATGCCCTTTTTTGCTGCTTTCTTTTAAAACCTGTCTCCCTTGTAGTTTTGATCTGTCAGCATTTTATGTAAGGCCCAACATTTATTATAAATCTCACAAAGCAAATACAATGTGGAATTTTAGGTTTGTGGAGCTAATCCAAACTGTTCTACTACTGTTCTGCTCGGTGCTTTTTTTGTCATAGAACGCACTGGAACGGAGTTCTGCCACCTTTTTTCGACAGATTTTCCAAGTTTTAAAAGTAACTTTTGAAAATTTGATGTTTGGTCCACGTGGATTTGAATCGCCCTGTCAAACGTAGCAGGTCGGCAGCAAAATCATTAAAACGATGCATGTGGGCTGCTTGTGTGTCGAATCCGATGCATGCGTACTTCGTCCGTGCTGGTTGTGATGGCGCTGCTCAGCTTGTGATTGGTCATGTGGTCGCGGCTGAGTGTTTACTGCGGGTGGCAACCATTATGTTTCGTTACACAACTGACGTGTGTGGGTGTGTGTACAGTGTTTGACTGTGTGCAAAAGGTAAATAATTTCATGAGTTCCGGTACCCTTTTTCTTACAAAAAAAAAAAAAAAAGCACTGGTTCTAATCAAAACTGTTACTGCTACCAAATTACTCGTGCTTCTGAAGTTGTGTCAGAACTACAACACTTTTTGTGCAGCCCTTTGTGAAAAGCCAGCTCAGAATAAACTTAAATATAAGCATTTGTGGCGCTGAATTTAAATTAACTCTTCATTTGTCTGGGCCTGATCAATATCATGCATTTTAATACTATCCTGCATTTGTCCACAGAGACCGGGCAAGGGGAACAGCGGTCTGGTTCCCATAATCACTGCAGCCTACCATGGGCACAGCCACCTGTGTATTTTCCACCACAGGAAAAAAAGAAGGTCTGCCCAGCTTCCAAGTAATTTAAAATGAAATGGTTTAAATTCGATTACCACAGCAGATGCATCCTAAGGAATTGCAAAGGCCTTACTCCAGATGTAAATCTACACCCTTTTACCATGTCTCTTGGTTAACTGTCTTGAGAGCCAGTGTAGTATATCATAGCAGACAGGAATCAAGAAGATCCAGGTTGGAATCCCCATATACCTTCGAAGATCTCCAGGTACCCTGGGCCCAGCTGTTATCTCTTAGCTTAACCACTCTCGTAGGGTGATTGGAAAAATAGGATTTGTTTATGCATGTGTGGTGAAGTAGGGGATTGTTGGAAATGAACAAGGCAGTTGTGCTTGGCGTGAGTTTCAAGGTCAGGAAGGTTCAGACTCCCCAGATGAGGAGGATGGCCCTGGGAAAATGGGCCTTCAGATACGAAGATGGGAGAAGTAGATGGGCTTCTTTCAAGGGAGCCCTCTCCGGGGGCTCAGGCAGACTCTGAGCATAGCCAGAATCTGCCACTGCCAGGAGGGGATGTGGGATGCGAGCTCCAGGAGCCAGTTGAGCCTGGCATGACTCTTGATCCCATGATGCAGCATCAGGCAGAAGGGCTAGCCAGCTAGAAGGGCAGTGTACATATAAAGGGGTTGCCGACCTCCAAAGGAGTCAGCAACTCTTATATGTACACTGGGAGCGGGGTCAGGGTGACACAAAAGGAGGATTCCCAGAAGCAGTTGCTGGATTGGGTTCAACAAACTGCTCTGTGCATGCTCAGAGATGCATGTGGTGGTAACGGGGCTTACGGGATGCACTTTAGAGAATGAAGTGCTTTTGCCAAAGAAAGAAAGATCTGTTGCCTTGAATGTGTGAGGCTTCTGACAGGGATCATGGTAATAAACAGTGATGTGCTCAAGTCCTTTGCTCCAAGTCTCGAATCACGTCTCAAGTCTTCACTTTCAAGTTCAAGTCTAGTCTCAAGTCATTGCAAGAAATGTTTGAGTCAAGACTCTTCCCAAGTCTCCCCCTCCCCTGCCCCTTGCCCCTCCCTCCCACCGCCTCCCTCATGCCAAAACAAAAGGCTGAAGCCTTCCCTTCCCCCATCACAACCCCCTCATCCCTATCCTGCCCCACCCCCTTGACATTCCTTCCTGCCCATCACCTCTGCTGTGCTCAGGCCTCCCTTCCAGCCCATTTCAGGTGCCTTCTGCCGAGATCGCCCCAGGATATCCTGCCACACACTGGATGCGGGCAGTAAGCCCTGGAGCGACTCAGTAGTAAAAACAGCAGAAATCGAGTCAATTCACTTGCTCGTTGCTGAATCAGACTTGGGAATGAATCGCTTGACTTGAGTCCCCAACACTGGTAACAAAGGAAACCAAGCTGCAGGCATCCATTAGCTAGAGAAAAGCAAGAATGCCAGAAAGGGGAGGTCAGCCTGGCCTGCCCCACACAGAAATGCTGGCTTTTAGCTCATGAGCCAGTTCTGGCCTTGGCGATCTAGTCTCCCTTCTCTAGCTTTTCCCTTTTTTCCCTCTTTCCTTCTTGGGTCTTCTTTTTGCTTGTAAGCCTAAGACTTCCCACTCCATCTCTTTATTGACATGAACTGCTTTTGGAAATAATCTATAACCCAGTTTGCCACCATCACCACAGTTTAAACATGCTCTTTGGCTAACTTGCCAGGTGTGACTTGTTGTAGCATCTGAACTTGGTTTGTTTGAGGGGGAAACAGCCCTCAAATAACCCAACAGCAGAGCGCATGAACTGAACAAAAAACAAGATTTGAAAATGATAATGAACAAGACTACCATCCTGAAATTCTTGGAGGAAGGGTGGGATCAAAATTTAAGAAATAAATATTGCCTTTTCTCAATGCAATAGAGCCATGTTTGCTCAGATTCCTTCCTCCCTTCTGGCAGCACATTATCCCCAAGCAAACCAGTTCCAACATGTGCTTGTGAAATAACATTAGCTAGCAATACGATTTTGAAACAGTGCTGGAGACAGTGACAGATGAGAAGCAACATGAGGCACAGAGCAACCTGTGTATGCTGCGGCCTAATTGTTACGACGAGAGACAGGCGGCCTTGCGCGTGTGCTAACTTGGCTCCGGCTATCATCTTGGCTGAAGGAACAATAAACGCAAGATGTCAAGTACAGCAAAAAAGGACACCAGTGATACTTGAAAGTCAGCTTTGATATCACTGGTAAAAAGAAGAAAAAAGCCCGATAATAAGAAGCCGTTCTCCCGCCCACTTAGCATGATGTCCCTCAGAAACACAGGAAAATAATGAACTTGTGAGTCACGCTCAGACGCTCTGTCCCTAATAGAAACAAACTGTAACTTGGCTGGTTACTTGCCTTTGTTCTGTGGTTGCCTGGAAAGGTGGGATGGGGGGTTGGCAAGATTGCGCTTTTTCCTGTCTGACAGGGCCTGTGGCGGCGGACTTGAACAGGCAGCCGAGCCTTAGCGACTCTGGCAAGATGAAATATATCCTTTCAACAGCAAGCGCTGAGCACTGATCAAAGCCAAACTGGTGGCGTGCCCTGCAGTAGCACATGCATGTGCCCACATCCCCACTCCTTCAAGTTCTCAAAGAGATGAGAGGGTTCTGTCTCTCGGTGTGCAGAAACAGGAAGGGGAAAGCCATTGTGATCTTCTTCAGTTCAGTCATAGCCTTGGGGATCACAGGAACTTGATCCTATGTTGCCTGCAATTATCCACATAGGTATCCAGCCCATCAAGGATGTTAGGTTTTTCCTTTGCTTTGATTTGTTTTCTCCCCTAAGCATCTTTTCAGTCATTCCGTATCTTTTTTCTTTGTTTGTTTTAAATATTTTTAAGCCTACTCTCAGGGCAAAAAGTCATCCCAGAGGTGACTTACATAAAAATGAGAGACTTCAGTGTGTGATTTCAATAAAATAACATCATTTAAAGCAGCAGTTAGAAAGATACAGTCCAACCAATCCATCCTTAAAATGAATTAAACCAACTAAATACATGATTTAGAACCAGCAGTGAAATAATTGCTTAAGAGACCAAAACTGGCCAAGCTAAGCAATCTAATAGGCAGGCCTGCAAGCAGAGAAGCTGATGTCAGTCTTAAGGCCCTGGGCAGGCTTCTGTGAGGCAGGCAGTCCTTCAGGAAACCTTCACTCCAGACTACAGTTTCTCCTCTGCCATGAAAAATGCTGAGTTTCAGTGTATGCATCATGGCCCCAATTCAGAAGCTCAGACTGTGGCAGTACTAGCTAGGCTGACTAGGGCTGATAGGAGCTATGGGCCAAAACGGCTGGAGGGCCATCAGTTGCCCACAGCTGCAGCGCAATGGGTGGCCATGCTTCCCGTTCATATTTATTTATTTATTTAAACTGTTCATATTGCAGGAAGAAGGAGAAGTGCATCCCCAGCCAGACTGTGCTTTGCATCTGGCTGTGCAGCCACATCTCCTCTGCACTGGCGGCTCCTGATCTAGCAAAAGAACAGCCTTGGCACAGGGACATGCCTTGTGGGACTCGGCCACCATTTCTTCACAGCAAAAAAGCATCATGTCATTATGTCTGTTAGGGTTAAATGATGGCAAACAGCAAAGAAGATGTTAACCTGTATAGTGCTGCCATGCACCAAAATTCTTCAGAAAAAACCCCTCTCTTGGTCTGCAAGCTCATTCAGCCAATGGATTTTTGTGAGCCAGATGGAGCACGGCATCAGAAATATGTATCTCTGTGCTGTCGCATGTGTGCCAGTATTCAACCCAACCCACCTCTCTCCCTCCCTCCCTCCCTCCCTCCCTCCCTCCCCATCTCCATCCCTTTCTCCTGCCTCCTCATTGTGCCATCCTAAATGAAACCATGCTAAAGGCCAGGAACAGTTTCTGGGGAGACAGCAAGGGGGACAATGAACTGCCAAAAATCATCCTCCCGTTCCTCCCAGAGGAGCATTCTGTGAGTAGAGGTCTGCTCATGGGAACTCTGGGTTCAAGGTTTTGAATATAAGAATCCATGCATCCATTCAATAAAAAATGTTTAGGAAATGAAAGGTTTAAAAGGAGTTTGAGCCAGTTCACACAACATGGTGAGTTATTTAACCATGTGCTGTTGCTGTTTTGAATAGGTGATGTGTGCCTGTGTGGCATGTTAACCCAGCCATCACGGGTTATTTAAGAGTTGAACAACTCTTAAATTGGCAGTAGGTTCAGTAGGATGGCTATTCAAAGGTTAAAACCCCTCACATACCCCTGTTGCTAATCTGGAGTTGATAAGCCCCTGATGCAAACCAGGTCTCTGTCTTCTGAGGCAGATGGCAGGTTCTGCAGCTGAATCTTGCATTTTTATTTAAATGAACTAAAACCCTCTGGGGAAAACTATATGCAGTGAGAGTCCTTTGCAGTTTGGTTCAAGACATGAAAGCTGTCAGACTGGACAAGGCAACTCATAATGGTAGAAAACTTCCCGGTTTTTCTGTGTTTTAACTTTTAAACCTTCGGAGACTTGCCTCTTTAGGCATTCTGGGAAATCAGTTGCTTTCATCTTCAGGCAGAAAAGTGAAGTCCAGAACCTTGGGACATCCAGTTGAAAAGGGAAGTGAAGAAGACATGCATAGCTAGGATCGCCACACCAGAATACAACTGAGAAGGCAACTCTTTTAGGGGTACATAAGTGACAAACACATTTACTAGGCATAACCTTTCCCTCTGGAGATTCGAGAGCACAAGTGTTTGTCACCTAAGCCTTCCTATGCTCAGCAGTCTCTCTAAACCACAGTTCCTGAGATTCTTTGGGAGAAGAGAAGGCCAAGTTGTAAAACTGCAATATGATGTCATACGTTGTCATATGTGTACATCGCTTCACCATCATCACCACTAGCCACATTTAGGGTGTGTGGCTACAAGTTGGGCAGCTGAAATACCTGCAAAAGGGTGTATCCACTTCAGCAATTCTACACATTCATTTCAGTCTTTTCCTTGTAGCCCTTGCACTAAATTAAATTTCTGTGTGTGTTCCTCACAAATGCTCTCTCTACCCAACATTTCACCTTACTAAGTGAAGCATATTTGTACCCATACAACCTCCTCTAGGTATTTGGTTCATAGTTTTTCTACCAGAGGCTGTTGATCCTTTTGGTTCTGACACAAAATCGACATCTGGAGCGTACTTCCTGTCCTGTTTTTTCAGCTACATAACCTCTAATGGCTCCATAGAGGGGAGCAGGGCAAATACACATGAGGAAATCACTTCCACAGTCAAATTCTACCACTTCCCTGCTGTCAAAAAAAACTTTGCCAAAACTGCTGGTTAGATACAGACATGAAAGTGGAGCATGGCAGCGCCCTCCAAAGTGCTGGTAAACAACCACAAAGAGGGAATGATAAATGCCTTATGTAGAAAGGCCCTCCATTTCCTAAAAAGAAAGAAATAAACAAATAGAAAAGGGAGGTGTTGTAGCTGGCCTTTGTGCAGATGGCTTAAAAAAAACAATAACAGATGAAATCAGTAATGCCTGAATTTGGCTTTTACAAATAAACTATGGTTGATTATGACAGGAAGGAGTCAAACCCCCTCCTGGCCTCACATACTCTCACCTTTTCATCTCATCCTCTGGCACAGCCATGGAACATTTGTAAGCTTTGGCTTCCATTTTGAATTACCTATTTCTTGTCAAGTTGTCTGATCTTGGCAAACTGATTTATTTGAAACATGGTTTGTTTCATGGAAACTATGTTTGATTCAAGCCAACATCTGATCATGGGTTATGAACCTGGCTTGCTTTAAGCATACCATAGTAAAGTTTAACCACAATTTAGGTTTCCCTTGTGCCAATCTAAAATGGAAACAGTAGGCAATGTGTTTGGTCAAAGGATACAGTAGAGCAAATAAACTGCAGATTCTTAAAAGAAAGATAAGAGCAGTCCCTGACAATGAAGCAGAAGTGGTAGGCACGAGACCTAATGAAACATTAGTCCATTAAAGCTTTGGCCAGCACAAATGTGTTAGGCTTGAAGATGAAGACACCTTGTGAGACTCTAATCAATCGGTGGCCCTCTGAGGAGAAGGATGCCCCTTCAAATAACAGGATTGCATGCCATGAACAACCACTGTGGGCCCTGCCCTTTCTCAGTGGTCAGTTACTGACAAGTGGCCCAGTGAGTTATTTTGGCTCTGTGATTCACAGCCTTTCACAGCCTCCAATGGAGACAGAACAGGAGAGGTAGCAGGTACTCAGCTGGCCTGAAGGCGGAAGGTGCTACATGCTGTTGTCATGAGCTGGGCGTCCTCTCCCAAGCAAGACAGTCACTCCAGACTTCTGGTAAGAATCTTTATTCTACACAGGAAATCTAAGCATTCACAAATCTCTGAGCATATGCAAGGAGAATTGTTGACCCTTCTCTCCCCTCACCAAAGCTTTGCTTATGAACCCTTTGGAATTGGTCTCTGGAAGGTGGGGTGCTGTGAAAACGTGCACGCCGCAATTCTGCACCCAGAGCCCCTGTTTGGTCCGGCTGTGATGATGGGCCCTCCAGTCCACATCTTCAGGAGGCTTGTGTTCTCTGTCTGAGGCATCTCCCCCTCTCATCCTTCGTCCCACAGGCAGCAGGGAGACCGGGCCCCGTGGGTGTCCTTGAGCTACTTCCACCCAGAGCAGGTGCATGCCTGTCAGCTGCAGCAGCAATTCTGTTATCAGAGTGTGAGCTTTGCGATTGTTCTGGTTCAGCCATCCCCACATCATCCTCCGAGTATGAGCTATCAGTCCCACCAAAACAGGCCGTTTCTCATGTGTGCCGGGGAATCTCGCCAGAGTGCATCCACAGGACAGCTGAGATCCATTAGCGGTGTGTGAATAACCCACACCTGTGCTGAAACACACTGGGCAGGGATGAAAATGGCCTCGGACGTCACTTGCTCCCCTGCATGGCGATGCAAATATTCATCACATGCACAAGTCCCGCCAGGGTTGAGGCTCTTGTTCCCCATTCATCTTACTGCCACTCAGCAGAGATGATAATTTAACGTAGCTGTTCCCAAGAGGATTGCCTGAACAAAACACAGGATCTAGGTGTTGAATGAGCGGAGGACGTGCAACCTTCGACAGTATAATTAATGAGACCGAGTTGCCGGAGCCCAGGGATTGCTTGTTCAATGCAAGGAGAGGAAAGCCCTGCTGGAATGTTCCCTCTCCAAAAGCAGGCGTTGGGATTGGCAGCATGTATTTGTCAGATCTATTGCTTGCCTCTCACAGTCCCATTAAGATAATGGGCAGCGAATGGCTGGGATGGGAGAGGGATGTCAACAAGAAGACAAGAGGCAGGCAGCAGGCAGCCCTAGCACTGCCCAGATGAAGCGGCGCTCTCCTTGCTGCATCCGAGTCGGACGGCCCGCATTCTGATGTGGCGCTGTGGAGTCAAGCCACCTGTCCTCTGACATCAGCCAGCTTTCCATGCTGTCAGTCTGGAGCGGTGGCCTGAACCTTGGAGCCAAAGCCAAAGGCCCCACGTTCCAAGCCTTGCCCTCCCCACCAACAAACGCCCAAAAAGCAGCAAGGGCAGAAGCCATCTCTGTTTCGTCCCTTCTGTCTCGTTCGCGTTTTTGATCAGAATAAGTATATTCTGCTAAACTGCACACATTCGGAGCTGTTGTTTTAAAATTTGGGTTCACAAATTGGTTTGCTTTGGGTCTAATATGCCGTGGATGTAAAAACAGTCCTAAAGCATGGAAAGGCAGTCGGAAAAGGAAAAAAGGAACGTGGGGTGTGTTTCATAACTGATGTAATGCATGTGGTCATCTAAACAGCCCCCCACCTCCTGTAAAATCAATTCCAGGCTCTAAAAGTACTTCGCTGTACCACTGATCTGGAGGTTTAAAAGCCTCCCTGTTATGCGCTTCTTTGCATGGCCAAACCCCAGCTAGCAGCCTCCCAGGAATCGTTTTCCTCTGCTGTGTTCCTTTCAGAGTTAATGCTGCTCTCTGAAGCCACTGAGGTTCCATCACTGAAAAACAAGCGGATTCCCGGTACTCCTGGGATTGTCTGTGAGATGAAAGAAGAGGAGTGTGGCTCTGCATCTGATCAGGCTCTTGGATACCATAAACAATGCAAGCTCTACTGAGCACTTTTAATTCTCTGTGGCCTCTGGTTATTTATGATGAGATGCAGCCGTTGTTTTAGCAGGTAAATTTCAATTTGCTTTTGCTTTTGTTTTGCTTTTTTACAATACACAGTTTACCCAGTCTGGGCAGACAGCAGGATACAAATTCAAAATAAGCAAATAAAGACATGGAAGGGCTCAGGAGAAAATGCAAAATAGATGAAACGGTATGAAAGATTGTTTGTGTTGTGGGGAGAGGAACGGGTCTTCGCACCTCATAAGAGACATAGAATACATCTCATGGGTACAGTATTTTTAAGAACACAGAAATAATACAGGCATGTATCGGGCAAGTCACTCTAACACTGCCATGGAGCAAAGGTTGCAATCCTGTACCCACTTAACAGAATGTATCTCTAAATAGACAAGCATGGGATTGTGCTGAAAGACTCTCTTATCTAAGCAGCCAAGACCTCTGGAAGGCATTTCTCTGATTTCAATGATACTTTCTCCCTAGCAGGCATGATTTGGATTGCAACCTTGGATTGTAATTTATATACCAAAGCCTACGAAGTGCAAAAGCCATGGTGGCTTTTGCTCCATGACACCACACACCTCCCATACTCCCCAGTTCCCCCCCCGAGAAGGCCCTCTTATCCTCAGTTACGCCTTTATAGCACAGTTTCAGCCAAACCAACCAACCAAAAGCCTCACATGCTAAAAAGTTGCTTAGAGGAACATTTGGAGAGGGGAACTGGCAAGATCAAAAGTATGGTGGCCACATGTCCTCTTTTACAAAGGACGGACTCCTGTTTGGATGCCTGCTAGAGAAATCCTCTGTTTGAAGACTTCTTCTGTCTGAAGGGCTATCTAGGACAGGTTCTATATAAAGAACCATCAGAAAGAAAAGCTAGGCCTCGAAGTTGCCCATCAGCCATCAGAGTATGATCAGTTTTCCACACACTAGTGAAATGTATCGTCTTTCTATTTGAATTATGACAATTATTTCTAAATTTGTATCTGTGCATGGAAATTACCATATATAAATTTTATGCAAGTCAGTGTCCTCTTTGATGATGCATGGCCTCATTTTTGGCAATTTACAAGTGGTCACCTTATACAGCAAATCTTTTCCATATGAGGCAAACAGAAATAACACTTCCTGACTGTTAGAGCAGTGTGACAATAGAACCACTTACCTTGGGAGAGTGTGGGCTCTCCCACACTAGAGGCATTCAAGGCGCAACTGGACAGCCATCTGAGAAGGATGGTTTAACTCGATGTCTTGCACTGAGCAGAGGGGTGGACCTGATGGCCCTCTGGCCTCTTCCAACTCTACTATTCTATGATTCTAAGATTCCTCCTTGAGGCTAAGAAGTCTTGAGGCTCTTCAACCCTTGAGGCCAAGAACTCTTTCCTATGTTTTCATGACCAGGGTGTGGACAGGATTTTGAGATATGCTCAGAGCTGTGGATCAAGACAGGAGTACCATTGAAAGGACAGCCCAAAAGGCAGGGTCAAAGAACAAACTGGAAATCAGGATCTATCTGGAGGACCACCCAATTGTTCAGGAAGACTTGGTTCAAGACAGGCCCAAGAAGAATAGGAAACCTTTTCTTGCATCTTCCTGCCCAGAAGGAACCACTGCTTAACCTGGATGTGTGGAGTCAGTCGAGGGCCTGGAAGAACTTCAGTGAGAAACCAGTACTTGCACTCACTGCTTCACCACACGGAGCAGGTGTACACAGACCCAGGCGTTCCTGGTGGAGGGCAGGGGTTTAACACTGGCAGCCAGCATGGTGTGGTGGTGAGAGTATGAGACTGGGGTTGTGGGGGATCCAGGTTCAAGTTCTTGCTTGGTCCTCAAGTTCACTAGCTGAATTTGGACCAGTCACAGACTCTCAGCACAACCTACCTCACAGGGTTGTGAGGATAAAATGGAGTTATGTAAGCCACCTTGGGTTTCTCACAAGAAAAAACGGTGGGATATAAATGAAATGTAATAATAATAATGCCACAGTTCCTTGTACCATTGACATGGTACATGCTGATGTTGGTGTATGTGCAGATACCCAACCATGCCCAGAGTTAGGTGCGTTGGAGTGACTGAAGCGCGTCATTCGTTCTTCCCTACAATCGGTGGAACCAAAATTGTTCTCTGTTAGGATGTGGCTTATGAGAGGTGGCTTATGAGATGACATTTATGAATTTATGTTATTTCTAACATTTGTTCTTTAAACATCTATTCAGAAATTGAAAGGGCAAAGTTTTTGAGAAACAGTTATTTTTGTGTCCATGAAAGCTCATGTCAGAACAAATTTGCTCACCACTAGCCTCATCATCATTTTCACCTATTTATAATGTGTTTGGGTGATTAGATTGTTCTGAAAGCCATAGTTAGCCTCTCTTTTTCCCCTTATTTTTGTTAGGTTCTGTAAACTTCAGAGGGGAACTTCAAGTGACCTCCTTGGGCCGGAAGCAAGTGATGACAACATTGCGAAATCCAAACAAGGCTGACAAATGTTACATGTGCCCGCTGCTGAGATAACCATCACTTCAGTTTTCGATCATGGGGGCTGAAAAAGGACCAAGCAGTCACTGTACAAATTCAAGACTACCTTGGAAAGGTCAGCTAAAGTCCAACTTCCATTTGTAAAACAGCAAACAGTTATGGGAGTGGGCCAGAGTGTTGTGTGGCATGAAGATTAGCAGGATCTGCCTCTTCTAAGAGGTTGGTCACTTATAGGTCTTCCGCCAGATGTCATTTCATGTGAGATTACCTTTTCTTACTGCTGAAGGATTTGTCTCGACAATTTTGTCCATCTAATTTTACAAGCTCTGGTTGACTGCATTTGGCTTCCAGTTCTCATGAGAACATATGAGGCCCCCTGGAACAGACCAAAGACTTGTGTTGGGGTGCAAAACCTCAGTGCCAGGGGCCAAAGCAGCTCCTCCAGGTCAATCTGTGTGTCCTGCCCCCCTCCCACATTCATTGGTGGGTTTTGTGCAGACTTTTCCTGGTCCTGAAAGGACAGAATGCCTCACTAACCTCTGGAATACCGTCCTCAAGAGCTTCTCCAAGATGGAAGCATGTAGTTCAGATTTCTGTTTACCACAGAATCCAACAAAATACCTAGAGGAAGCTCTGCAATAGATCACAAGCACAACAGCATGGACTCCTGATGCAATTTTACAGCAGGGGTTGATACTGCTTTCCCACGTGGCCCTTTTAGGATTACTACATTGGTGTGTTCACACATGCATGGATTTCTTGCTGGACATTTGATGATGGGTAGCTGGGCATGTGATAAGGTTTCCTGAAACAAGTTTTTCTGTTTTCTTTTCTCTATTTCTTTCCAACCCATGACTCCCCCGCTCCAAATTCTAAGCCCCCCAAAAAGATGGATAATATCAATTTTTCTTATGTGCATTAACTATAATAAAGGCATGAAGAAGGCATCCTGGACATTTCTCCATTTGAACCAACAACTGTAAAGATAGATGATAATTTAACAGGCTCTTTCCAGTAGCCAACAGACGTACACACATTTGTCAAGTTTCTTATTTGGGCACAGAGTGCTCAAGCCACTTTCAAGACCTTTTTTGGACAACCCACAAGAATTGGTGATTTCCTCTTCTTTTCGATGCATTATCCTTTCTGCTAGAAGAGAGATTTGTGTTCACACCCTTTTCTACAGAAAGAAGGGGCATCTGTATTTTTTCAAGGATCGGATCTGCTTTTGGTGCAACACACTGCCTTCCCCATCCCTCCTTTTCCAGTGTGCTGACTCTGCAGTCAAAGGATAAACGTGGAGCGACTGCATGAGGTACAAACCACAGCAAGGTAAGAGTAACATCTATCTGGGGTCCTCCCAGCCATGTGGCTATTGCTTCAAAGAGAATAATGCTGTTCAACCATGCTGAGAAAGGGCACACGAGCTTCATGAATGTTTTCATACATGACGCTTCTATCGTCTTGCGTTCTTTGTCAAGAACTATTATTGCTATTTATGTTAAGGGCTGACTGAGGAAGAGAACACAGAAAAGAGGCATTTGTACAAGCGTCCTTCCCAGAGTTGATTTGCTGTCTCACTCGGCGATCTCAGCTAAACCAAGAGCTGCCCTAAGCCTCACATATGAAAACAAATGGAAGTCTTCCCTTGACATCACTGTGACCTCCTCCAAGATGGTGGTTTATTTTGATAAGAAAGAAGAAAGTGCAACTCAGTTCCAGACATTAGTCCAGACAGGCAGATGATGTGTTTTCCCCACCGCACTAAGATTATTTATTTATTTATGTAGCAATTTGGGAGGTAAGCAAAGTTTACTATTATCTTTCAGTCTGCCATCAGTCATCCTTAAGGTATGAAGTAATTGCTGCTGAATTAGCCCCCATCAACCACTGCAGGTCATTCCAGAGTCAGACAGGTGTGCTTAGTTGGCAAAGCATAAAAGATGCATAGAGGAAAAGGTGAAAATGGGCTGGGGCCTGAGAGGTGTGTCGGAGGCCTTGAGAACAGCGTGCGGCCTGGAGAGTAGATGAATTAGTGAGTGGCTGAGACCAATGTTGCCTTAAGGTTGAATGTTGGAGTAATTCGGGGTAGTTCAAGATATTTTACTTCCTACATTGAGGGACAATTGTTCTGTCCACACCTTACTCCAGGGACCAAAACTGGCCTGTTGCCCGTTGAATTGTACTTAAACATGGGCAGACTCCACCACCCCTCAGGGTAGCAAAGGTGATGCAGACCCGGCCAGGTGGCATACCCAGCTCTGTCCTCCAGCACTTTTCCTGCCACTAAGGCTCCCATTCCCAGCATCCATTGCCTCAGGCAGCTTCCTGATGGTTGGGATCATCGCTATTATTGGGGTCATCTGTTCTACAACTCAGGATGCTGGAATCTTTACTTGATAGCCTGGTAACCAGTGTCAGTTGGTGCCAAGTGAGCCTGATGGGGCAGAAGGCAGAGGCAACCCATGGGAGGCAGAGTCAGGGGTTCATGGGAGGCAGAGGCAACTAGGTCATGAGTTCAAAGCAGATGGTTGGGGTTGCGTTCTCTAACCCATGTCGTGCCAACAAAGCACCCTTGTGAACTCACATTCATCTACCACAGCTTCGGTCCACTGAACACAAAGGACAAACTGCGGCAGGCAACTTCAAGGTCTGGAGTCCAAAGCAAGAGGTTGGGACAGGTGGGGTGGGAAGAGATCCACAGCAACACACAGGCAGACACAAATAGGAAACTGCACATGTGCATGAGTGCACACACAGCCACAAAAGTACCCCCAGATACATATATCACCCGAAACAGAAATGTCATAACTTCTATTGCAGCCTCCACCATAATAAGAAGCCC
Source organism: Varanus komodoensis (assembly GCF_004798865.1). Classification (NCBI taxonomy): domain Eukaryota; kingdom Metazoa; phylum Chordata; class Lepidosauria; order Squamata; family Varanidae; genus Varanus; species Varanus komodoensis. Next base: position 4,583,905 of record NW_025336045.1, read on the forward strand.
TTAATATGCTCAGTATGTTTTGCTTAGGGAAGTGAAAATTGAAGAGAGACCTAGCAGTCTGAAAATATTTGAGGGACTGCCATGGGGGAAAAAAATAGAGCAGATTTGTAGGGGAGTAGATTTTGGTACAGCATTTGGGGAAACCTCTAAACAGTAAGCTTTACAGCTGTAGAACAAATTACTTCAGGGCAGTGGGCTTTCTTTTATTTAAACTGAGTTATTTAAACTGGATAACTGCTATTTAAACTGAGACTGGACAGCCATCTGTGAGAAATGCTGTAATGGCCTCCTGTAACAAGCACGGGTAAGATTAGATGACCTCAAGAAGCACTCTAAAAGAGATCTAAGCTGGGTTCAAACAATGCAAACAACCATGGCGGGTTGCTTTTTACCATTGTTGATCTGTTTTGTTGTCTGAACTCAGTCATGGTATTTCACCATGGTAAGTTTGGCCTTTAGAAATCATGATAAGAAACTATGATTTACTCAATGGTTTCTCTGTACCACCATGGCTTGTAATATTGTCTGAAGCAGGTTAATGGTTTACACAATCCTCGTATGCAACTCTGTAAAGATGGGCCTCTGGGAAGATTGGAAACTGTAGAACCATTCTCGCCATCCAGCTCTATGTGTGGACCAATGTGGAAGAGTCAGATGACATAGGCAGAAAGCAATGCATTTTGGTATTGAATTTCACACAAGTGGCTGATGGGATATCCACCAATAGTGGAAGGAATGAGCAGAGAGGGTGGAAACCACAATACCATAGAAACCACTTGATTGTCTGTCAATGGTAGATCATATCAAAAGACTACAAATCAAGGTAACCACACAGGATTGTTTGTTGTGTTGTATGAATGTAGCCCTAGTGCAGCACTGTGGTTAGAGTGTTGGACTACAACTTGGGAATTTCAGGTTCTACTCCCCATTGAGCCTTAAAGCTCACTAGGTGACTTTGGGCCAGTCACAGACTCGCAGTCTCACCTACCTTCCACAGTTGTTTTGAAGCTAAAATAGAGAAGGGAAGAACTTTATGAGTTCTCTTAGGTTCTTCGTCGTGGCCTCTGTGCATCACACATATGGGTACTGCGCCTGTGCAGTGCCTTTGGCCGGAAGATTGATAGCTAACGGTTTTTGGCGGGAAGCTCCGCTCCCCCTCCCCCTTGCGGCCTATAAAGAGCAGAGCGTCCGCCATTTTGTTCAGTCTTTGCGACCGCCATTCACTGTGCCTCGTGCCACTTTCGACTTTCGCTTTGGCTATTCTTGGTTCTCTCCTTATATATTGCCCTTATACTACTTTCTTCTTTCTTCGTTCCCACTTCTGTGTAGTTTTTCTCTTGTTATTTCTTTCTTCGATCTATCAAAAAACCCCCAAAAAACCAAAAATATATACTTACTCTCTGCACTATCTCTCTTCTTCTTCTTCTTTTCTTCTGCGATGGCGCAGCGAGCAGCTTTCCGCAAATGTGCGGATTGCGGGTCAAAAATGGCACCTACTGACCCGCACGACCTATGCCTCCTCTGCCTTGGAGAGGGGCATAGGATGGATAAGTGTGTTCATTGCCTAGCCTTCTCAAAGCAGGCTAGGAAGAACCGCGAGAACCGGCTTCGAAGGCTCCTTTGGGATAGGGCTCTGATGCAATCAGACCCGCTCATTTCCATCCCAAAACCTGGCTCCGCTTCTGTGGCTCCACCCTCACGCCCTTCGGATGAAGGTGCATCCGCTTCGGTGGCCCCCTCTGCTTCACCAAAAAAGAGGCATGAGAAGCGGAAGCATGCCGAAGAGAAGCCGGCAGGCCATAAGAAGGCCAGAAAGGAGAAGGCCTCTAAGCCTCCAAAGAAGGTCAAGTCCATGGACCATCCCCGACATCGGGACTCGGAGCCGACAGGACCCTCGGTACCGGTGGTGGTTACGATACCGACCCCGCCCGAACCGATCCTTCAGGAGGCCATGCGGGTTACCCCTCAAGGGTCTCCCCGATGTGCGGTCGACCTCCCGCCTGCACCCCTTCCAACTCTACAGGGGTCTATTTCGGATGAGGAAATCCAGGACTCCCCTCCTAGGGCGAGGTCACCAACACCAATGCCCGCGGTGACGTTGGAGACAGAAGCTGGCCTGTCCCCACCAGGGAATCGGAGGAGCCACTTGGTAGAGCAACGCCCGGAGAGTTGGCGTCGTCCCTACTATCAGCCTTGGGGAGACTCGCTCTCTGTGGGGTACTACCCTGCTCCCAGGGCACGATCCTCACCTCCGCCCCGCGACCAACTGGGATCAGTGGATCCGAGGAGGGTGCCACCTCGATCCCTGCAAAGCGGAAGCAGCTGCTCCTTCTTGCCGGCGGAGTCATCATCTTCTGCCCCACCATACTACGGTGCTGATTCAGATGACTCTGAAGTAGACTCAACCTCCCCGGACGTCATGGTGACATCCCAGGATCCTGCATCACCCGATGAGTCCCACGTCTCCTTCGCGGAGCTGATGTCGAGGCTTGTCCAGTCCCTGGACATCGACACTGCCCAGCGCCCGGGACCGTCGACGGACAAGTTTTATGATGTCGTCCACGTGGAGCAATCGACCTTCATCGTTCTGCCGCTCATAACCACCCTGCGGCAGGCGATGATGCAGCCCTGGGACCTACCTTCACATCCTCAGCCGACGTTCAGGAGGTATGAGTCTATGTACAGGGTCCGGGAAGAAGACATCCCCTTCCTGTTAAAGCACCTGAAACCAAACTCGGCGGTCGTCGAATCCTCACAAGGCAGAGAGGCGAGAGGACATATGGCGCCGAGGGATAAGGAGGGCTGGAAAATAGATTCCCTGGCCAGGCGAGTCTATGCTGCCTTGGGCTTAGGACTTCGCATATCCAATTACAAGGCAACGTTGGTGCGATATCAATATTTTATTATGCAGTGCCTCCACAACGTCGCCTCCACCCTCCCAGACCACCAGGGTGACCTTGCGAAGGTCCTAATCAAAGAAGCCATGCAGGTCATGGTGCAGCAGTTGTCCACGGCACGTCACCACGTGGACACTGACTCCCGGGCCTTGGTCGGTGCCGTTTCCCTCCGGAGACAAGCATGGCTCCGGAATTGTAATTTCCCGGAGGAAACCAAGCGGCGAATAGAAGAGATGCCTTTTGATGGTTCCGGGCTCTTCCATTCACGTACCGACCACAAACTTAAGAAACTACATGAGTCAAGAATGACGGCGCGCAGGATGGAGATCCAGTCAGACAATAGACGTAAGTGGTCCTGGAATCGGCCATCCTACAGGCAGTCCTACCAGCAGAGACAGCAGCCGCAACACCGCCAGCAACAACAGCAACAACAGCGCTGCCGTCCTCAGCCCCAACAGCGCTTCCAACAGGGCCGCCGTCGTTTCGACGATCAGAGGCAGCGCTGACGGGACTGGCAAACCACTCCTCATGCTCCTTTAATACCCACCCCCCTCTCATCTGGGGATCGGCTCCGAAGCCGACTCCCCATTTGGGAGTCTATCACATCTGACCGGTGGGTATTATCCATCGTTCAACACGGCTATCGAATAGAATTCAGCATCGTTCCTCCATCAAGTCCGATCCGGTCTACTTCATGTTCGCTGGTACTTCTCGACAAAATACATCAACTTCTCCTTAAAGGAGCGATTTGTCAAGTATTTCCATCTGACAGACTTCACGGATTCTATTCCAGATACTTTACAGTCCCAAAGCGGGATGGTGGTCTACGTCCGATTTTGGATTTACGGGACTTGAATAAGTTTATTATACCGAGAAAGTTTTGTATGACCACCCTTCAAAACGTTTTGCCGTTGTTAAGGAGAGGGGATTGGTTCGCCTCACTGGACCTGAAGGACACCTACTTTCATATTTCAATTCATCCAACTTACAGGCGTTTCCTTCGTTTTGCTGTTGCAAACCAACTTTATGAGTTCACAGTTCTACCCTTTGGACTGGCTACGGCTCCGAGAGTTTTTACCAAATGCATGGCTCCTGTCTGTGCCTTCTTACACCTTCAGAGCATACAAATTTACCTGTACCTCGATGACTGGCTGTTGGTCTCGCAATCCAGAGAAGGACTCCTAGACACCATCCATACAACCCGTACATTACTAAATAGTCTGGGCCTACGTATTAATACAGAGAAATCTTCTCTTCTTCCGACACAGATGCTCACCTTCATTGGAGCCCACTTGGATTCGACGTTGGAGAAAGCCTTCCTCCCTCAGGACAGACAGCAGACTCTCGCTCGCCATATCCATTGAATCCGACGAGAGAGAACGGTTACGGCGAGATCCATCCAGAGGGTCCTGGGGTATATGGCCTCCTCAGTTGCCGTAGTTCCACATGCCAGACTTCGGCTTCGCCCACTACAACTATTCTTCAACAAGGTGTATCATCCACAAAGGGACCCACAGTCGAAACGGATTCAGATCCCGTCTTCCGTGCTCCACTCCCTGTGCTGGTGGCTGAAACCGACCAATCTCGTGATGGGAGTCCCCTTCAGGGCGCGACCTCCTTCGATAACTCTCGGTACCGACGCATCTCTCCTAGGATTGGGGGCGATATGCTCTGGCCTGTCTACCCAGGGAACGTGGACTCGTCTAGAATCCACGAACCATATCAACTTCTTAGAGCTGCTGGCAGTCTTCAAGGTCCTTCGTTCTTTCGAAGACCTTCTTCATCATCGGCTCGTTCAGATAACTTCGGACAATATAGCGACCGTTTTTTATCTGAACAAGCAAGGAGGGACGAAGTCATCAACCTTAGCCAGGCTTTCTATGAGAATCTGGGACTGGTGCATTCAGAGACACATTACTCTGATGGCTGTTCATCTGGCTGGCACAGACAACGTACATGCGGATCTTCTCAGCAGACACATCTTCACTTCTCACGAGTGGGAACTGGATCCTCGTACGCGCAACCACCTTTTCAGGCGCTGGGGGTTCCCCGATGTGGACTTATTCGCTACTCAACAGAACAGGGTATGCGAGACTTACTGTTCCAGAGCGGGAATCGGACAAGCATCCCTAGGGGACGCATTCACGATCCCTTGGGACAACATCAACTTCTATGCTTTCCTTCTGATCCCTCTTCTGATGAGGGTCATAGCAAAGATAGTGAGCGACCGTGCATCGGGGATACTAGTTGCCCCTTGGTGGCCACGTCAAGCGTGGTTTGTGAAACTGCTCGACATCTCCCGTGGGGAGTTTCTTCATCTTCCAGCACTTCCATATCTTATAAAGCAAATGGACGGCACACTTCGTCACCCGGACTTGCTCTCATTGAACCTGACAGCGTGGCGAATTCAATGATTGACCTTCCATTGGGGCCGATGACGGATTCGAGAGCCTCGAATCCGACAGCTTCTACTAATCCATCGGTACCGACGATTACTTCGACCACTTCGGTTCCGATTCTCGAATCCAACCATGCGGGTGCCTCTCACTGCCACAGTCTCTCCGTACCATCCGGTTCGAGACAGGCCCCATCAAATTCGAACCCAATGCTCTTGCACCCTGAGATTCAGCATATTATCGACTCTGCCCTAAAGCCGTCCACAAGGAAGTCATATACGGCTAAATGGAAACGTTTTTCCGCCTTCACCGAGTCTTATTCGTTCTCCCCACTTGTCTCATCAATCGAACAAATTCTTCAGTTCCTCCTGGAGTTGCATCACTCTGGACTGAAGCTGTCTAATATTAAAGTGTATACGGCCGCAATAGCCTACCACTGTGGCTTAGTCGACGGATCACCTCTATTTTCTCATCCTATCCTCAAGAGATTTTTGAAAGGACTGTATAATCTTAATCCATCAATTAGACCGGTTATGCCCACGTGGAGCCTTTCTGTAGTTCTACAGGCCCTTATGAAGGCCCCCTTTGAACCTTTGGCGACTGTGGATCTCCGATTAGTTTCTTGGAAGACGGCGTTCCTTGTAGCTGTCACGTCAGCCCGGAGGGCCAGTGAACTTTGTGCTCTCCGCGTCGACCCTCCTTATCTAAACTTCCACAGAGAAAAGGTCGTTTTATGTCTCGACCCATCTTTCTTGCCCAAAGTCTCTACACCTTTCCATACAGGACAAGACGTTGTACTGCCTGCCTTTTTTCCATCACCATCGAATCCCTTGGAAAGATCCTTGCACTCCCTCGACGTTTGGCGTTGTTTAGCCTTTTATCGATCGCGAACGGAGTCTATTCGGCGATCCAATAAACTGTTCATCAAATATTCGGCTAGAGATCAGGGCGACCCAGTCACTCCACAAAGGCTTTCTAAATGGATAGTCCACACTATTGTCTTGTGTTATCAGTTAGCTTAGCTCGAATTGCCCTCAGTTCCTCGAGGCCATTGTACTAGAGCTGTCGCTACATCTTCTGCATTCGCATCTGGGGTTCCGGTTGATGACATCTGCAGAGCCACTACTTGGGCGAATCCCTGCACTTTCGCCAAGCATTACCGTCTCGATGTTCAGGCTCGATGGGACTGCTCCTTCGGTAGAGCTGTTTTCTCCTCCGTCCTTCGATGAGGACACCTTGCCTCCTCCTTTTGATGGTAAGCTTGTTAATCTACCCATATGTGTGATACACAGAGGCCACGATGAAGAAAAGCAGGTTGCTTACCTGTAACTGATGTTCTTCGAGTGGCCATCTGTGCAGTCACACAACCCACCCGCCGGCCCCGTTCGGAGTCGGTGAGTGGATGCATCGACAGCTCAATGTCGATGAGAGAGGGCATCTTCGGTACCGACCATCTCCTTTACAGTACCGACAAAAAAAAAAAATTCTATTAAGATACCGTACGTTTGGTCGCAAAGACTGAACAAAATGGCAGACGCTCCGCTCTTTATAGGCCACAAGGAGGAGGGGAGCGGAGCTTCCCGCCAAAAACCATTAGCTATCAATCTTCTGGCCAAAGGCACTGCGCAGGCGCAGTACCCATATGTGTGACTGCACAGATGGCCACTCGAAGAACATCAGTTACAGGTAAGCAACCTGCTTTTCCTTGCAAGTAAAAGAAAGGCAGGATAAAATAATAATACCATAATAATATCATCTTATTATTTTTGTGAGTAGTAGTATTCTATAGAACTCCCCAACTCTATTATTCTGCAGAGTTGTGGAGAAGCTTAGTGCTTGCTAAAATTTTGGTGCCAAGTGGAAGGAGGCTTTTTGGGTTCAGGGCAGCTTTTAAAAGCATTTGATTGACTGCATTTTTACTGCTTTACTCTGTCTCCTATTTACTTCCTCCTGAGGAGAAAGTAGCTTATTTGATTATTTTGCCCTTTTCTGACAAGGCTGGGTTTGCTTCAAGTTTGTTCAGTAGGTTTACTGGAAATTTTTGATTCAGAATTTTTTTCTGTGTTGTAAATTCTTTGAGGATCCAGCTTAATACTGCTTTCAGATTTCAGGAACAAGGGGTGCTCAGAAAAGATGCTCTCAAGCTGGTTCTGTTTCCACAACTAGATTCTGCAGGCCTTCAGGCAGCCTTCTTGGCCGCCACAGCAGCCCTTTCCCTCTGGGGAAAGTAGTTTCATGTCCAGTAGTTCCATGTCCAGTTCTCACTGCTGCTTCTTGACCCACACAGAGATTTCTCAAGAGACAAATAAGTCGGTCTGGTACTCCCATCTCTTTAAGAATGTTCCACAAGACATAGCTCCATTGCGCTACACAAGCCCCTTCGCCACAGCAAGGCAGTGATCCATGAAGGAGTCTTCCTCTGTACCTCTTCCAATTTGACTACCTCTTTTTCAAGGGTGCTGCTCAAGCCTAGGTGGAGCAGACCACACCAGAGACTGAAGCACAACAAACCAGTGGATTTAGCATCAGCTACCCATGAGCCAGGCTTTCTTTGTAATGCATCTCCAGCTCAGAATGATATACCAAGACTGTTGGTTCGATTCGGCTCTGTCAAGTGAACCAGAAGGAATCCGACTGCTCTACTCTTTGGCCCCTTCCAGCTCTCTGTGTGGCTGAGTCTCAGTCCGTACAGTTTGTTCAGTTACCTCTGGACTGAAATGTATATAAACATAGAAAGTACTGGAGACAGTGCAAAGGAACTGGCTGTTTATACATGTTGACAGGTCAGAGCAAGGTGAATGACTAATAGATCATCACATTATAACCAACACTCTTGGCGTTCCTTCCCATCACCCCCACACATGAATCATTCACAAGTAGGTTGTCCTTTTCCGTACATATTACTTGAAAAATTATTTGAGCCTTTCTATGAGTGATCCTTTGTTTGAAACGTCTTCTTTAAACAGAGGTGGAAAGACTGTGCTATTTAAACCATGAGTTGTTCTAAATGGCCAAATATAGTGACTAATCTACCTATTGCTCAAGTTTACGTGCTTCGATTTAAGCTGAAGGAACAAAGTAGGCTAGTCTTAGTGCCACAGCTTTCTTGTCTGAAATAAAATATTTCCAGTTAATTTTTCCAGATAACATATATGGTTGAAAATAATTCCACTAGAATCCAAGAAGTTGCAAACAAGGGAGGGGTCAGGCAGTGTGCGGCTGCAGGGTTCCTTCATGTGTTGCAGTGTTGTCTTTCTTTTTTTCTTTTCCAATGGTGTTTACTATGGCAAACACCAATATACTGAATTTGAACCTCACTGTAGGCAGAGGGTAATACATTCATGGGCTGCTCATCATACCCTCGACAGTTGCCCACATGGCCACAGCCCTATCCCCACATTGCCAGGCATTACAGGCTATCGTTTGGTAGTGTTCTCATTTTTATGCGCTTTCTTTCCTCTTCCAAATGCTTTTACCATTGGAAGAACATCATTTGGGGTTTCTTTCTCCTGCACTCTTTGAGATTAGCTTTGGGGAAGGAGGAACGTAATGCATTTGAAGCATGAAAAGCTCATTTCAGCAGATATGTGACCATTTAGTCTTGCCTGACAAGATGGTGAACTTGGCAGCTATTCTCAGTCTACTTTCCTATTTTGCTTTTCCTATTTCTATCATGCAAGGAAATGGAGCAGGCAAAAAAAAAAAAAAGGTTAACTCTCACTTTTGGGGAAGGCAGGGCCAATCTGATCAGAACTGTATCGACTGGGAAGGGGAAGAACCCACCTCAGTTTTGGCTATGCCTCCCATGGGACAGCCGGGGTAATCAGTGTTTTCCTAGGTTAGATTTGGGAGCAGTGACTTCACTTTGAGCTCTGATTTTCGTTCAGGATTCTGACAGGAAAGTAGCCAGGTGACTCTCCTTGTTTCCTATCAGATAATCTCTGTAACTTCTGCCTCTTTAAGGCCTTTTCATTAAACAACCGCTGCCACCACAACATTTTTCATTTGTTCCACAAGGAAGACCAAGAAATCCTTAACCCCATCCTTCTTGTTCTTTGAGGGGCACATGTACTTTTAGGACTCCAGGCACCAAGGTGCCATCCCACCTAAGGCATGTATCACGATCCAGTGATCATGTGTTCTTCCATACTAATATCTCACTTCACGGGCCTGTTCCTGCAGTCTCTGTGCCTGGCTCCTTCAGGATTAAGGGGACTGGGCCTCTCTCCTTGGCTGTTGGCTACATCCTGCAGAGAAGTTACATACCCTTCCTTTCTCCAGCGTGTTTCATAGGCAGGAAACAGAGGTAGCACCTTGCCACACCTGGTTCTTTCCAAACTGGGGCTGTCAGAGGGGAAACACATGCCCTTCCTCACTCTAGGCCCTCATAGCATAACAAGGCCATTTGTGTGTATCAAGGACCCAACCACCACTTCACAGTAAGTTCAACTTTCCTTTATCCCATATTCCTAGAATTGTATTGTAATGTGTTGTATTTATCCTTCACCTACACAGTACTTCATTTCATTTCTAAATATTTCTCAGGCATTCTTCTAAAAATAAATGTTGCAGCACCCACTACCAATCTGTGCTCTTACGGACATTCCTTCGTTTGAGTTAACATACGTCTCTGTGGGTGTTGTTATCATAAACACAGGCTGGATGCATATATAAAAGGAAACTTTGAGAGGAGACAGATGCCTTCCACCCTCCCCCAAGTGCCGAAGGTGGTTTGGCTTGATAATGTCATTGCTGTCTGAGCTGACTTACTTTGCTTGCATAACACTGTTATCTCTGCTCAAACAGATCTTTCTGGGTTTTAAAGCACTACATCACCTGTAAGAGTTGATCTTTAAAAAAAACCTAGTGTACACACAAGCAACACGGCAGACAAAAGACATGTACACACAACCAGCATATGGCACAAAAGAAACAAGTGTGTGCACAAACACAGTGGGAGAAAAGCCAGGAGGACAAGAGAAACAGGTGGCACGGAAGCCTCACAGTCTCTGGAGACAGAATCTCTTCCCATTCTGCCCAAACTGTAGCAGGCTAGATGGTGACAGAGGCTTCCAGGGAGTCACTGTCTCACTAGAGGTTACAAATAGAGTCAGCCTTCATTTTCCCTACCCTGGACAGACCAGACCTGTTGGGGTGGGGGTAAAAAGAAAAGTGAGGATCTAACTGGAGAAGGAATGTATGTTGTGGTCTTTGGGGGAAGCCAGTGTTGCTTGTCAGCCTAGGTACCCAGCTGCTTCCCCAGTCCCACTCTGTATATCTAGAAACAAACACGTTGCAAAAATGTCATGAGGGTTCAGTGTTCCCACCCATAAGGAAACATCCCCTGCAGCCAGCTGCATCTTGGAACTCTTTTCAGCAGGCGCCGTGGAGACCTTGACATGCCAGGTTGTCATGTACGAGCCTCACAGGTACACCTCCCTGATGCTCAGTGGCCAGCACAGGAAAACCCTTTGCGTGTCGTTTCTGTACACAACCTGATTACAATGGCGCCTCTGGGAAAAGCGGGCCTCCAGGTGGGACTGCAACACCCTCCCTAGCTGGAGAACAGGCAGACCAGAGCACAGAGGAAACCTCGCTTGGAAGGTGTTGATGCCTCCCATTTTACTCTGCCTCTGAATGTCGTTTCCTGGGAAAATGCCCTCCTGTCCTGCCTGTAAGCTCCCCAGGGGGAACTGATGGGCTACTGTGGGGGACAGAATGCTGGCCTACCTGGACCACTGGCTGGATTCAGCAGGGCTCTCCCTGTAGCCTGCAGGTCTCCTTTTCCTATTCCTATCATGTTTCCAACCACAAAAACTGTGCCTTGCTTCCTTATCTTTCACAAAACACTTAGCATAGTTATTCTATGAACACGTCCATTTCTTGGTGCTTGTGCTCTGACTTCTGATGGGCTTATTTATAAAACATGCACTATTCCACCAGTTTGAAAGGATGTATTTGTCTCTTGCTTCATGTACTCCTCCAGGATATTCCTTAAACCTATAAATCCTGGCCAAGTCATCTCTGGAAGAACTACATCATTTGGACATTTAATTAATAACTGCTTGGATTAACTGCTAGGGCTAATGCCTCAGCTCATATGCCTGCTATTTAATGATCCCCAGGGAATCTCTACCCTGCTTCTCAGCTCTCCCATTAACTTTAAGGCAGCTAAGCTGAGCAGAGCTGTGTTGCTTGGGAGACAGTTAATGTCAAATGGAGCCTATTGCTTTGTCAATAGTGGGGAGGTAATTGAACTGCAAAATGATGCTCAGACCCAGTTTCCTCCCAGACAGCATGAAATTCCACCTAAAACTCTAGGCATTTGGAAGTGAACCTTCTTCTGGAGCACTTAGGAACATGGCTACTTCTCTTAGGGTGCAATCTTATGCAACTTTAGACAGAGAAGGGACCTATAGTATGCAGGATTTCTGCCTTAGCTTGCATAGTATTGTGCCTTTAGTGGAACACTTTCTAAAAATCCTTTTCCTATATGGAAATGGTCTCTGAAAGAGTCACAAATTCAAATTTCTTGAGGGTTGTTCAAAGGGTGGCAAATAACATAAGGGAGGGTGGATCTGTACTACACAATTCTATAGTGGCAACTGCATTTTTTTTCTCCCTCTCCCCAAACAGTTGAACTTGAGGTCATCCCATGAACCTAATTGTAGGGAAGTAGAGGACAGATAAAAGGAAGTACTTCTTCACACAGCATATAGTTAAACTATGGGATTCGCTGCTTTGGGAAGTGGTGATGTCTGCAAATCTGGATCGCTTTAAAATGGGATGGGGCAGATTCACGAGGGAGGAGGCTTCTCGGCTTGCTGGCTGCATGCCAGCTCCTTCACCAAAGGTACATGCCTGCATGCATCAGTTGCTGAGGAGCTGGGCAGGAGGAGGTCTTGCACCCATCCCGCCTGAGCGTTGCTGCGGGCAGCTGGTTTGCCACCACGTGTACTGAGTGCTGAACCCTTTGGTCTGTTTTACCATGGTTTTTCTTATGTTCTTAAATAATCATCTATAGACTCTGTTCTGTCACAATCCATCTGCACTACAGATTAATATATAGTTTTATATCAGTTTAATAGAATCCTGGGAATTGTATTGTCATGAAGTGTGCTTTTCTTGGTCAGAAACCTTCAGTCACTTCTCACAGGAACTACAGTCCTCACTGTTTCCTGGAGAATCAACTGTTTTTATTTATTTATTCAAAAGATTTATATGCTGCCATTATAGGTAAGCGCTCCTTCAGCATACTGCAAGATTGAAACCCACAAACCACATTAAAACATCAGAACAAACATTAAAACATCAAAACGAACATTAAAATATCAGAACAAACATTAAAACATCAGAACAAACATTAAAACATCAGAACAAAGCATCGGTCCTAACTTTTAGAACAAGATAGCACTACATACACAATAGCACCTGGTAAAGTCCATACTCAAATGTAAGTTAAGGTCTTATGGGTCCACTGGAATGCCTGGAATGAAGAAGTCTGGCAACCAGGTTCCACAGGCAGAGGCCACTACTGAGAAAGTCCTGTCTTTCATGCCTGCTATGCTAATTCTCCTACATGTTGCCCTACAGGTAGGGCCCTCAGGGCTGATCACAGAGTATGGGCAGCTTAGCATGGCCAAAGGTGACTCTTCACAGCCAGTAGCAGCATTCTTCACCTTTCTTTCAGCAGCAGCTTTTTGCTCCAGCTGTAGGAAAAGCGATAATTTTTAAAAATAATTTTATGTACAGTCAATTCCAGTCCATAAAAACAGGCTAAGCCACACTAAATTTGTGAGCCTTTAGGATGGCATAAGTTATTGTGGCTTTTAAATACAAAAGAACAAGATGCTCCTATCTTCCTCTGATAAACATAATGGGAAACAAGGATGGAGAGACAGAAAACGAGCATATAGAGATGATCATGACTATAGGAGGAAAGGTGGCAGCATCCCCTTTAGTTCAAAAGAGAGGTGTTTTCTGCTACAGCCCCTCTTAGTCTGCCAAAGAAGCGATTCCTGCACACAACGGCCTTCTGCAAAGCTTCATTCTCACACTGAGAAGTGGATGGTATACATCCAGGAACAGAAAATGCATTTTAATAAAATCTGAAAGGATTGTTGCGAGCAATCTGCAGCCATCAGCCACTTTCCCACGCTTGTATGGTTTTTGTTTTCAGGTTGGTAATTGCTTGACTAATTTCAAAGACTTCTTTGCTCAGACAGATCAGAGTCTATTTGCCTAAAAGTCTGGACGCCATCACGAATCAGCTATGCTAAAGCCAGCTTCCTTGCTTTGTTTCAATGTACTTTTTGTGAACAATGTACATTCTCGGTGCACGTGCTTTGGTCTGGTGCAAGGTTTGGCGGGGGAGTTGCTGAGCAAAGGTTTGGGGAGAAAGAGAAGAAAACTATTGGGGAGGGGTAGGGTGGAGTGAGGGTGATCAGCAGCCTCATAAATCCAGCTTGATTTATTCTTGCTTCCAGTAAACACACACAGCTCTGTTTACTGATTTCCTGCCTGCACCATCATGTCAGGCTCTCTGCCTCCCTCTGCTCGCCCACCCAAAAGAGGCAGGCAAGCGAATGAATAGCACGGCGGCGTTGTGCTTCCTGTAAACCAAAGACATGGTGTAACACTCCTGTCTGGCACCTTTCCTCTGCTTTACTGGCATCCTGTTTTTCTCTTACTCGCAATCTGCACACAGACATTTCGTGTCTTTGTTCTCTTATGTTTTTGGAAGAAGATGGGAGGGGGTCGGCAGTGTTGCATGATCCTGTGGTTTCCCAACCTTGTATGCAGGGTCATGAGGCTCCGAAGGCTGAGACCCCATCCCGTGTCACTCCCGGCTCACAGGGAAAGAACCACACAGCCAGCCTCCTTCCCCCCAGGTGTTGTGCATGCACATTCTGGCAACTTTCAGGGCACACACGACACAAGGTTGCAAGTGGCCTTTGGAGGAGGAAAAGGGGCACACGGCAGGAGCAGGGAAGGCGGGTAGTTGGCGTCACGGTAGGACTTCCACAGCTTCTTGGCATCCCACCCTCCTTCCCTCCCCACCGCTTTATCTAAACATCCCCCAATGGCTGCCTTGATAAAAATCTGGACAAGAGGCACAGGGGTTGCCGAATCTCATTTGGGGCACGGGATGCGCATAGACCTCCAAGCACAGACTTGGGGATTGTTTGTGCACAGGGGAGGGGGGAGGGGGGCACAAGAGGACTGCACCCTAAGAGAATGAACTGTAAGGAGGAACCTCTCAGTCACAAACCTGTGTGAGTGCACACATACAGACACAGAGTCAGCCCAAGGTGCTGTGCTGTCCGATGCATCTCTACCCACATCAAGATGTGCTCCACCCAGAGCCAGGTAAATTATTTGGCACCTGAGACAGAAAACACCACAAGCAACTCTCTTGACATCTTTGTCATCTGAGAGTGTGTCAGGGATCACTTGGAAAATTTCCGAAGGGCTTCCCAACATGAGGCATTTACTGTGCAGTCATGAACTTTCACTGATGGAGGTTTTTTGGGGCTTTTTCACAGCATTGTCATCCTGCAAGGCCGTCCCATGCTTTCCAGACATTTTTGCAGCTTTTTGTTTTAGATTAAGGAAGGGTCAGCATTTTCATGGATGCCAGGACTATCTGCTACAGTGGCCTAGTGTAATTCTGCAACTGCGTCCTATACTACAGTGCAACCTTGAGTTGCATAATGGAAAATGTAGAAACATAGGCAGAGGAAAAACCACTGCAGGGGAAACCACTGATGGATGGGCTAATTTTCCAGCAAAGAGAGTGGGGAAAGAAGCCTCAGTAAAGCGCCACATTAAATGACTCATGTGGAGAAGCCCTCAGTTTATCCACACGTTTCTTCTGACAGTAAAGTTTACCAGCAACATTGCAAGTGACAATGAAAAAATACCATTTCTGGATATCCTCTTAACCACTAAAAACTATCCAACTGTCACAAACTCATTTTGCAAATCCATGCACTTCCAAGTCATGTCATCCAAAGAAGAAGAATATTTATACTTTGGCTCTTAGGATAAAGCACATTTGCAATATTGAAGGAAACTTCTCACAAAGATGTAATTCAGTTAAAGAACTTCTTAAACAAGGTAGATACCGTACTCACATTATTGATTCCAATATCAGTTAAGCATCAGTAACATCCAGGGATGCCCTTCTTCACGATGCAAAGGTCGAATGCTTGAAAGGAAATGTAGTGGGACACCATCTTGCTGCCTCTACTTACTTCCAGATTATGAAAGACAAATACCAATTATATCCTATTGTTCTTGTTTAACAGAAGCCATCAATGGTCCATCAGACCACCCAGTTTGTGTGAATTACTAGTTGATGCAGCACTTAAACAAGATACCTGCAACTCAGGATCACACCAGTGTAGATCAGCCCATTGCAGTACCTGTGGTGAGCGTCAAGAACCTCTTCTTTCAAGAGTCAGCAAACATTATTAATAAAACTTACTTTTCTAGACGATCAGTTACATGTACTTCCACTAAACGTTGCAAGACATTTTAACTCCTCTGCTCTTAGAATTGTTTTCAACTGAACAAGGGTGCGGACATGCTTGACAGAAAGAGAAGCTTCTTGACCCATATTGCCTTACTGTGGAGGACAATCCATAAGCTTTTTACCAGTCACATCTCTACTGTTTTCCTTCTTGGAAATGTTCATCTCCCAACCTTTCATACTGACATTCTTCATATCCATTTAACATTGCAGCTACCAAAGAGTGCAGAAGCCAACAAGCTTAGCACTAAATATATGTTGAGGTTGGTCTCTCTGTATTTCATGTGTGTGTGTGTGTGTGTGTGTGTGTGTGTGAAGTTATCATTTTCATTCTCAGCCTGTTCAGTACCAAGTCACTTAGAAGTAAGCCTCATTGATTTCTGTGGAATTTATTTCCAAGGAAGTTCGGATTTGAACTTTACACAGCAAACCTCTACAGTTAAATTGAATGGGGAAAAGCTGCAGAGAGGTATCCATAGTCTGACAGCTCCATACGGCATTCATTTATCTTTTGCACTGCCTTTTCAAAGGAATGTTCATTTCACTAAGCCATGATGCAAGGACCTCTGGGGTCAGAATCAGACGTGTTTACTGTTTTTGTGTAATGTTTGCTCTTGTTGCCAGCTAGTTGACAGGGTATTATCAGATTCTGCTAATGTCAATCTGCAAAACACAGGCATTGGCTTTGCCAAATTATATTATTGTTTCAGAGTCTGTGGGTGCCTGCAGTCCTTTCCACACCCATCTAGTTAGGAAAATAATAGCCCTTTGCACAAATGCTCTTCAAAACATGAAACAAAAAGCACTCCATTGTGTAAGCACCCTCATCACCCATGTGCATTTCCTTTGGATGATCATCAAGAACTAACAACACAAGCAGAATCATGTTGGATCAGATCAGAGCCCCATCTAGTTCAGCCCTCTCTTGCCACAGTAGCCTGTGAGCACAGCCTAAAAACTCTTCTGCCACCCAATCATCAGGTTGCCCCTTTCTGCACTTTTCCCCTCTCTGCAGTATCGTTTTATTGATTAACAAATCAGGGAGAAATTGAAAGAATGGCATCCAGGAATGGCCCATGAGCCCAAATTCAGCGCTCGTGGAGGGCTTCCACTGTCAAGAGAGAAGCACCCCAATTCATGCACAGAGCTCATGTGAGGCGATGAGAACCTGTGCTATAGGGGATAAGATTCCTACAATAATCCACCAGAACATCTCTCCTGCGTTAATGGGTTGAAACGATGGGCCATCCACATGACATCTTGCCTCTGAATATAGCCACTGCTGTAACAGGAAAATACTTCTTTCCCCAACTCTACATGTGTGGAAGAGAATATAAGAATGGATATTTGACGCTTTCTGCCAGATAGATTTTGGCATAAATCCTATTCCTCAAAATTTGCTCAACTGCCTTTGAAAAAAATTGAACACACAAGTTACTTGCCATTCTACTGCTTGCGGTAGAGAATGCTGTTGGTCAACTGTGCCCTGCATTTCAACATTCTTTGGAACAGTTAAGATGTCAGTATGGGTTGATTTGTTTCCAGAGTTTCTACTGAATTTTCCAGAGTTTCAAAATCTGGATCCCACCCAATGTTCTTAGCTTAAGTTTGTTTTTATCTGCTCTGCCTGCCGTGGGTGTTTTTCACTTGACATTGTGGCTTTATGGTTAAGTTTGCACTGCTGTAAGCTGCCCTGGCTGGTGCATTTGCACTGGAAATACAAAGGAGAAATTCTCATGAGTGAGGTGCCCACAGAGCTGTCCCTCCAAAGCCTCCCATGTACACATAAATAGCCGCAAGAGTCCACTTGTTCAATCAATTCGGGGAGGAGAAGAAAAAGCACATCTGGTGTCTTCAGCCCTGGCTTGTGCACACTGGCAATTCCTTCATGAGCATAGCCAGAGCGGAAGAGCCACCAAAAGCCTGTGCTCTTGGTTGAAAGGAAGGCTTGTCCAGCCCCAAACTGGTTTAAAGCTGGAAAAGCATCAGAAGGAAGAGCTGCATGTCAACAACACCTGGGCATCAAGGATCAGGCAGGTACTTGGCTCACCTGGGAACAGTCTTCCACACTCGGTATTGCATTTCTCTTTAAATTAGAATCACTATTTCTAAGTTTGCATCCACACGTATAAATTAGCATGTGCACATTGCATGTAGTCTGTGTCCTCTTTGGTATGTTCTGTGAAGGTGCAAAAGTGCCCACCTTAGTCTGTGTGTATACAACTTACTGGTGTGTTGCCCACACAAAATGCAGTAGCCTGAGACCGTTGCACACTCAGTCTTACTGAGTGATATGAATAGTACGAGGCTTCGGCGAATGGGGCGGCATAAAAATGTTTTAATTAATAAATAAATAAATAAAATACAGCTGTAATGGCAATCAAACAAGTTGCACTCCCACCGGTCAGTACTAACAGAATTTGGCCTTTATTTCTAATCTCGCCTTTCTGCAAGTGGGAAACAAAGGCTTTAGCTCATGCAGGGATTCCCATAAAAGATCTCAGAAGCCCTACCTGATTCATTTATCTTCCTTTTCAATGATACTTTGGAAGACTGGAATGCTAAATCTATCACAGATGCGCACACGTATTCACTTATCCCTCTCGCTGCTCCTTCAATGGGATTTAGTTCCTCTCACTGCTTCTGCTGTCCAGCTTGCACCTACGAACTTGCGCAGCAGTCAGATTTGTTCCAGTTTACGAGTAAGTAAGTAAACATGGTGAATGATCTGCCCAAATTCCTCCAATGCTCCACAGTCACTGTGTGTCAGAGGCAGCTCTCTGTTAGGGGCAAATGGAGCAGGGCCCTTTTTCCTCACCATCCACTTGTGACAGAGATCCCCCCACAGACAGGAACATTGGCCCAAATGCACTCATGGAGCTGCTGAAGGCTGTGCATGATCTTCCCTCAACCCACAATCCAGTGGAACACTGAGTATCTTCTCTGTCTTCAGACCCACTGGCCCCACTGGGCGCCAGCTGCCACTGCCGCATTTGCTCCAAGTAATGTCAATAATAAATAAGGGACAGCAGAAAGGGCTGCATATTGGCATACAGAGATTATGTGGAGCAACCTCTCTTTTTTGGTAAGAATTTGATGCCAATGAAACCACCCACCATTAAATAACTAGGAAGGAGCAGAAAAACAATGTTGGTCTTCCAGCTGCAGGCCTCCCAGTCCAGACGGCGCTGTCAGAGTCTCCTTACAAATGGCAGGAATGAACACTTGGACCCGTAGAGAATTTCGAATCATTTTCAACCCCCAGCGTTTTTATTGGTGAGATCACCCAGGCCCTCTGCAGTTTACTGAAGATAGCATGCTGCTGGTCCTCACAGGCAACAACAAGCTTTTAGAACATACACAGAGTGTTTTATAGATTCTGAGTCACAGCAGCAGAGCAGATGATAACAAAAAAGAAGAAGAGCACAGTCAAAAGAATGTGAGAGATCTGGCTCAACCACAATAGCATTGATTACAGGAGATTAATATAAAGACCACTGAGGCACAGGGATTGCAAATGAGGGTAATTGCAATACTGCTAGAAAAACTTGTCTGGCCACCTTATCAGTTTTGTTTGCTGTTATCCCAAGAATAGCCAGGGGTTAGCTTTCCTCTGGAGCCCCATTCTGCAAAGGTTTTTTCCAACCAAAGGTAGTAGCCATCTCTTAAAGGAACCGCTTGAAAATAACATCAAACAGAATCCTGTCTTGGAATTCTAGTACTTTCTGAGAAAGAGGTGCAGAGATGTTGCAGGTTTGATTTTATAACACAAAGGTGCATATAAGCAACCTTTTTCTACCAGGATTTATCTGACTCTCCCCAACAGCACCATATTGTCCCTTTAGAATAAAAAGAAAGAAAGCAGTATAGGGGGCAGCTACAACTTTGGGTCACATATACACACACATGCATAAATACTATTCCTCAGCAAGGAGACCTTTCTACTTGCAAAACAAATCTACTCCAAGGAGCAATGGGCTGAAGGTCCCATGGGATATTTGGTATTTTGCTATTGCCACAATTTAAAAGAAGGCCTAAGAAAACCATGCATTGCTCGTTACTTACTGTCAGCAAAGGAGTATGTATCCTTTCATTCTATTTTTGGAGTCAGACCTGGCTGTAAAGTTCAGGAAATTCAAAAGGATGGACAAATATGTCTGGCTTGGAAGTCTTTCCAGCTCTGGAACACGTGCATCCTTTGCTCTCTCTGGAATTTGCAGGCCTGAACCAAGGGCTTGCCCCACAACATATTTCCAGTGGGAAGAAGAGGAAAAGGAAACTAATTGCAGCCATCTGGAGATGCAATTTTGCCCACTGAGCTGGCAATCCAGATATGAAGGGGTAATAGAGAATCTGGTGGAGTTAGACTTGTGCACTTGTCTGAAGGCCATGAAAGGGAACCTCAGTGCCTTCTTCACCAGCAACAGGAATGGCTTATCAACTAGCTCTGATACTTTGCATTTTTTCTTATATAGCAGAACCTTTATCATACGTAGCTATAAGAACCTGAAAGATTGGTCAGTATTTTTATCCCCATTTTACAGCTGGACACCTGAGGCTGAAAGGAAGTAGTCTGTCTAAAGTTCATGACAGAGGTGAGATTTGAAGTAAGGAATTTTTCAGTTCATGTTGCTGGTATAGTGTAGTCCTTCGGATATAACAGGTGTTACACTCCTTGAGTAGGAAGAACTAGCTTAGGTTAGGCAACTTCAGAAGATACCAGAGGGCTGCACCCATATGTGGATACCAAATATGGGGAAAATAAAAAAACAAATTCCAAAACAAAATGACAGCTGGAGTTATTACAGAACACCCAAAGGGCCAAAGTTAACTGCAAACATGCTAATTTTGACCTTTTTGGTGCTCCATAGCAGCTGCAAGTGCCGTCTTGTTTGAAGAAAAATGGGAATACTTATTTGTGTATATCTAAATTTCAGGAAGGATGGGGGTGTGCTGTGGGGCTGCTAGATTAGAGGAAAAGGCTGTTGCTTCAGAAATGTTATTTTATGGCAAGCTGGATGCCTGGCTAATTTTGGTTTGCAAATTAGCCTCTTTTCTAATTCTGTATACTCTGTATTCTCACATATAATCCATTCAGTGTGCTGTTGAATAAATCACTTGTGTGAATTATACATTTCTGAATTTGCAAATTATACATTTGCAGTACAAAAATGCTACAGACAGTCATAGGCATATAGCAGAAAAACAAATGAACCAGTCCGATTCTATCTTCTAATCTTCTGTTAAGGGTTCTCTGCCTTCCCTAATTAACCCAGTGGAGACATTGTACAAAGCAGAGAGGAACAACTCTTAGTTCTCCCTTTAGCCTTGGCAGCATAGCCAATGGTGAAGGATGATGGGAGTTGTAGGTCAAACTTCTGGAAGGTCAAAATGTGCCAAGTCCTGATACAGAGCAACAAGAATGATTTGTCCTAGCCTTCATGTGGTGCTAACCTTGCTCCAGAATTCATAGTTGAGTAACTCTTCAGAGATGCAGTAATGAGGTTCAGTCCAAAGGAATGAAGAAGGATGGAACGGGACTGGGTGTGAAACATAGAAACCTTCTCCATTCACTTTTTCTGTTTCCAAATAGCAACCACTTCACCAAATGGTATACAATTCAAGGGAGGATATGAAATTGGCTACACCAATAGTCTGGTTTAATCAATCCACAGTTAAAGTTTTTTTTAATGTTCGGAATTTAATGAAGAGGGAGATCATACAATGCTGAGAGAGAGAGAAAAAAAGCTTAAATGGTTCTTGAACTGATGCTGCAGAGAAAGTGGAAGGCTTTGTACTTTTTTCTTTTTAAGGGAAAAATATGAAAATGAGTAGACATGCAGACTGCATCTGCTCTACTTTTTTCAAAGCCCACTCATGCTTTCATTGTTCCCATTGTTATTGCAAAATGTTAACAATATGAGCAAAGTTGGGCATGTTTTCCTTTGGCTGATTATAAATGATTCTGAGTGTAATCCCGCGGTGCCTTGGGGAGCCTTCCAGGGACCGCAGGACAATTGGAAGCTTGTCCTCTGGGGGGACCCCTCAGGAGGGGAGCTCTGAATGGGGTTTCTTCCCCCATGAGCCTTGCTGCCCCTGCAGAAAGCACAACCATGGAGCTTGGATCTTGGGAGAGGGTGCAAATAGGAGGGAAGGGGGCAAGGAGGGGAGGCACCAAGGGCCCTCTACACCCTGCAGCCTTCTAGTTCCCATCCCATAACTCCACTGGCAATGCCAAAAAGAAAGATTAATGTGGGGAAAGTAGCAGAAAGGGGGATGAGACAGGGAAAATTGCCTCTGCTTCCCTGCCAGGAGTGGGCCAGCAGAGCTTTGGATATTTGTAGTGCCCCAAGAATGGAGCACTTCTTTGGACAGCAAAGCGCAAGTGGCTCTCCTGAGCACATGCATAGCCCCAGTTGAAATCCGTGAGCCTGAAAGTCCTTCCCTTGGCTAAATCGTAGCCCGAGTGTGCAGTCCGATGCATTTTACCCACAAGCAAGTCGTGCTGAGTTCGGGAGAGATGCTCCCAGTCCCAGGCACGTATGCATTAGATTTCAGCCTCAGAGTTCTTGTTAAATTGCAGCATTTTAATGCACTTATCATACTTGCTTTATTTAAAAGCAAGTCAAGTACATTTATTTTCAAGTAACCATCATTTGAATTGAAGGAAATTTCTTTTTCCTTGATCAGTCATAAACATACAGCCTGCAATTCAACTCCTCTCTTGATCTTTTTTGTTACACTAGTAAAAACTGGTACTGTGTGAAAGTTGTTAGACAGAATAAGATTAGAAATAGGGCTGGCCTACAGGGAGGGAATCAATATTCAGCAGCCAAGGTTTAATTTCTGCATTATTCATTCATGCATTGAGTATTGTTTTCCATGCTATTAAAAGGGAGTTAATTTTGTACTTATTTATTGTGAGACATGTCAACTCAAGTCTACCCATAAGATGGAGAACAGGTGTGTGCTGAGGCCTCCTTGGCTAAGGTGTGGGTGAAGTATCAGTTCTCCACTGAGTGCCTTCAGCTGCGGAAAGACTGACTGCCCTGCTCGCCCTTCTATTGGGAAGGTGAGAGGTATGCTAAGCATGTTATCGGAGATAACAGCAGGGCTTCTTCTCCATGCCTTCTGTCCAAGCACCAGAAGGTAGGGGCTGAGGATGGGGAGGCACGTGGGCTGGGTCCAGCTTGCAAGTCAGAGGCTCCCCGTCCTTGCTGTACTGCCTCCCATTGCACAGCAGGAAAAGATTTCCTTGAACTTCTGAACTGCAAAATAGGCAATATGTAAAGAGAGAGAACACCATCTAGATTTTCCATAATGCTTGCGTGGATCAGCCTACATAACTCACGCAATAGTGCTTTGCCTGGGTTGCCCTACAGCAGACTATGGGTGGAGAGTTTGCATTCGTGAACACTGAGCAATGGGAATGCAGGGGAGAATGCATACACATGTGGGGTTAAAGGTGCAGAAAAAGACTGACTTGTTTTTGTGGGCGCAGTGCTGGCTGCTTTTTAGACACAGGGCGTGATGCTCTTCAGATTTACAGCCCACACGCATCGCCTGCAGCAGTGCAATCCGGAAAATCTTTGCAACTGATTTTGTTGATTGCATAAATTACCTCCTAATTAAGGTGCATGGGGCAAACTTGGAGAGGGAAAAAGAGCTTAATAATAAACAAATCTGATTTTTATTCGTCCGCTTTTCTTTTCTTTTCCAAGACAAACTAGTGGAGGTTTTTTGTAGTTACCCAAAATGAGGTGGGAGAGGAATGCTGGCTTTTGAACTCAAACCAAGAAAAGCCAAAGTTATACTGGGATGCTGGAAAATCTTGCCATCAGTGCTACGAGTAGATAAAGAAGCAGGTTGCAAAGAGCTGAAAACCATGGCAAAGACTGATAAGAGCTATTAAAAAGGAGGAAGACTCTTTGCTGCATTTTTTAATTATCCAGATTTACCCTTGTCAGGCAGTGATAGTACAATTTATACAAAGCTGAGTTTGTTAACAGCATAAAGGCACACCATCAGATCAGTTCAGGCATTTATAAGTTTGTTGCTTTTTTTGCTGTCATGCATGCCATCTTTAATTGTGTAAGGAATTCATCAAATTAATTACAAATTACAAATATACTAAATATTAGGAGACATGAACTCCACTATAGGGCAGGCCAGCAGAGCTCACGTAAGGATGGTTGATCCTGCTGATGGAAGAGAAACCATGGCAGATCTTGCTTGCAAATAGGCTGTGTTGGATGCTGCCCCGAGGTTTTAAACTGAACTTGGACCAGACAGTCCTTTGCACTGAGAACTGTCCTCCACAAAGCAGGACACCTGGGCAGCCCCTTTCCATCCTATTCCCTTTTGCTATCGCCATGCGTTTCCGTACCAAGCCTACCCCACGTCCTACAACGAACCCTCGACATCCTCTGGCCCCATCATGTTCAGGCCCCATTGGATC
Organism: Varanus komodoensis; assembly: GCF_004798865.1. NCBI lineage: Eukaryota > Metazoa > Chordata > Lepidosauria > Squamata > Varanidae > Varanus > Varanus komodoensis. Next base: position 4,608,190 of record NW_025336045.1, read on the forward strand.
GTTTGTTCTCCCACTCCCATTTTAACTCTTTTTCTCAAGGTTAAAAAAAAATCTGCAAATCTTGTGTTTCACCCGACAATGGATAACTCCTTCTGGTGGGTGGTGCTGTTTTGACTTCATTTGCACTCACCAGAGAATAAATTCTCCACTGCTATAGGGTTGCATGGTGTATCAGAACGTATACATTTCCTAACCCATGTCTTGCAAAGGCAGGTCAGGAGGGTGGTGCAAGAGCACTTAGGGGAGGCGTTTAACCCTTCTCATGCCACCACTTGTCCCTTTCGTTTTCGCTACATCAGGGCTTTAAGTTTTTTCTCATCTCAGAGCCAAAAAAAATCAATGGGTGGGAAGATTAAGCAGCTGCCCACCCAATCCTCCATGCCCATATTGGTGTATCCAAGGATCTTCATGATCTGCCCCTGGTTGGGTGTAAAGTCTTTCAGTCCCAAAGACAAAGGAAACATTAACCGGATTGCATGCATTTTCTCTTGCATGTGAAAAGTAGCCTTGAGTGGCAGAAACAGAGGGAAGGAAGGGCCCCTAAAGCAGCTCTGCCATCCCACCCCATGTTTCTGGTCGGAACAGCTAAATGCACCTCCGTTCTCTTCTCTCGGTTTGGATTGTTCTCAACCTCCCCCATTGCTCAGAGCATGTAGCTAAAAAAGGCAGTTCTTGGAATGCCTGGGAGATTTTGATGCTGACGAAGGGATTTCTGCCTGATGTCATACTATAAAAATATAAATGATTAGCCTATGTTTCTGGAGAGTCTCTTGCCGATGCGTCTGGGTGTGTTTGAAAAAGGCCTGTGCAGAATTGCAACACACCTAAGGTAACCAGCCCAATGGAGGATGATGAGAAAGGAAATGCCTTCTCAGCTGACAGCAAAGACCTGAGAATTATCTATGAGGGGGGGGCAGGGCATGGCCTGGTGCCAAAGGCCCACTAGGATTTCTGTGGAGCTGGATGTCCCGTGTGGTGATCTTTCGTCTCTTGTTGGAGGGGTCCACTGGGAAGCAGCTGCAAATGTCACGTCCAGAGCGTCAGTGCGGAATGAATCAACCAAAAGAGATCCAAACTGGCCTTTGGAGTTTCAGAAGGACGGGCCGCTCCTTTCTCATAAGTCCGATGAATTAAGCCATCTTGAAGAAGCCCCTTTTGGCCAACATCACGCCTAGAAATCCAATAATAAATAAATAAATAAATAAATAAATAAATAAATAAATAAAGAAACAATAGAGTACATTCACCTTGCCTAATTGCTATCGTGATCATTTCATTGTGCTTCGATCATGCCATTGTCCTCTTGCAAGGCACCCAAAGCAGCTTCCATAGTTCTCTTATACTTTGTTTTTATCCTCACAACACTCCTGTGAGGTAGCTTATGCTAAGAGTGAGTGTGTGGCCCAAAGTATCCTGGGTGAACTTCATGGCTGAGTGGTGACTGGTACCCGGATCTCTCAGGTCCCTGATTCAGCCCTCTAACCACCATATGCCACTTTGGGAGAAATCCCAAAGCTCTCAAGAGCCACCTACAGAGTGATGGGACATTATCACAAAATGAGGGGAAAAGAGGGTGCTGATTTGCGTATGCTAATTTATATGTATACATGCAAATTTAGAAATTGCTGTTGTTGTTGGATTAGAAATACGTACATATCTATCCCCATAATATGAAAGATGGTGACAAGGTGACCTGTGTGCCCACCTGTCCAGTCTGCTCGTCAGCTGTTGTTGATGGGTAACTTCACGGCTCTGGTGGCCTTCAACTTTAAACCAAACTTGGAATGGCCAAACAGAGGCTGCTGGAAAAAGAGGGCAGTCGTCTGGCAACCTTTGAAACACTGGAGTGTTCTCCGTACAGAAAGATGCGTGCTCACCAAGAATTTGCGGACTGGCTTCCTTCTGTGTGTCATTCGAAAGGCGTCATTAACTCTTGCATGCCACACCAGTGTCCAGAGGTGGCTGAAACTATCTTAGGGAACTAGAGTAGAGGAAATGCCTGCTTATATAAGACCAGATATACTATCCCTAGAAATACTTATGGACCCGGCCTATACGGCCCTTCAAAGTAGGCATGTGTTCCACTTTTCCAGTGTTAGCTTTGTGCACTTTCAGACATGGCTATGGCTCATTCGCATTTATCCACAGTAACTCCGAATTCCTCCCTTCTGTAAGTGTGGGATAACAGGGAGGTGATGTCCGGGGAGATAGCCATGGCCTGTCCATGCAGTCCAGCATTCCCAAACCAGATGCCATCCAGATGGAAGTGAATGGCATCAGTGAAAGGCAACAGCTGTAACGCAGAGCTGCATACTGCTTTTCTGCTGCTCCTATCATTCTTCATTCTTGCCTGCTTTCAGCATAAATGTTTTGCCTTCCTAAGAGCCCATGCCTCTTCGATCAGGCCCTTGATTGCCACTGGAGCATTACAATGAAGCAAAAATACAGAGAAGCTCCTCTCCATTGTTTTGTCTCTTTCCATCCTGGAAGATTCAGAGTCTGTCTTGTGAGGAGGCTGAAAACTGTATATTGGAATGTCAGCAAAAGTGAAGACTTGTAAGAATGTAATTTCCCAGGAGAAAAAGGGAAGCATCTGTCTTCTTTGAAGCCTCACCCCTACTTCTTTGGGACCTTTCCAGCAAACTCCATCTCTGCTGGAGAAGGGTATGTAGATTGGACATTAGTAAAGTTGCATACATGGAACAAGCCCTGGGCAACTTGTGGTCCTTCAGAAGTTCTGTCCTGCATCTCCCATCAGTCCTAAGCAGAGCAAGTAATGATGGATGATGGGAATTGTGGGCCAAAACATCCGGAGGGCCAAAAGTCATGCACTCCTGTCTTAGAGGCAGCACTCCCCCCGCCCCCCCGCAGTACTGCGTAGATCAGTGAGTGACTGGGTGGAGGGGGCCCTGGATGGACTTGCACTCCTCCCGAAGGAGCAGGGGAATGGACAGATTCCGAGCATGCCCAAGTTCTTGCCTTGCTAACAGCTTGGTCAGATCAGTTGCTAGAATTCTCCCTTCATGGTTGGGGAAACTGAGCCGGAGAGAACAACTCATCCCAGGCAACCACAGTGAGCCTAAGTGGCTAGAGTCAGGACGCAAGCAGGCAGGGATATCTGCGGCTCCTGCTTCTCACTGCTGTCTGGGCTAAAGCGAGAGCAGGACGTCACACGGATGAAGAGGAGGAGCGGGTACTGGAGTCCCTTGGCAGTAGGACCAAGGCCACTGGAACCAGCCCCATGTGCTTGCACCACCCATGGAAACGCCTTAAAACAGACCTGGGGCCTTGCAAAAGTGCACTTGTGCTGACCGTAGGCTCTGGGTGAAGCCCTGAAACCCATGTTTTTCTCCATGGGATCCACTAGGATCAACAGTCCTCCATCTTTCCAGACACAAGATCTACCTTTAACACCAATCAGCTCTCATTTGTCGACTGCATTTCTCAGTTTTTTGCCCCCTTTCAATGTTTTCCCCTTGTTTTCTATTTCCCGTCCTTCTTTCCCTTCCCTTACATTGTTCTCCTTTCCTTATATAAATAAATAGCAGTGCCTCCCTCCAAAGCATCCTCCCTCTTAAGTGCAGCCAGAAGTAAATGGTGCCACTCATCAACCATGTTAGGTCTGGACATTATCCAGTTGTGTGACTCATGACGGATCAGTAGAAAATACATGTGTCACATGGCCCAGGAACGGCTTGAAGCTTTGTATGTTCTTGGTGGAGCCTGCCTCTTGTCCCTGTTTGCACTTTCCTTATCTTTGCTCTGCTATGGAAGGAGTTCTCTGTGGGTCTGAGTCAATCCATCCCGTGCGCTAAAACCAGCCTCAGTGAATAAGGGTTGGCAATAGGTCATGTATTAATAGGAGTGAAGAGTAGGGAAAGCTCTCAGGAGGGAGGTGCAGGCACTGTATTTGACAGTGATGGATAATGGGAGGTAGACAATTGAATTGTGTGAAAGAGTCGAGATGAAAAGCACAGGGTTGCTTTTCTGAAGTGGAAAATGACTGTATAGGCCAGGGCACAATGTAAAACATACTTTCCTTTTGTGACCCTCCTGCCAAATTCACTCATGGTTTTTCCTGTAACCAAGACAATTAACATTATAGAAGCCTAAGGGGGCTATGGAGCAGATGGCATCTGAGTTTCTGCGGCCATGTGGTGACATTTTCCAGGGAAACCCGTGGGCTGTACAACGCTGAAAGTGGCTCCTAGACTTCCCACCATTGCCTATCCCAGCACAGGCTAAAGACGCTTCTCAACCTGGGGCTGGCCAGATTTGTTGGACAAAAACCAGCATAGCTGAATAAGGTGTTGACTGCTGCTCTGACATTCTGTCAATCCCATTCTTTTGAGTTAAATAATGGTTAATGAAGCACTGCATCTCTATTTAATAGTACACTGAATGAGCAAATATGAAGCCTCCTATGGCATCTTTCCACAACATGGTGCCCCTCCACGAGTCCCGACAACTTCGACCAGGACTCCCCACAATCCTGAGCATTGGCCATGCTCCTTGGGGCTGTTGCGTATTGAAATCCAAGGCCTTTGGAGGGTGCCTGTCAGAAGGCTCCTGCCAGACTCAGGCACAGGAGGGAGTCATAATGCTGGGGCAGAGCACACGCTTTGCATGGAGAAGGTCCCAGGTTCACTTCTCAGCATCTCTGGGCAGGAGCAGGAGAGAATCCTGCCTGAAAGCACAGCTAGTAAAGGAGACAATGCTGGGTTAGAAGGACCAAGGAGCTGAGTCGATGCAGGGCAGCTTCCTGGGTGCTGTCAGAATAATTGGGGTGTTCTCTTTTAGGGGCAAAAGTTTCTCTCCATGTACCTACATAGATAATGACAACAAAGACGGGATTCAGTGTGGGAGAGAGGGGGGGATGTCAGGTCCTCAAAAAACCCACCCCATATATCCCTGAAGAGTGGAAGGCAGTGTAACCCCTGCTGAGCTTCAACAGGGGATTTCGAGAGAAGACGCCAGAACCAAATCGAATTCGCTTTGCAGTGATTTTCAGTTAGCATTGGAGTAATTTACAAGGCACTTAGGGAGCTACGTGCCATCCCCATGGCGGAGATAAGTATACAACTAAACAGAAAGAACGTCATCTGTAAGTTTATTTCATAATACAAACAGGTTTTTGTCTGGACCTCCCTCATAAGTCTGTTTATTGGCTGATTGTTACGCTGCCAAATGCCCCATACCAGCATCCTGCCAAAGTCCTGTCAACAGCTGCCCAACATCCTGTGCCTGAAGCACTTTTGCACCATTTGGGTTTCTTCTAGTCAGATCACACTAACATAGATGCACTGCTTTAAATCCCATCTCTGTTTGCTGCTGATGCTCAGCTCTACCTCTCCTTTACATCTGATCCAGGTGAGGCAGTTTTGACTCTGAGCAGGGTGATAGACTGAATCGCGGTCACTAAACTGAAACTTAATCCAGACAAGAGAGGGGTGCTGTTGTTGGATGGGAGGAGTCCAGCAGGAGGTTGTCCACGCTGTTCTGGACAGGATGGTCCTCCCCCTGAAAGACACAGTATGCAGCTTGAGGGTGCACCTGGATCCAGACTTGTCCCTGGAACACCAGGGGGCATCTGTTGCCAGGACCACCCATTATCGACTGCAGCTGATATAGCACTTGTGCCCCTACCTGGACGGGCAGCACCTAGCAATGGTACTCCATGCTCTGGGAACCTCTCACTTGGACTACTGTAATGCGCTTTATGTGGGGCTGCCCTTGAAAATGGTCAAGAAACATCAGTTGGTGCAGAATAGGGCAGCCCACCTCTTGACTGGGATGGGTCAATTGGAGCATACAAGCCCTGTTCTTTCTCAATTGCATTGGCTACCAGTCGAAGTTGGACCTGCTTCAGGGTGCTCACATTAACACATGAAGCCCTAAATGGTTTAGGACCTGGCTATCTTAAGGTATGTCTCCTTCCATATTCACCTACCCATACCCTAAGATCATCAATGGAGGTTCTTCTCCAAGAGCCACCTTTAAAGGAAGTAAGAAGGGTGGCTATGAGAGGCCTTTTAATATGCTATATATTACTATTTTATTTTCTTGTTCCAATCATTATACTGCTGTATTGGGATTTGGATTTTATGGACTGTTGTGTTATTTTATCATTTCTAATTATTTGTAAACCGTTCTGAGAGCATGTGCTCTCAGAACAGTCTCTAAAAACCTCGGAGCAAGCATACCTGCACCATTCCTTTCCTTCTCTTCCCACTCCACCTCCACCCCACTCCATCTCCATCCCACTCCATGTCTTCCACCACAGTTTTAGGCTGCAATTGTACACTGCCAAGTGTACTTGGCATTAAGGATGTATGAGGGATTCATGTCGGTTTATTTTGATCAGGATTTACCCAGCCTGCACTTCTGGATCAAATATGGACACTGACCAGCCTTCATTCAAAGTCTGTACGTTTTCAAGTTTGCGGTGAGATTCATAGAACAAAAAAGTGTTTGACAGCATTGTATATTTTAAAAATGTGCATGAAAAATATGTTCAGATAAACTTTATTCAATGGAAGAAGACTGTGTACATTTCCCAAGTGATACATGCACTTGGGAAAGCTTGCTTGTCAGGTGAAAAGAAAAGAAAAATAAAACAATGCTCACAATCTGATATGTTCTCAATTTGGACTGAGTTTCAAGCTAGAATTTGGAGAACTTTGATGAGCTCATGCTTTGCTGATTCACACGTTTCTACTTAGTGGTAAACCCCATTGAACTCTGTTGGATGAGTGTTTGTGCTAAGAAATGAATATAAAAAGACACCCTCCTCCAGACTGGAGGCCTGCAGGTACCTTAAACTCCAGGTGTCTAGTAGAGAGAAGACCTCCATGGTGCTGCCCCCCCCCCCATTACAAAATAGTCTCCCCAGAGAAGTTCTCCTCCTGTTCCCTACCTAACTCCTTCCAGCACCAGGCAAAGACTTTTTTTAAGTCTCCCAAGGTTTTAAAATCAAAATGCCTTCCTCCTGACTATTTTATGCTTTTTTTTTTTTGCATTTGTGGCTTCGAACTCTCTTTTTTCTCTCACATTTCAGTTGTTCTGTTATTCTCTGTTACTAAACTGCCTCGGGAGAGTGCAGAGTGGTGTAAAATATATATGAGATAAATGTAGCATTAGGTCACTTCGGGTTTATGAAACAGAATACAAATTTAGTATGGTATAGAGTAAGTACTTCTTCGAAGCGCCAGTCTGAGGTTGTAAGGTGAGGATTTTACAAGACGATGCTGCTCCCCGTTTTATAAGGATCCCGGCTGTCACTGCTCCTTATGTATCCTGCCCGTATTCCCGCTGCTTGTTCCAACCCTTTCCCATCCAGAAAATAAATTCATTTAGGAGGAAAAGACAATAAAGCTGTCTTTGGATTGTTAGTGATCTTCAACCTTCCATCTGGAAACCATCTTAAAGCGTTATTTCAAAAAAGCATTAGAGCTCTGACATTGCCAAGAAGAGAAATGGAGGACTTTTGAATTATCTTTTATCTTCCCGATAAGTGGAACAGGTTGAGTAACATCACGCCACACGCAGGTAGATCGGAAGTTGTGAATGATTTGCATTTTGCAGATAAATCATTTGCTAGCACGTTAAGATGTATGCAAATCTACTCATTTCTACTGAGTCGAACTTCTGTCACGGCTCCAACGTATCTCAAGTCCAGAGGGCAGCTGTTTTGGAGGAAAACACAGTGGACGTGGTAAGTACATGAGTTTTTAAGTGGAACCTTTTTAAGGGTCTTGGTTTTAATGCCTCCTTTGAAAGAATTTGGCTTAAGATGCTTTGAGAAATACTGACATGCTGCTCCTCAGTCTGGATGTTAGACCAAAACACAGCTTTCATTCCAGGTGACAGACAAACAGCAAAATATTGACTTTTTTTTTTTTTTTTTTTTTTGCTCCATCATGTCACCTTTTCAATCCCACATGTATCTAAATGACAACTAGTGCAGTGTAATGGTTATAATGTTGGACAAGGATGGGGGAAATGCTGGTTCTACTTCCCATTCAGCCATGAGGCTTAGTTCACGCTGTTGCTAACTTTCATCCCAACCTGCTTCACAGGATTATTGTGTAGATAAAACAGAGAGGAAGGACATCATGTAGACCACCTTGGGTCCTGTGATTAATCAAACAATTGATTCATGCTATCTATTCTTGTTGCATTCTGCCCAAGAATCCAGAAATGTCCACAGTAGAATATGTGCAAGGACACCCCCATGTTAGAATTTATTTGCAAACAAAGCAGTTTGTGTGTTCGCATCCCTTCCTTGAAGGGAAAAAGCAGCAACAGTAGGGAAGAGCCTTGCCGTAGCCATAAAAAGATTGGCCCAAGCTAAGAAAAAGCAGAGGCTGCTCCTTTGACAACAGCAGATAAAATAAGTGCTCATAGCCTGGATCAGCCTTTCTATGCAGCTTCTGAAAGTCAGGGATCTTTTTTTGTTTTAAAGGAAGTTATTCCTTCCTCCTTGTGGAAGCAGGCTGCTCTTCCCTCTTGCTTAAAAGGGGAAGTAGTGAGACCTTAATTGAATACAACTTTCCCTGACCCAGAAGATCTGCCTAACTATAGGCCAGTCTCAAAATGCCCTCTGGCCTACAGATGCTGCTTTTAAATGGCAGATCAGTTTAAATAAAACCTCCCTTTATCCCAGATGAAATAGTGGAGGTGACGGCCACTCAGCCAATCTGGCACATCTATCTGAGACCTCTCATCTGCTCAGGGGTAACATGCCCCCAGCTTCAGAGCACATGTTGGTGTCACTCATAACCTATGGTAAGTGGTTCATCCTGAAAGGAGAGATCTTCTCTATATAAACTAGTCAAAAGTATCCATTTGAGCAATCCTTACTTTCCTTGTATACTTACCACCCCCAGCAAAATTAGCTGAATATGCACGCAGAACAGCCGTATCAAGAGCGGCCTTTAAGCACGCACCACCCCCACCATCTCATTCGAGTCTTGCAGGAGACATCCTGATCCTGGGTGAGAATAATGAGAATTGGCTAAGTGGCGTAGTGGCTAAGAGCCTGGGACTGGGACTCAGAGGATCTGGGTTCTAGTCCCCACTCGGCCATGGAGCCAACTGGGTGACTTTGGGCCAGTCACAGACTCTCAGCCCAACCTACCTCACAGGGTGGTTGTTGTGGGGATGAGATGGAGGAGGAGAAAGATGTAAGCTGCCTTGAGCCTTTGTAGGAAAAAGGCAGGATATAAATCGAAAAAATAAATAATGGGCATGCACCATCCATAGACACATGCCACCGGGTTCACCAAAGCAGGACGAGTGTTGGAGTGCAAGCGCACAAGCACATTCAGGTGCGCAGGAACTATGCTGACACATGTGTACTTCTGTAGGTACATCAGCCTTCCTATAATGGGTCAAGAAAGGAAGGAATTAGGGCTTGGTCTGCTAATGTGAAAGTTCGGGGAAGCCTGAAGAAGGGAATGAAAAATGGGAGTGAATGAAGCATGCCTGTAGTCAAGTCCAAGGAAAGTCTGGAGGTGGCATTGTCTACCAGACACCACTCATAGACCTCGATTTTGCTGTAGGCCTTGGACTCATCCATGTCCAGGCTGGTGTACCAAATGCACTGGCAGTGCGTTGTAGAGAACTGGCTGAAGAAGAGTGGTCAGATTTCATTCTACCTAACCGTCACTGAGTAGGTTAGATAACAGCAGTACCACTCCAACGTGCCAGCTTTGTGGTTTATGAACCATGGGCAAAGGCAGAATAAAGAAAAAATATGCTTTCTTGAGAACAAACTTTACATGAGAAATTAGGTGATGTCAAAGAAATTCACTTTGGTACAATCTTCAATGCTGGCCGAGTTTTCTGTACTTTCTTATCCAGAATGATGCATATTTTTATATTGTTTAATTTTATATTGTTATTTTTGTATTTTATTGTATTTTATTTTGTGCTGTGAGCCGCCCCGAGGCTTCGGCAAGGGACGGCATAGAAATGTTTTAATAAATAAATAAATAAATAAATATTTTAATGACTAGGTTTCATAACCAAACTTGATTTGATCCAAGCCATTTTTTGCCAGGTCATTTACTTGAATTCATTTAGGCTGTTGAGCTGAATGTATTTAAGCTTATTTTCTCAAAGGAAAGTATTTGGCTCTGTATTACTTCTGCAGTATGAATTCCACCCCACCCTAACTTGGCTCTCCAAGGCATGATTCCTCTTTATAAAGACAAAAATAGCCTTTATAAAGTACTTCAAAAGATAATGACTCAAAGTTAGCTCATCTCAACAAATGCACATTTTTCTCCTTTATGCACAAAGCCCTCCTTCCTCTAAAACAAAAATACTGCACACAGTGTCAAAATTGTGAGACAATTCTGACTTGACAGGGACAATTGACAAACTACTTCTGCTGGTGCAACCTGGTTGAAGTGAAACCACACTTGGGTTCCGGTGATCCATTCCAGGGATTTCTCTAGTGAGGTGGCTTTCTCTCTGGCAACCTTCCCCAATGTGATACCCATCCAGATGTTTTCTGTTTTCTCAATTCATCACCCCAGCCAACATGGCCAATTGTGTGAGGTTTGGAGCTGGAATTCAAAACACCTGAGAGGCATCAGGTTGGGAAAAGATAGTTTGTGTTCTGTATTCTCTTCCTCCCACTTATTATTATAGTGTAATAAGGGAAAACCACATCAAGTCCACAGGTTAGCACTGTATGTCAGTTACCTGAAATTTTAATTTTCTCTGTATTCACTGTAAAAAAATAGAACAAAATACAGAAAAAACACAGACTTCTGCAGAAATAAGTGAGGGGAGCACTGATTGCTTTCATATAGTAAAGCACAAGACCATAAGATTGCATCCAGGACAGCAAGAATGGCTTGTGGATAAAATGCCAGTGTTAGAACTGATTTTTGCCTGATTGGTCTCACACATGCAACCTGGGCCTTACAACATACACGTGTATAAACCAGTTTGTAAAACAGTTTATTGTGCTATTTAGGCTGTGTAAAGAGAAGGAGCATTAAGACCCAGAAGAAACAGGGCAACAAGCACTGACCTCAACCCAGCAGGACAAAGGCTTTTTTATGCTGTCCCACAGTTTGTTTTGGAACCAGAAAAGAGTCTCAAATACTGTTTTTGAGCAGCTTCCCCTCTCCTTTCCTAAAAGCAGACATCACCATAGTGCAAGCTACCCTTGTGGTGGCAAAGATACATTTAGGGTGTTTCATGGGATTTAAATAACTGAACTCTATGCAGGTTTTCACTGCATCCAGTATGCTACCCAAAGAGTATGTAAGCGTCTAAGTTCAGTGTGGGGGCTGATCACTGGAGATTTCCTTCAGTGAAAAAATACATCAGTGAAAAAACAGAAGAGAGTTCCAGCTGAAATAATGACCTGAAGCACCAGCAATACTCACAACTGCACTTTAAAGCTACACACTCTCCCTTGTCCAGAACCAGAAGGGCTTCATTTATTACACCAACCAAAAAAGAGAAAGCATCTTTTGAGTGTAATCATAGAATCTTTTAATACTTTATCCAAAAACAAGAACTGCATACACAGCTTATTTGATTTTATGTAAACTTCACATGTCTTTTTGCCTTTTACCAGGTAAATTTAGCACTGTGGGTTGTTGTTGCCATTTTACAGAAAGTACTTAGTACCTTTGTTTACAAAAAAAAAAAAATGGTAATGAGGGCAGGTGGGGGAAGTCAACTAGTTCTCTGAAACAGAAGAGCACCTTCTCACAAGGGCCTAGAAGCTGATCTGTGAAAATAAGTGTACTACTGTTTTAGGTGAGCCCAGAGACTGCTATAAAAAGGACCCCCCCCCCCAGAAAAAGACAAACAAACATCATCCCCAGCAAAAAATAAAAGTGTCTTGGGGCGAGACAGTGTTTCCACTTTTTTGTTGAGGCAGCAACAAAATAATTTCAGTGGTTTTGCTTCTTGAGTCAATCACTCAAACAGAAAGGGCACAACTCAGCCAAAGGAAACTCTTTTCAAGTCCATGGATGAGCAACTGTCAAAAGTGATTTCACAGGCTCAGAATCGGAAATCAATGGGGACTGGAGAAGTGTTCCACTGGAAAGTGCTTAACTGAATTGTGCTCAAAATGAGGCTCTGATTTAAGGATTTTTTGTAATGTTACAGTGTCAGATCGCAATTACAAGTGCATATAAAGTGTCCAAATAAAAACACCCTAGTTGTGCAAAATAAGTTCTCTCTTCTATTCTTTTTTGCAAAGGTAGATAATTTATTTAAATAAATCAAACTGAAGCATTGGCATACTCACCCCCCTCCCATAAAAAGTAAAAGGGGGACCAAAGAGAGCAGGCACAAGACTCATGAAAACTGTCAACCCAATTTATTCTTTCCCCACCCAGCTCTTGCTCCCTTTCTCTATTCCTCAGAAACCCGAGGAATTTCAAATCTCTTTTTTTAGAAGAGTCACTGCAAAAGGAAAAAAAAACTTTTCAGCACTGAAGACACAGGAAATATGAAGCCCCATGTTGGGCTCCCCCCCCGCCCCCATAACTGGATAAAAGTCTCCAAGCAGGGCTGGGGGGAAGGTCCAGTGTTTAAATAGGCCACACCGTTGGCAATATCCCAGTTCGAGCAAGAGAACATTTTATATACATGTACACAACCGCAGACCTCCCGCCCCCTCGGAGAAGCTCCACATACGCCCCGCCCCTTTCAAACCATCCAGGAAAGTTCGAATTCACAGCAGGATGGGGGTTCCGGTGGTTGTGCGCAAGGCTGGACCCCCGAGGAGGATGAGGGAAAGCAAATCTCTCCACCAGTGTCTCTGTGTAGACTTTGGTGCATCGCCTTCAGCCGGTCCAAGGCCGCAGAGGCGAAGGAGCGCGACGATACGGTGGGAGGAGTCCGAGAACCGCCACCAGAGTAGATCGAGGGAGCGTCTTTCGGGTTGGATTGGTGCAAGAAGCCGCAAGGCAACGCACACTCGCAGCCCCCACCAGCAAGGAAAGAAAGCAGGCGGGAGATCGGCTTTGCCGGATACATTCAGGTCTCTCGGTAGCCCTCGGACGGGCGAGCTGGGCTGATGACACGGGGCGATGCGTGTGCAAGGGGTCCGCCCCTTCCCCACAGCCTCTCCGCGTCCCACACTCACATACACACAGCCCCCGTCCCGTCCCCGCTGGACAAGCGCCCCCTCCCTCGCTTGTTCGTTTCTGCGCGCGGAAGGCTCTCCGATCCAGCCCAGTCCCTCCAAATCCGCCACCCCCGCCCCGCTCCCTGGTCCGCCTTATTATAGCACCTTGCAGCAGTTGATGCAGCCGTTCTGGGTGCCGTAGCGCTTCTGCAAGGCGGCCCGCGTGGCCGTCTCGAAGACCTCCCGCACGCCTTCCTTCGTCTTGGCCGAGCACTCGAGGTAATCGTACGCTTGGATGCGGAGGGCCATGGCTCGGCCGTCCTCGGTGCGCACGGGCTCCTGCTTCATGCGAGCCAGCTCGTTGCGGACGTGCTCGTCGTTGCGCAAATCCTTCTTGTTGGCTACGAGGATGATAGGCACGTTGGGGCAGAAGTGCTTGACCTCGGGCACCCACTTCTCCGGGATGTTCTCCAAGGAGTCCGGGCTGTCCACCGAGAAGCACATGAGGATCACGTCGGTGTCCGGGTAGGAGAGCGGGCGCAGGCGGTCGTAGTCTTCCTGGCCGGCTGTGTCCCAGAGCGCCAGTTCCACCTGCTTGCCGTCCACCTCGATGTCAGCCACGTAGTTCTCGAAGACGGTGGGCACGTAGACCTCCGGGAACTCGTCCTTGCTGAAGACGATCAGCAGGCACGTCTTGCCGCACGCCCCGTCCCCAACCACCACCAGCTTCTTGCGGATCGCCGCCATGGCCAGGTTCGCCAAGCCCGCCCGGCTATGCGACTCCAGCAGGGAGATCGAGACGTCCCCTTCCCCGCGATTTGCGGCGGCGGCGGCGGCTGCCTCCTCTCGTTTTCTGCAGGGCACCGTGGCGAGCTATAGCGCAGGAGAGGACCGGGCTGCGGTCTCTTCTGTAGGCGCGGTGGGGAGCACTTCCGTCACCGCCCGGCTCCTGAAGCGGGACACCGCCCACTCCTCTCCGTCCGGGGCTCTTCGTGGCCGCCGCTCTCCGCTCTCCACCCGTCCCCGCGCGCTGGAGAAGGAAGGAAACGAGCGAGCGAGCAAGCAAGCAAGGGCCGCCGCTGCTTTCTTCGTCTGAGGCAACTCCGCCGTGGCTTCTTCTGTTGCTGCCTTTTGCCCAACCGGTTTGCGAAAGGAGGAAGGAAAAGCCCAGCAACAAGGGATCGGATGCAGGCTTCTCTTCGCCTCTTCCTCTTCCACGTTCTCCTTCTCGCCTTGCCAGCTCCCCGCCTCTGCCCTTTTGCAACGCTCTTCTCGGGAGACACAACAACGGGGCTCCGCGCGGCTGCGCCTTTAAGAAACCTGCGGCTGCAGGCGGAGGATTTCTCTGTCTTTTAGTCCATACCGCCCCGACGACCGGACGCCGCTATTTAAAGGGACCGGCTACTTTCTTAATATAGCTAGCCAATGGGGAGAGAGAAGGTGAGGTCATCCTTTTGGAGAAGGCGAGTGATTGGCGAAGGGTGCTGCAGGCGCTTGGGCGGAGCGAGGGAGGAAGTAACTGACAGCCAACAATGAAAGAGGGAGGCGCCCGGTCTACTGTTGCGAGTCGCGGAGCGTCTGAGGGAGGGGCTTCGAGGGGCTTGCAGCGGAGGCAGGCAGGCAGGCAGGCAGGCGGGAGAGGGGGCGGCTCGCCAGTGTCCGGCCTCTGCCCACCCGCGTCGCTTAAGAAGCGTTCCCAGAGCCCAGTGCAGTTCTTGATGAATTGTGGCCTGGAAGGTTTCGTCAAACTTTTCTTCCTGAGAGAGACACGCAAGCATTTGTCTGAAACTCTGAGCCGCAAAACGTGCCTGAAGAGAAGCTCCGCAGCTCTTCATCAGCGCTGTCGGTTTGTTTTACAAGAATCACGATTTATTTTAAATAATACAATAATAATTAAGTTATATGTACAGTATATTCCTCCTTTTTCCCCTTGCAAGGAACCCGAGGCGGCCTGCATCGTTCTCCACTCATTTTATCCTCATGACAACAGACTTGTGAGGTAGGCTAGGCTGAGAGTGAGTGACTGGCGAAAGATTCCCTGTGGGATTTATAGACAAGAAGGAACTACAACTACACTAGATTGCCAGTGTGGTGTAGCAGTTAAGAGTGTGGGACTGGGACTCAAGCAATCGGGGTTCTAGTGCAATTGGGGTTCTAGTCCTCATAGAGCCAATGGGGTAACTTTGCAGCAGTCAGACTCTCGGCCCAAATTACCTAACAGGGTTGTTGTTGAGGATAAATTAGGGAGAGGAGGAGGAGAATTATGTTAGCTGTCTTGGGTTCCTTGGAAGAAAGAAGATGGGATATTTATTTATTTATTTATTAAAACATTTCTATGCTGCCCCTTGCCAAGGCCTCGGGGCGGCTTACAACATTGAATACAAAATACATTAAAACAATGACAATTAAAATATATACAGTAAAATAAAATAAGCCGCCCTGGCCGAATAAAATTCAATATAAATACAATACATGCATAAATAAAAGATCTCTGCTCTCCAGTTCAGCACTAACCATAATACCACACTACCTCTCCCAATTACAAACAGCAGTTGGTCACTTGTTGCCACCACACTGCCCAATTCAGGGAAAGGACCCTCAGTGTTTACACTGGAGCAGCCCTGTGAAAAGCAATAAATAAGTGCACCAGGAAGTAGGATCTCAAATGGATGCATTACTCAAGCTGGGGGGGGGGGTCATTCTTTTGTTGTTCACCTGTGCAAATTTGCTATCTTTTTATTCTTCAAGCAAGGTTCTTTCTGGGTTTTGCTTGTGAAGGGGTCTTTTATTCTGCAAGTGCTGGATCTGATGGGGAGGGAGAGAAGCTTATCTCATCATCCTCCTGTGTGCTAGCAGAGACATTCACCTCCCACCACAAAAATGTTCCATCACTGACAAGATTAAGAAAGGCTCATTGATATGCAGTCCACATAGTGCCATCATTTAAAACACTGAATTGCAGCACATTCCCCCCCCCCCCATGTATAAGCAGTAAAACTTTTTTAAAAAACAAAGGGAAGAGACCCTTGCCCCTTGGGATCCCCACATGTAACCACTGCATAACAGAAGCAATAATCAGAGTTGTGACCGGATGAAATTCAGTTCTTGGAAGATTATTTAAAGTGATTTTGAGATAAGGTATTGTTTTTGTTCAATGCATTATAGTGCTAGAACCTGGGTGGGAAAGAAATATATCTCTGGAAGAATAGCTAAGCTTTATAGATCAAGAACTGAAAGAAACACTCCTATATGTTGACCCATTGTAGGGTAAGTTGGAAGTGCAAGAGCTCATCATCCCCTCGGCTGTTAGGACCAGCCCTAGCATTAGAATTGCATTGCTCTTCCCTTCCCTCCATTCCTGCCAGGAGGGCCCTTAACTCCCACTGGGGGACCTGATACAGCAAGAAAGTGGCTGTGGAGCAACCTGTCGGATACTCTGCCAGCTTCCAGTTCTCACTGTCCATCCACCCACACTGGCTGGCTGGCTGGCTGGCTGGCTGCCCCCATATTGGTGCCCCGGCCACAGGCTAGAGGACAGCTGACTTGCAGGAGCCCTGCAGCTGCAGGCCAAGGCAGAGGAATGGCCAACTGCCTGGCGACAGTGACACATGCACAGGTCACTTCCCGATTAGATTTCTGTAACGCGCTCTATGTGGGGCTACCCTTGAAGACGGTCCGGATACTTCAGTTGGTGCAGAATAGAGCTGCCAGGTTGCTGACGGGGACTGGGTGTCGTTCTCATATAACCCCAGTTCTCCGTCAGCTCCACTGGCTCCTGATTGAAGTCTGGGCCCAATTCAAGGTGTTGGTTATGACCTATAAAGCCCTGAACGGCTTGGGACTTGGATAAAGGAACACTTGCACCCATATATGCCCTCCCGCCCCTTGAGATCAGCAACGGATGCCCTTCTCCGGGAACCCTCCAGGAAGGAAATTAGGAGGGTGAGTACCCGGAGGAGGGCTTTCTCCGTGGTGGCGCCCCATCTATGGAATGCACTCCCCAGAGAGGTCCACCTGGTGCCGTCGTTATTTGTTTTTTGGCGCCAGGCTAAGACCTTTTTATTTAAAACTTATTTTAATTGCTAAATTATTGTATTAATTAGGATTTTAAATTTTTTAGCCGAGAATGCACCAGGGGTTTTTAAATGTTGTTGTTTTTTTCTTTTAAATTGTTATATTATTATTATTTATGTTTTATGTATTCTTTGTGAGCCGCCCCGAGGCTTTGTTGTGATGGGGGCGGCATAGAAATGTTTTAAATAAATAAATAAATAAATAAACTGGTCGGTCATGCAAATGAGGGAGCAGCCAGCCAAGCAGGTAGGCTGGGCAAGTGAGCAGGTGAGAAGGTGATGGCGGCCGCCCGGGCACCAGGCTTGGAGCAGCAAGGGATGCTGAACTGGGCCTGGCAGCTGTGCAAGAGTGCGTGTGCATACACACCCAGACCAGGGAGCGGTTCCCTATAGCAGGAGACCTCATTTAGGTCAACGGTCATGGGACAGTGAGCTGCCAAAGGGCTGTGTGGTGGCTAAGGGGTTCAGCTCTGGCCGGGGAGATCTGGATTCGCTTCCTTTTTGAGCTTTGAAGGTCAGTGGGTGACTGCAGGCAAATCAGCGTTATTCTGAGGATCAAGTGGAGTCACACACACCTCGTATATGCCACAATGTGCTTAATGGAGGAAGATTAGGCTGCAGATGTGAGCCTCTTATAGTGTACACTCTGTATCAGTTTGAACAGACCATTGTGTGACATTCTAATGTAGTTTTAATTTGGGGGTGGGGAGGCCGGGACTGACAGGTGGTGGGGAACAGCATGTGGCTGTGTGGTTTTGAAGGGGAACTTCTCACGAAAACCTTCCTCATGTGCAAAACTGCTTGTACAAGCTACTGCTTGTATCCCCAGGATTTTCACAAGGTACACTTAAGTTTTCTGTTTCTGGGCTTTGGGCAAGAAAAGCCAAAGCACCTTTTTGTTGTTTGGGTTCAGTCTGACCAGCAGCATTTTATTGTAATTCTTTTTGGCAAGTGAACCCCTGTAAGAAGAGGTCTGTGCGTAGGTGACTCTCCTGTTTTTGATGGGTTGCAAGAGGACTGTCCTCAGCTTTGAAAGGATCCTCTGACTGAAAGGCTATCCAGCCCAAGTTTGGATTAAAAGCAAGGGACCATTGGAAGAGAGGGCATGGAGGAGCCTCAGAGATGCCCATCAGCAAGGAGCACTGGGACATCAGTTCAGGAAGATCCATGGTGGTCACCAAGTCAAAATCTTCCCCGCAGTAACCGGATAGACTGTATTATTAGTCATTATTTCCAAATTTGCATTCGTATATACAATTAGCATGTGCATAATTTATGCAAACTGATGATGTGCCCTCTGCTTTGATAACTCAGACGTGCCCCCCCACACATACACAAGAGTCCTCTCTCCTCCCAGATCCACTCCCAAGACATGCGACCGCCGTTGCTTAGGGGGGGAAACGCCTTCAGACCATTCAACATCATACCCGTTACTATGTATGGGAAGTGAATTCTGCCATGTGCACACACATGCACAGAGGTAGAGCTTGCACAGTCACAAGCTTAAAAGCAAATGTTTCTGGGTTATAGCTCCGTATATTATATTGCTTACCAAAGCCATTGTCCTTAAGCGGGGCGTGAACTTTGCATGTGGAGAACCCAGACGTGTTGATCAAGTGAACCAAAGCTGCCATGTGAATAAGGCCGAGTTTGCCTTATGGACGTGGCAGCTCAGAGGAGCAGCTTCACCAGATCCTTTGCAGACCCACGCCTCCCTCCACCCGCCAGCTGCAGCCCTTTTTCCTCCTACACCCTGGATGAGGTTCTGCCCCTGCTGCCTCCTCCACACAGCCCAGCCCCTTCCTCATTATTTCATTGATGCATGCTAAAACGTATAGAAAACCCGCTTAATGAAAAAGCTTCATCAAGTCACATTCAATAACTTAAAGCATGTAACCAAAAAGATGGCGTAGAATACCTTAATCCTACTCATACCCTCAACCGACTTCTATGAAACCAGCAGAAACAGCAGAACAAAAAGCCCAAACTGGGTTTCTGTCTTTCTTAAAAGATACTTTTCCCTCTTGCTCTGCCCACATAGCCTTTGTGCTTCTGCCTCCTGTTCCATTCCCTCTGCTTCTGTGTGTGTTATCAAGCAGATCTGCACCATTGCTTTGATATTTGTGGGTTCTCTAGTCTGTCCACTTATGTTCCCACCAAGTTAGCTTGTATGGGGATGCCGGGTAGCCTTCCATCCAGGAACAGACCCAACCCAGTCCTGCTTAGCTTCAGGGAGATGGCTGTATTCTGTGCCTTTGGGCCATGCATAATGGGGATATGGCTGCATAAGGATTATTTGGGGCAGACTAGTAGAAGTGCTAGCCTTTGACCCCTTTTGCTGACCTTGTCCTCTGATGCCATTCGTGGGAGCTGACATGCAACTGCTGAACAGGCAGAGCCTCTCTTACCAAGTAGGAAGCACCAGATCAGAGCAAAGGTGCATCTGAGTGCTGCTCCTCTTCCCTGGCACCTGGTGTTGGAAGGCGTAAGCAGCTGCCACAGGGGCAACGTCCACTTTATCAGAGAAGCAGAAAAGGCTTCACCAGCTCAGTTTGCACAGCTGCTGAAAAAAGTAGGCAGACCTAGCTGTAAACATGCATCATTTCCCAAGAAATCTGCCAGCCAGTTTGTAGAGCATTTGCATATTTCATTGCACAGAGATGATTACTATAACATATGCTGCCATGCCTCATTTTCAATGATGCCTACATTTAGTTTATTTCATTGGGATCTTCCCTTTATCCAGCTTGTTTGCAGTTATTACTTAATCTATTACTTGGTTGCTGTTATTACTTAATCTACATCAGCCTCTTACAAACTGGCCAACTGCTACACTACAACTCTCATTATCCCCAATAAACAGACAGTGGGAATGATGGGAGTTATAGTCTGACCAATCTGAGCAGTGAGGCCAGATTGCAGAAGGCTGATACAGAAGTATTGGGGGGGGGGGTGTCAGCTGATTATTTTTGTTGGCATCTACTGCCATCTTGTGGCTGCACTTGGAGCAAGAAATGACACGTGTTCAGTGTTGTTTTAAAGATTGCCCATGGTCCAAGGTTCCATTCTTGGCATCTCCAGGTAGGGAAGAAAGAGACCTCTATCTAAAGTCCTGGGGAGCTTCTGACCATCAGTGACAGTTTTCAGACAACATGATAACCTGCACTCAAGGGTTGAGTGTGGGTTGTCATTGAACTATGGATTGTTGCTTGAATCATGGGCTATTGAGTTGTCTGAACCCACCTGATAGATAATAAACCACGGTGAACAGCCAATGCAACCCAACAGGAAACGATGGGTACTATTCATGGGTTGTTTGTGGTTAACAAACCATAGCTTCTTAGTACGACTGTGCTCAGACAATACAATAATGCACATTGAGCTAGATACTGAGCTAGATGCATCATGGTCTGAGGATCCTAAGGAAATGATTGACTCAATGAGTATGGCTACATTCTAGCACAAAGAAAAGGTGTGCTTAAGCCCACTGATTTCAGGAGAACTTTTGCCTATAACTCTGTTCTTGATGGTGGCCAGCTTATGGTGCTGCAGTGCAATGTTGGAAATGCAGGATCAGAAGCTTTGTGTGCAGCCTTATTTGAACGGCCTTATCTGAACCAGGCACTGAGCTGCAGGACAATCTTGGCCTCTGCCACCTTTTAGAGACTTGGGTGGGATTTAGAATTTTGGGCTGGAAATGTGACCTTCATTTTCCAGGTTCATGGTTTGGGGAGAGTATCTTGAAGAGAAGCAAGCAATGGGCTGTATCTCACATTTATCCAACTTAAGCTCCATTCATTTCCATGGGTCAATGCTAAGTAGTTCTTTGAAGTAGGTAAGTAGGTTGAACCTAATGCTCAGGGAAGTGGCACTGTTTAAAGAGCACCTTCCACAGCTATTACACTGCAGTCACATCACATCTCGATACTGACAAACCATATGTCCAAGGAGGAATTACAGTAGGTATGATGCCACTAGTATTAGTATTAGTATTAGTGCAAAAATATCAGGAAGAGCAATTAAGCTGTACATCCAAGTTATGCCTATGACTGATTTGGAAGGAAGATTCCTTCAAGTTCTGTGGGACCAACATCTCTGTGTTTGTGGGGGAGGCTGAGGATATTTGTCCCTGTTTGTGTTACTGCCTCTTCAATAGGGCACCTAGACATTTATCCAGTTTCCTTTCTTGCCCTGTGATGTCAGATTTTGGAAAAAAAAGTGTGTACACTTTGGGCTGATTAGAACAATATTCTATATTGGGCTGATTAGAACAAATATTCTATGTATCAGTATTTCCAATGGCTGGTAAATAATGAAGTACAATTGTGTTTACTATGCATGATTATGTAGTTGTAGTTATTACTGTTGGAGATTATCCGATCTGGTTATTGTAGTGTTTTGTTTTGTTTTTTGTTTGCTCTGTTTCCCCCCTGTTTGTGATGACCTGTGGTTTTAGGGCAGATTGGTTGATCAAGAGTCGTAATAGACATTGTGATACTGGCATATGAATGGTTTTGTGTATGTGCAATGTCAAGAGATAGTGAGCTGGGGGTATACCATCAAAGGAACATTACTGTTATTCAGACATACAGGGAAATGCGTACAACATGTAGGCATGTATGGGATGCTTTTATAATCTATTAGTTACTAGGCAGTTTGGAGGCAGGGGAGGATCGGGTAGGCAGTTTTCTACAGGCACATGAGAGTGCAAATGAAAGGGTGGAATAAGTGATTAAGACAAGGGATTAAAAAGGAAGATGTTTCAGGACAGGCATACGCTCGCTTACCTAAGGACGTATCTGAAGAATACAGTTTCCTGATCACCTCAGGATGCTCATCTTCACAGTCTAAAACTGTTCTTGTCAGTTTCAGATCTTCGCTTATTTAGTCCTGGCAGCAACAATATACCTGTATAGGCTTCTGAGCTGAAAAACATCATCAACAACCTGCCTTCTTGGACTACAGAAACATTGCAGTACATTCATTAACAAATGTTCCTAAACTTGACCTTTTCTGACATTTATCCATTCTTAGATCTCTTCTTTACAGTACTTGGAATGCAGTGGCACAATTCTGGATTGTGTGTATGGTTCTTTTGGGGGTTTTTTACTTCCTCCATTAAAAAAAAAACAATAATACTGTCCTGTTTGCACTAAACATAAGGATGTGCTAAGACTTTCTCCTTGAGATGCTGGTTTATGATCCATTTTTGTTTTTCTTCATGCAGGAAGCATTGCTTTTTTCACGTGGAGAAGCATTCAGAACACACACAGAATTTTGTGTGTAGAACCCAGAATTCTACCGGCCTTTTTGTCTGGTTATAATGCACCCATCTGCCTTCTTCTGATGTTAACTTTGGGGCACTGGAGCCAACTGCTGCAGTTCCAAGCTATGCAAAACTATCTCCTGCTCACATTTTTTGCTTGGGCATTTGGGGGGTGGGGTACAGTCAGAAGAGCTGCCCCATTGGCAGAGTGAAGAGATGCAGTGTGCAGTGCTGAATTCTCCTGGGTTTTGTGTTGCAGCTCACAAGGAGGCCCTGGATTGCCAGATATCTATGATGGTTTGTGCTCTTCTCACCACTCCTGGACCTCTGGCAGCGCTCTCTTGGAGTCTAATCGTATGGGTTGCTGCGCTGAGAGACATCTTCAGTTCGGGATTCCTCTTGTTCCAGTGCTAGGACCCAACCCCAACCCTCCCTGCCTCTGTCTTCCAAAGGCTTCTGTGCCACTCTAGTGGCGTTCAGGATTTCCTTTCACACCCCTGCTCAGCATCCTATGGTTTCTTTGGGGCCAGGCATGTGAAAGAAAAGAGCGTACATTTCCAGGCAGGCGGAGCATTAGCTGTGATGATGCAAGCCACTGGTGGCACTCATTATGCTGAAACAAATATGCATGGTTCAGCCGCCTTGTGCTGCCTCGAGCACCCACTGAAGGGACCCAGCAGGTGTCCGGTGTATGTTTCATGTCCTTCTAGGTGCCAGTTCTAGCCCTCCCGAAAGGACAGAACGAAGAGCGATTTCACGTAGTTTCATACTGAACCAAAGCAGTGGTCCTTCACCACTAAAGTTACCCAGAGGTAAGCCAAGTGGTGTAGAGGCACAGGACTAGTCTTCAGGTCAGGCAACCAGCCATAAATACTTGTGCTCATGAACATCCTGATTGTTCTTGTACCAGTTTATGAAAAACACTAATCTAGTGGTGATATTTGTATCCAGAATTGCATTGTTAAGTGTAAATCATATGTGTGAGCTCACACATATGTGCAAGCACAGCTAATTCGGGTGCTGATTGGGTAGCCAAAGAGGGCTGCTGAGAAACAAGGCAGAAGTACTAGTATTCTTGCTTGGATAAACTGTAAAGTTTGGAGGAGTAGAAAAAAACTTCATGGTAAAATTTCAAGGAAATGGGAAACACCCAAAGCAGCCCAGAGGGACACTGCATGTTGAGTCGCTCTTGGAAGTATGTGGGTGCAGGGGAACAAAAAAATCGTGTGTCGAGGAAGGGCAGGGCAGGAAATCTCCTCCTGGTAAAGAGCTTGGAAGGATAGAGGGATGGTGGAAACTTAGAACAAGGATGATCAGCACTGCAACATTTTGTTGCAGTTGCCACTTGTGCATTTCTGATTGCCATCTTTAGGCACTGCAGGTGCTGCCGGGTGCTGCACTCTGCCACACGCAAACTGTCCCTGGCATTTAGACCTGGAGAGGAATGAATTCCAATTTCACTCTTTTAAATGGAAAGTACAAATAAAATATTTATCACTAACACATGTAGGAAAAGCAAGTCCATAAAACATGTATTTTCTTGGACGAGTCATTGCTTGTCATAAAATAGTTCATTGAGTGGCAAGGAAATTTAACCTCAGACATCTGATTAAAGGTACTTTTTAAATATTTAACTAAAAGTAATTAATATATTCTGCTGCAGTTTTAAAAATTCACCATATTTTGAAAAAGAATTCCTCAAGACAAGAATTCCTCAAATTGCTTCTCCTTTGGGGCAACTCTTTTCTTCAGGCAGTGGTCCATGGGGTCAAAAATGTATTTTACTGCAAATGCCCTCCCCCTTTATAATTGCACAATTCCATAATACTAGTGTTAAGGAAGGCACCATTATCCATCATACCCAGTCAGGTATAACTAGTGCAAATGCTAGTGCACATAATTGAATGCATGCCTGAGTAGCACCAAAGCACAGCATGGCCACATTTCCTAACAGCCCCGACCTGCCTCTCTTCTAGGCTGGATTGCTAGCCCTTGCTTCGTTCCCATTTGGTATTAGGTAGTTCCTGGAACATTTCCCAAGCCCCCATAACTGAACCCATCCTACCTATCTGCCCACGCTCTCTGCTGACCGGGATCATGTGTTTAGAGAAGAGAAGAAGCCCCGCTTCAAGGGCTGCAGACATAAGGCAAAGCTACCCACGTGTGCAGATGCCTTGTCAGTCAGCAGACAAAAACTCAGATTTTAGGAGAACAGATGCGTGTGTGGGCAGCGGCAGGAGCGAGGCAGGAGCTGAACTTTGCATCAGACTCGGGGCTGCCATCAGATCTATATATAAAGGACAGCGTGGCAGTGTGACTAATACTGCGGCTGAAGCTCCCCTTGCCTGGATAATTAACACGTAGGAATGGGTACAGATGTGTGTGTGCCTGTATCCTTGTACAAATATTGGCCCTGATGCAGGTTAATGGTTGGGCAAGCAGGGCTGGCCTTCCCATGAAGCGGGAAGCAGCATCCACAGGCAGTGGAGGAGGAGAAGTGCTAAGATTCCTCCCTCCTCCTGCTCTGCCCAAAAGGCCAACCTCCAAGCCCAGCGGATGCTCTGGAGAGCTTTCCCAGTGTGGTATTTGGGGCAGTGAAACAAGGGTCAGCAAGGCACTATAGAGCAGCCACCTGGATTCTGCTTGTCGTGTGTGGAGAATCCATTCCAGGGATGGGAATCCGCTGGCTCGGCTCCCTGGACTGTGGTCCTCTTGGTTGCAGCCCGAGTCCAAGTTCCTGCATGGCATTCATTCCAAGAATCAAGCTCCATGTGCCACGCAAGCAGCGCACCTCTTCCACACCCCTTGCAACAGCCTTTGGTTGTGCTGCTGCATGTGACGCAGAAGAAGGCTGCCTGTTGTGCAACTGGAGTTGCACAAGCATTCGCAGACTTCCTCTTGGCTCGGGCTGCTTTATAACCCCGAGCACGAAGCCTGTGAATCCAAGAGAGACGGATTCCACTGGGTGTCGCGAGATCTCCCCTGGGTCTTGTGGGAGCTCTCACGAGAGTCCTGCAGCCCCTTTTCCCCGCGGTGGGGTCCCTCGTGTGATACGGCAAAGAGGGAGAGCAGTGGCGGCAAAGGCGAAGGGAGTGCGACGCAGTGGCTGCACGCCGAGCAGTGAAAGAACTTGAACCAGGGCTGCAGGCAAGTTGTATGAACTGGGAGGGGCTGCAGGGCCTCACACAGACTACGCAGGCCCAGCAATGCCCATGCACACAGCCAGAAGGAAGCAGTGCATGAGGCGAGGGGGGCTTTGGAGTCCTGCGGGGCCTTCTTTACTCCTTCCTTCCCATGCGCCACATTCAGAGATCCCAGAGGTGCAGACCAAAAGTAGAGATCAGTGACGGAGATCCATAGATACAACCGGGAGATACCAAAGTGGTGATGCATTGATGAGGCATTTTGTGGCGCTGCCCACAGTAGCTTCTCACATTCCCAAGGAGCCCACAGGTCCAAACAGGTTGGAGACTCCTGGCCAGTCTGCCAGCCTTAATGATCTTGGTTGTGGGCTGATGGAGAACATAATTTTGACAGCCTGAGGGATAGTGCTAAGCACATCCGAAGGAACTTCACACAGCTAGGGAAAGGCGAATCAAGGATGTTCGAGAATGATGTTCACATGATTCTGTGATCACACCTTGAAGCTTGGATTACCTTCCATTTTTATTTGTGCTTTTGTATTCAGTTTGTTCAAAGTGGGAAAGTGTACAATTATTGCACATTTTTATATCGCATATACATATTGCATATTTATATCACATATAAAATATATTGCAAGTATATTTTACCCTAGAGGACTAATTCCTGAATTTTTAAAGTGAATTCCTAAATTTTAAAGGATTTATCAAAAATGCACATTTTTTTAAAAAAGCATTTGGAAATTCAGTAAAGTGTGATTTTTTTTTTTTTTAAATGTGCTAGTGCTACAGGTTGCAAGTGGGGTAAATTTGGATTACAAATTCGTATTTTAGAAGTCAAATGAAATTCTCAGACACGACTACATAAAGTTAGCAGCTCCAGAAGTATGGACTACACAATAGTGCACCAAAGATCATAGTCTGGGTTATTCACGCCTTGTCCTGAGAGAAGGCATCAATTGCAGAACCCATTCTAGAACCCATTCTTCCCATCCACATGCTCCAGCAAAAATGCTTTCCTTCTCCTTCATTTTGTTTGTGAAAGACTACTGTAGAAGCAAATATTCCTTCCAAAAGCTCCACTGTGCTTTCCACAAGGCATTAATTTTCCATTCACCTACAATGTCTCTGTTTTTAAAAAAGAAGATGGTTAAGGGTGTTAAAATGCCTTTGTGTTATACTTAAAGTAACCCTAGCACTCGGCAAGAGGTTTACGTAAGAAAAACTCTTTTATACTGTGAAATGGAAGGTGCTACCAACTCCCTCTTGAAAGGTGATCAACTGAGTGAATTCCACTATACGGATTAAATGCACGCAGCAATTTGTTACAGTAGGTTCTTTTATATAAACGTTATATTTCAGATTTCACCATGTGTGCGTTTTCAAAAGGATCCTGTTCCTATGGTAACCATGCAGCTTCCCCAATAAGGAAACTATAAAACCACTCAAAATGTTCCCTTGATCTAGAGCAGCCTTCCCTAACCTGGTGCCTTCTGGATGACTACAACTTCCAACATCCCCGGCTAGCATGGCTGTGGATGAAGGGAGCTATTGTCCAACTTTTCTGGAGGGCGACAGGTTGAGGAAGGGCAGTGCAGGGTTTGCATGGGCTCTATAGCAATGCCTTTAACTTTATGGGATGTCGGTTATAGTGTATGCAAGAGATCATTAAACATGCAAGGACACTTAAAGAGCTGCAGCTTTTGGTGGTGTACCAAACCAAAGCTCAAGACGTGCCCATTTCATTCTGTTCCCACAGCTGAGGAGGGCAAGATGATCACAGCATAGGCCTCCTACATCAATTCACATTCTTTTCAGTTGGTGCAACTTCCAGAAATAGCTGCAGATGCATTGTGCATTTTTGTAAGCATGCAGGATGACACTTGTAGCGAACCAAGGGGAAATAAAAGATGACGCCACTTAAAATGAATAGGATGACGTAGAGGAACTCCATCTGAGGCTGGTCAATGATGGGTGCTAGTATGAGGTACACACATGCCAACAGGAAAATTATAGGGATGATGATTGGTACCTGTGTAAAGAAAACACTGTTTAACTAGTAGGCATATATTTGGGAGTGGCTTTCCTGAGAGTTAGCAGTAGTAGGTATTCTTGCTGCCTCACCCACTGGACTGGTCAAGTAGCACAGCTCTGAGAAGCGCCATAGATTAAATAGGTGGGGCCTGCAAGGAATTGTTGCAGCGTGGAGTTGCAGCTGCCCAGGGCCTGAGCCAATCAGCCATGCCTCCTTTTGGGGTACTCCATTCCATGTGCCTCCCTGATTTTTCAATTCCTTTTCAGTCAGGCAGCTTTCAGTGGTCACTGAGCACGTTCAGTCCTCAGTGAGCTTTTTTGGTTGGGGTGATGTCCCTTTAGGATTTCCCTTCCCTTCCGAAGTATGTCTGCAAACGTTGGCAATGCAGCCTTCAATGGCACTCAAAGCTTCAACAGTGGAAATAAAGGCAATATTTATCAAGCAGTGTCAGAAAAATCTGAGTTTGACATTTAAAAGTAACCTTCTGCAGGCAGTTTCAACACCCTGGCTAACTTTCTTTCTCTTTCTCTTTCTCTCCATCTTCCAAACAACCATCATGAACAAGTGAAGCCACTTGGAAGGGACGAAGCATCCTAGCCAGCTGGCCCATCCATTCTTGCCAAGGGAAGTAGTAAAAGAAGAAGAAAAAGGAAATGTACAAAAGAAAAGTCTGCAACCACATTAGTCTCTCTAACATCATTTGTCTTGCCATCGTTATCACCATTGCTTTAGGTATGATCCTATGCAGGTTTAAAAGAAAAAGGCAGTGATATATATGGCCATGAATCAACACAAGCCTCCTGAGGGGCTTATGAAACAAAAAAACAAGATACGAAACACAGTACAGCTAAAAGCACACATTAAAGTAAAGAGAAATAAATAGAAGCAAACAGTGATCCCATACAAACAGTTCTTTCAAACTGAGGACCAGATGGAACAAAGAGCAGACATTTGGTAAGACTTTGGTGGCACCACAGGGATGAGCTGGAATCTAGCAGCTGCTCCCCTGACCTCCAAAGCAGGGACAGGTGGAGCTGAGCCTCAGGTGATGACACCTGTAAACTGAGACTCACACAAGTGGCACGGGAGGCTGCAGATGCAGCTGGATACAATCTCCATGTTGTACCTGTTTGTTTTTGTCTGTGGGGCAAATACTGATGAAAGGTATTTTAATTGGGAAATGGCACTCACCCTGGAGAAAGCAGTCCTTCAGGTACTGTGAGGCTTTATTGGCCAATGCCTTCTCTAAAACAGGCAGACGGGGGTAAAGTTAGGGTAAATTTCCCTAACTCGGTGCCATGATCCTGAGCAGAATTAACCTACACCCATCCAATGGCTAGTATTACCAATTTTAAAAACTGAATGTTCTGTTCCCAGACTTGCCACATCATATCTAGTTTGGGTCTTAATGAGGTATTCACCATGTGTCGATCTAACTGGTCAATCCTCAGCTGCACGTTATTTGACATGGTGGACAAGGCTTGGGCAGACAGATTCTCTAACTCTCCAAGTGGCCTCCCAAGCAATACAGGAAAGAAGAGATTAAAATAAATGCCTGTTAACTATCCTGTACCCAAAGCAGCATCCAAGTGAATTATTCTAAAACCAGCTCCACCTATAAAACAGTGATTGGCTAGCACTAATGTTGCATTATTCTAAGGCAGATTTATATGCGGTGTACTCTGCTATTAACCCATTTTTCTGTACAACTTAGAAAAAAAATGTTTATACTTCCTTTTTAAGGGGCTCACCTTATAAGATCTTGGCAATTCTGGTTTCTTAATCTTTAAATACAGGAGGCCAGTGATAGTTATCCCATAAAAAAGCCAAGCTGTAAAGCTGTATAGAAATAAAATAGAAGCATCTCATCTATGGTTGATCATGCAATTCCTGCTGCTACCAACAATTTGCAAGTACTAAAAGTTCAAACATCATGTTGTACAATTGTTTCTTTCCACATTTTAGCAACACTCACCTTTGCAAATATTGACAAGCCCAGCTGAAC
Organism: Varanus komodoensis; assembly: GCF_004798865.1. NCBI lineage: Eukaryota > Metazoa > Chordata > Lepidosauria > Squamata > Varanidae > Varanus > Varanus komodoensis. The sequence goes on from NW_025336045.1 coordinate 4,637,820, forward strand.
GTATCCTGGCACCACAAGCAAGGTGCTGCTGCCACTTTCCACCCCCTGCTTGCTTGGCCAACTTTAACACTTGACTGGCTGGCCGCTCTGTGACTTGTTTGGCCCAGCTGGTCGCTTGCTCCTGCCCACCCAGCCTTTCCTGCCTCATTTCCCTGCTGCAGGTTGGCCATCCCTTGCAATACTTCAGCTGACCTCTCATGGAAGCCCCACTGCTGGGACACAAGGCGGGAATGAGGAGGCAGCCAGACTGGCTGGCCAAGCAACTAGAGCGAGTGGCGGCAGTGGCAGCTGCTGTGCCCCCAGCAGGTGGTTTTAGAGGGCCCTGGCAGCTGCTGTCTTGCTGTGGCAAATGTCATGGTGGGAGAATGGCTACTGGTCCTATCCAGAGCACCTGCTCAAGGGAGCAAAAGGCCTTCTTGGCAGGTAGGGGCAGGTGGGAAAGAGTGGGAAAGAGCACTGATGTTGGCGCATCAGCCTAAATAATGGTAGGGCCCTGTGTACTGAGCAAACTGGTTTGCCTTTTTCTAACTAGCAGCCCGATCCTTTGCAGTTGTATATGGCTAAACCCAGGGCTTTTTTTGTCATTGAACGCACCGGAACGGTGTTCCAGCACATTTTTTTCCAATGGATTTTACGAAGTGATTTTGAATCGTAGCGGATCAGCAGCAAACATCTCATTAACATAGTGCCTGCAGGCTGCTTTTGTGTCTGCTATCTGCTAGTGAGATAGTGAGGGGCTGCTCTCAGCTTGGGGTGTTGCTCCGCTGCTCAGCTTGGGATTGGTGTGTGTGGTCGTGCGCTTACTGCCGGCAACTTGAGTTCCGGCACCTTTTTTTTTTTATTTTTTTTTTACAAAAAAAGCACTGGCTAAACCTGTTGGTTTCATGGACTTTGGGGGTACCTAACTGCATAGAGCTAAGCTGTCAAGCTCATATATTGCCCAGTAGTAAACAAGTGATTGTCACTTAGATTCTACTCATGGCACTAATTGTCTAAAGCACTTCTTTTTACTGTCTGAATCGTTGAACAATCCCACCAAACATACATAAATAACCCAGATCAGTTTTTAAAATACTTAATTCTGAGACATATAGTCATACTGAACATTTTTAAAAACATACTTCTTTTAATGTGATATTCTAGATATTTTTTTGAAAAGTTCAAAAAGATGAGATTCTTATAAATTTATTCATGTACCAAAGAACATGTTGACTTCTGCATCAAATAAGCAGTAAGCACTTTTTTCCTCTTGTATTGTGCTCAGTTACAAATTATGCTCTATGCATCCAAACTTTTCTTTGGTCTTTCAGCCCCATCCCTTTTCTCTGTAGGATGCATGGGTATTCTTAAGTAAAGACTTCTAAAATAAAATCTATCAGTGTTTGTTACTTTTAAAGCATGGGTCCTCAAACTACGGCCCATGGGCTAGATCCGGCCCACCATGCCCATTTATTCGGCCTGCCTCAAAGGTTTTGGACTCACTCAGAGAAAACAATCTCCAAGCAAGTCCAAAACCTCTAAGCCGGCATGGGTGTTCTTTAAAACTGAGCAGAGGGAGAGCCAGTGCATGCCCAAATTGCAACAGGATAACTGCGTACATGCCCTCCCCCCCCCCCCCCCCGCATTGCACACACACAGAGCGAGAATATGGAGCGGGAAACAGAAGATAGGCGGGTGGAAGAGAAAGAGAGGCGAAGACAGCGAAGTCGAAGAAACTAAAAAAGGACTGAAAGTAAGTAACATATAACTTTTTAAATCTATTTTTAATTATGCGACCCCGAGGGCGGCCAGCCACATGACCTTCTCCGCTGCCTGCCCAGCCCGCCGCCACCGCTTTTCAACTGGCCCTCTGTTGAAAAAGTTTGAGGACCCCTGCTTTTAAAGCAAGAGGAAGAGAAAACCCCTCTGTACATCGTTGCTGAATCCAAAGAGACAGCAGCAGAGCTAGCCCTGCTCCCATTGGAGCTGCATGGACCAGCTTGGACTCTCCTCCAGACCTTCCTTCTCAATGCTATGCTGGGGAGTTGCAGATGGAGCCTCTGCAGGGAGACACGTTGGAAGCAGGGCTAATGTGCACAAACCAGCTCAGCTCCTCGCACTTCAAGTTGTGGCAATAACACCTGAACAGGGCTAAAATCTGAACAAAACTATGCTGAGAAACCATTATTGTTGGGGACGACTGAGAATTTTAACCATACAAACCTGAAAAGATTCACTATCTGGCTGAAACTTCCGGGTATCACCATAATTATAGACACCACTGAAGTAAATATGAGAGCAGGAGAAGGAGTGAGGCGTTTTATGTGAGCCATGGATAAAATGTTTGGCTGAAAAGGAAGACGAAAAGCAAAAGATAATAAGAATCAAGGCTGAAAGAGTCATTTGCTCCTTCCTGTTACATCAGAACTGGTGAACAGTCAACAGGGCAGTTGTACTTTGAGAAGTAAATCAAAGTCAAAGATTATTTCTGGTACATTCATTTAGTTTTGGATTGCACTTTTTTTAATCAACATCCTACAAACTGGCAGCCAATCCAGATTCTTTCTAACCTATGATGAATCTTTGAACATTGCAACTGAATGTCACAGACATAAAGTCCCACTAGATGTAAGTGGCACTTTCAAGTGCATGGATTTAGGCAGCATTCTCGTCTCCTCTGTGTGGACGACACAAGGCACATATCGGGCTCTGCCATGCTTCCTTCCTGCCTTGTCTGAAATTTCAGCATTTTCGTTAAGAAACGGAAATTATCTTAGGGCACAAACTGGCTTTCTCATTTAAGCGCTTCTTGAGAGATTCCCTTGCTCCAGGGAGTTTGGCATTTAAACAGGTAGGCAAAGGGCAGAGATGGTGGGATGATACATAAATGTATCCATTCTTTATAAATTGGTCTGCGGTGCAATCCTATAGAATATGTTTGTTCACCATTGGGTTCAGCAGTAAGAACCACTGAGGTGAATGGAGCTTATGTCCAGGTAAGTGGGTAGCCTTCAAACAGAGGAGAAGAAATAAACTGGTTGATACTTTTGCTGATTAAATGAATAAGTCACTTTCACTGGGTGGCCACAGGGAAGGGAATACTAGACTATTGTCTACAGGTGAAAGCCTCATGGATAAATCATTCCAGTCATTCTTCAATGCTGCCCCTGTATTAGATTAAAGGTCTATAGGTTTGATCCAGAATAAGTTAGTTGTACTTAGTCCCAATTCAAATTAGTAGAGCTAACGTTATGATTAACTTGTTCGGTTGATTTCAATGGCATAAAGAGCCACCTTATAGATACCTGCTCATAAGTAAGCCCCACTGAATGTAATGGGAACACCTTCAGGTAGAAAAGGCTACAGCTCTTCTCAAGAGGAGGACAAATCAGATCAAATAGTTAGAAATTCCAACAGTAATTCTCCTAGGCTATAATTCTATTCTAGATAGGAAAAAAGTCCTTCAGTGCTTGCTGGGAGTTGAAAAGTTATACAACTGTTGCTAGGAATATCAGTCCTGAGCATTGTAAGACTTTTTACTGCCTACACATGCACAGGATCACATCCCTAGTTGTATATTTTATTATTTCTTCCCCTTAGTAATAGCATAGCTAGTAATTCTTGATCCAATACTTAGGTTGGTCAAAGATTCCATTTCGGATCTAGAAGTCCAGTCTGTTTGAAAGCTAAGCTAACGTTCCTAGTTTTAAGCCCATTTAGTCTAACTGACTTCCATCAGTTTAACTCACACAATCCAAGCTGAATTGCCAGATTGGTTCAACTGGGTAATGGAAAATGAGCATCTTAGAGGTTCTAGGTGTGGATTCTACCTGTGGCGCACATACCACAAATTTGTGGCAGGGGCAGGAGCCACAGAGTACCAACAGCATGGCACTGTTGCGTGCTTCATTCAGACTGCTGGTTGCCTGAACCTTGCCTCAGTAGGTTGAAGGCAACATAACATCAAGGAATGAAGGGATACAAATTGTGTGCTCTAGAGCATCACAATACTGTATTATTGTGCATACAGTTAGCAAAGAGGTTGGTTACCACAGTCACATCATTTAAGAAGCTTCTGAGAAGCTAAAAAGGAAAGAGCATCCAACACACACAATAAAAAGGAAGACCAATCAGAGTAAAATTTGAGACAAAATAATATCTTCCACTCCTCCCCAGTCTCAAATGAACCTTAGTGATTTTTTTTTAAAGTTGGCACAATATGGGTCACAGCCCCTGAGAATTGATAAAACTGACCTAGCTTGGTTTCAGGAAACCACAAAGGAGTCAGATATGTGTGTAATAATGGTAAGAGTTTGATTTGATTTCAGTATAATTACAGTGCTTGTAAATACAGTGGTACCTTGGTTCACGAACTTAATTCATTCCACGATTCTGGTCATGAACTGAATTGGTCGCGAACCGAATCAAATTGCCCCATAAGGTTCAATGTAAATAACGTTAATCCATTCTGAGCCATATGTAATTTTTTTTAACTGCAAAATTATGAAACAAAGTACAGTACAGTATGAAGACAGAGATCCCTAACCTTGCCTGAGGCGACTTCTGGTGTGGAGAACAGGAAGGTGGGCGGGGAGGAGGTTATTGTTTGGAGGGAGAGTCCCTTCCATAAGGATATCAGCGAGATCTCCTTCAGGGGTTTCCTCTCTTCCTTGTCTCTTAGCTGCAGGGTCAATTTTTACGAAAAATCATTCTAATGTCACTTGTTTTTTCCTGTGCTGCATAACCCTCCGGAAATGAGAGACCACATTATTGTTCATCAGATTCAACACTCTGTTCGTTACAGTTAAGTTGGGGTGGTACTTCTCAAAGAAATCCTGGCACTCATTCCATTTTTTCATAATGGACTGTATCACATCACTGCTAACCTCCTGTCTTCCTCTTCCTCGGTGGAATGCTCCTCGGGAAGTGCCTTCTGCTGCTCACTCTGGAGTCCAGCAAGTCCTTCTGTCGTCAGCTCCTCCTTACGGTCCTCAACAAGCTCCTCTGTGTCTGAACCATCGACGTCCAGGCCCACACTCTTGCCCAGGGACACAATCTCCTCCACTGCCTCTGCATCAGACCCTTCAGAGTCACACTCAGTGACACATTCTGGCCACAGTTTCCTCCAGGCTGAGTTTAAGGTCCGGTACGTGACACCTTCCCAGGCTTTGTCAATGAGGTTGATGCAGTGGAGGACATTGAAATGTTTCTTCCAGAACTCTTTCAGAGTCAAGGACGTCTCTTCAGTGACATTAAGACACCTGGTGAAGAGCGCTTTTGTGTAGAGCTTCTTGAAGCTGCAGATCACTTGCCGGTCTGTGGGCTGCAGAAGACCTGTCGTGTTGGCGGGGAGGAACTTGACTTTTATGAAGTCATACTCAGCATCCATATCATCCACCAAGGCTGGAGGGTGTGCCAGGGCGTTGTCCATCAGAAGAAGGCACCTTTCAGGCAGTTGGTCATCAGAAAGATATTTTTTAACGGTGGGTGCAAGCACCTTGTGCAGCCATTCCACGAACAATTGCCTTGTGACCCAAGCCCTCGCGTTGGCCCTCCACACAACAGGCAGCCTGGCCTTGTCCACCCTCTGTTCCTTGAATGCACGAGGGGTCTGGGACTGGTACGCCAGTAGTGGCTCGATCTTCAGACTGGCACTTGCATCCGCACACAGCAACAGGGCCAATCCGTCCTTCATGGGCTTGTGCCCCAGCAGTGCCTTTTCCTCCTGTGTGATGTGGGTTCTGTTGGGCATCTTCTTCCAGAGGAGCCCTGTTTCATCACAGCTGAACATCTGTGATGTCACTGTGATCGAGTGACGTATCCTTCTGCATTCATGAATCCCGTGAATTCTTTCTTGAAGGCTTCTGCAGCGGCCTTGTCAGAACTGGAAGCCTCACCATGTCTTATCACACGTGGATACCACTTCTCTTGCGGAAAGTATCAAACCACCCTCTACTGGCTTTAAATTCAACACTTGCTGCACTTGTAGAGGGGCTTTTTTGCAGTAAATCACTGTGCAATTTCCTGGCTTTTTCACAGATCATTGCTTCACCAACGCCATCACCTGCCAGCTGTTTCTCATTCAACCACACTAACAAAAGTTTTTCCACCTCTTCCAGCACTTGTGTCCTCTGCCCGGTTAACATGGTTACTCCTTTTGCCACATCAGCTCCTTTGATGGCATCTTTATTCTTCAAAATAGTCGAGATTGTCGACTTCGCTCCGAGGCCAGATCAGTCACACAAATACCACACTCATGCTTTTCTACAATTTCCTTCTTCAATTCAATGGTTATTTTCTTCAAAACTTCTCACCATTCTTGCTCTGCACTTTCTTGTTACCACCATGCTTGCTCTGCACTTTCTTTGGAGCCATGCTGGATTGAATAATACTGTACAGTACTGTATGTGCTAAAAAGTACACAAAAAACCTTCACAGCAAGTGTGCACAGGTCTGTCTGCGACCGCGATCTCAACTAGAGGAAGCCACAATCATGTATCAGAGCGGGAAAGATGGCCGCGGTCATGTTCGTCACCTGATGCAGAGTTCACAAATGGAAGCAAAATTTTGCTGAACTTTCTTTTTGTGAACCAAATTGTTCGCGAACAGAAGCGTTCGTGAACCAAGGTATTACTGTAACCATTTTATGCACATGTGCATACACACAAATGCAGCAGAATCATCACTGGGTTCACGTTCTTTACCATGTGGCCTTCTCTTGCTGCAGCGTAGCACATGCGGCCTCCACTGAAGAATGTCCCATTAGCTGATCCAAACGAAGAAAGCGCAACTGACAATGACATCACCCATACCCAGTTGCCCAGGACCTTATGGCTATGGAGGGGAATTGAGAAATAATTATGACAAAATGGCTAAGAAAGGAAAAAGGCCTAGTTCTCTTTAAGCCACATGCAGCTATGGCTAGAAAGGCAAACCAATTCCTGCAGCTAAGATTTTGCACCCTGAAATTCAGGTTATGTTGTGTTGAAGAGTTTTCAGATCTACCTGGACCATTTCACTGGAAGCAGTCTTGCAGTCCTAAACCAGAACAAAAATAAATTGATTTACATGCATTGTGACACAGTGCATTATTCTTCACCTCCTCTTAACCCATCCTCCTTCAGGTGCTTTCCAGATATGTTGGACTGCTGCCTTGGAATTATGGGAGTTGCAGTTCACCACATCTGGAGAGCAGTAGATTAGAGAAGGCGGCCTTAATCTAATTTAGGGATAGCAGGGCTGTGATAGGGGGCTAAGGGGCAGGTCAGCTGGAAAAGCATTGCACCTTACCTATCATCCTTTTTCCAGAAAAGTTCACTTTCCTGAATGATATCTAAGTCCATGTCCCACTTTCTATATAAATATCTCTGGGTGATAGTAGAAAATCTTCAAATTATATTTCACATTCATTTCATATTTTCATCCAGCCTTCCCTTCTTAGTTTCACATGTATCATATCCAATGTGTTTCACAATAAGAATCATAATAAAACTAATTTGTGATAAAAGAATAAAACATTTCCTTAAGATAACCAAGGGTTAGTTGGCAATGCTAGAAACCAATAAACTGTTATATATTTTTGTTCCAAAAGGAATTCCTAAGCAGATTGCAGAAAGAAACCAAAGCAAGGATAGAAATATCAAAAGCAACAGAACAAACTGTGTGAGAAATTATCTTGAAATCAAAATGCTACAATAATGCCAGATGCTATAGGCACCATTGCCTATAAATTGCTCTAAATATAATCACGTTCAAGGATCTTATCTACAAGATTGGCTTCCTCTTTGGGGTACTGCTTTAAATATACTCTGACAAGCAATTCTAATTGTATTTGGTTGGGAGTCGGTCGCTAGGGTAGCCATGTGTCCTACTTCACAGAGGGCTGTCCTCTAATTGAAGATGTCATTTATTTGAAGGGTTGCCCAATCCATTTTAAAGATAAAGAGCTGGGGAGGGCAAGCAGAGGCCTGGACGCTCCCTGTCAGCAATAAGTGTCTGGACATCCAGCTGAACAGGTATACAAGTCACAGTGCATTTGCCACTATGGTAAATGTATTTCTATTTCAGCTGTTGCAATTATTTTAAAATGCACACCCATACATATGGCTTAGCAAGTATAGATTTTATGCAAATCAGTGTCCCGTTCTGTTCCCGTTTCCTGGCAATGGGTTATTCCACCCCCCCCCAACCCCCCGAAGTACCATTGCTGTAAACGCTCCTGAAGCTGGAGTTCAGAATATACCTCCTGGTATTCGAAAGCACTTACAGATAATGGATTTTGGATTCATATTTTTAGGATCCTGGCCTAAGGAAATACTGTGTGCCTGTGTTACATGGCCTGGATAACCACTCCAGCAGGACACATACACAGAATGGTGCTACCTGTAGAAACAGCCGTGCACTTTGGTGACGTGGCATCAAGGGCAGGCCGGGTTCCTACTGAAGGCCCTCACCCCTGTGGGAGTCCATGGACAACGGGCCCCTGGAAGGCCTCCTCCTCACCACCACTGCAGCCTGACTGCTCACCTGCCACTTGCTTTGGCCCCGACAAAGGTGGTGGTGGTTGTACCGGTGATGAGAGCAGCCTGTGCCGCTGCTGGGGGTGTACAGATCGTTGCATCTTTTCCACCTGTGTCTCATGGATCGCTGGGCGTCTTTTGCTGCAGTATTTGCTCACTGAGGGAATCAGAAGTTTTGTAGGAGAATTTGGATTTGTTTTTCATTTCCCTTCCACTGATTCACATTAATGTGGGCATGCACTTCTGCACTTGTTTCAGTTTACTGTTCCACATTAGTCAGTGCGCATTGTCACTGGTCCACATTAACAAATGCTGATGCATGCATTTTTTAAATGCACAACTGTCCATTTGCATTAGTGACGTGCAAATTTTGTTTTTGTAAACCATCCAGAGACTCTAGTATTGGACAGCATATAAAAACTTTAAATAGATAGATAGATAGATAATCTGTTCCATCTGTATTTTGTGAATTGCCAGGCATCTTTCTTCCCAGCATAGATGGAATCATATGCTTTGTAGGAGAATTTGGATCTACCTGGACTAATTCACATGTGCATTTGCAAAAAATGTGCATTTGCAAAAAATGTGCATTAACTGATGCATGTCAGTACTGATACAAATTTGTACACAACTCATTAAGAGTAAAAAAAATCTACATTCTTATTCTTTGGTCTATAGGGAAAATGTACATTTTTGGTTACTTTTTTTTCTTTTTCCTAGTTTTATATAATTAGATTTGCTTACAGTTCTGGGAAGTAAAAAACCTGTCCATAAGTGCACAGAAATTATGCAGCTAGAAAAAAGCTGCTCTGCTGTGGAGTCTATGGGCTGGATTTACAGAAACCTGAACTCATTTGAATCCTTTACTAACATTCCTAATTAAGGGGAATAAACACTTGCATGATTGCCCTAATCCACATTAGCGCTAGTGCAAATTAATGCAGTCTCCCCCAAACGTAGAAGAGGCATTCTGCACGTTCAAAGAATCCGCATGACTCAGAAGAGGCTGGCCCAGTACAGAATCTGCCTATCGGATTCACAGAAACCCAAACTCACGTGGATCGCGGCACATGTTTCCAGCAGCCCTAGCCACTGCCTACTTACTTGGTGGCTCACCGCCCTGCCAAGCTAGCTAGAGGGAGCAATGGGACAGAGGGTGAGGAGCCAGAGCGGCTGGAGACAGCGGTGGAGAGAAGGCAGACTCACTGGTGGTGGCGGGAGCGCCACGTGCCAAAGGACCCTCCAGAACCAGGGGCCAGCACTGGCTCTTTATACACGTGCTAGCTAATATGCCTTATAGCCATGCAGGCACTCCATTGCCCGACCACCTCTACCACCCTCGTGACCACTGGTCCGGAGTGCATCTCCTGCGGTATCTGAGGTGATCCTCAAGCGCCTCCTCTAAGGGAGGCTCAGAGATCGGCAGCAGGAGAAGACCTTCTCAGGGGCAGCCACCTAGTTATGGAAGCCTCTCCCCAGGAAGACTTGCCTTGCACCAACTCTGCCGTCCTTTGGGGCCAGGTTAAGACCATCATCTGCGCACAGGAATTTGACACCTTATGATTGCTTTGCTTTTGGTGTTTCTGTTTTTTGTAAGCCGTCCAGAGACTTTTACTATTGGGACAGCATATACAAATTTTCAATAAATAAATAAGTCTTTACCAGGTTTTACCTGAGTTTTTTCCTGTGGGTTGTTTAACATGGTTTGTGTTTGTAGTGACACATACAATATTTTACATTATGCTATGCTATTCTATTAAATTTTGGGGGTTTGATCTTTGTAAAAGAGCTTTTGTCTGTTGGACAGAACAAAATAAACAGATATTAATTATCTGTAGAATAAATGAAAAGGAAATGAAATGAACTACCTAGTATATTTATATACCTAGTATATCTAGTATAAATGCCTAGAAATTTTCTAAATAAAATAAATAAATATAAGAGAGATATTTTGCCTAGCAATATTGTGTGTCCTTTGTCCAGGCTGTGACCCACCAGAAAATGGTCTGTTGTCAACCAACTTCTTTCATGACCAATATAAGTTCTGAGTTTAATAAGGAAAAAGAGAACTACAACAACCAACCGCCGCCACCACCAGCCCCAGAACAAAACAAGAGAGAAAAGGTCAGCAGTGCCTCATCTCAAGATAAGTAAGCACCGTGTAACAGCTGCTATGTTCTCCTTCCCGCTGTCTCTGTGACCTCCTACTTCTCCATCTGCTCCATGAGATAAGCCATTGTCTGGGACACAACATTTGGTGGTTCTCCTCCCATCCTTCACTCTGGCTGGGTTCCCAAGAATGAAAAGGTTAATCAGGCAGGAGGGAGCTGGGCTTTAAAGTGAGTGTGCAGGGGGCCAGGGTTTCAAAGAAACAGTCACAAAGGAAATCCTTAGCACATACCTTGTTAATCAGGAATGAGAGGTGAGGGAAAGATTATCTTCAATGGATTTTTCACTTGTATATAGTTAATTAGGTTTTTCACTTGTCTCGGTGAAATACTGGTGGTCTTTCTCTCTCCAGCTGTTAATCTGGGGAATGTGTATATATAGCCTTCACCAAGTTGGTGGGCCTCCATATGTTTTGGACTACATCTCTCATTAGCCCCAGCCAACCTGGCCCATGGCCAAGGATGATGGAAGAGGTAGTTGACAATAATCATAAACACTATGCGGGACGTTGTGCTAATGGAACACCAGCCGCAAAGGCTCAAGTGTGTCTGACTGTACATCTGCAGATCCGCATCATGCAAGCACTTAATTTTATACTGCTTCCAGAAGTCAGATATTTTAATTCTTAATCCCACTTTGCAGAACAGGAATCATTCAGGAATGCACAGCCTAAGTAGATCCCTCTATGGTTGGAGACTTTTTTTTATTTAGATAGGTAGATCAGAAGGGAGATAGGTAGGTAGCATTTTCATAAATGGGAATGTCAAGTTTCTTTGTCCTAACCATCTGAGGTACAACTTGAAAACTGAACGACACCCTGTAAAGCCAAGCCCATTTAACGTTGCATCTCTTCTGCCATCATTCCATCTTAAGACTCTGACCATGCAGACTTCATGACATCAAGTCAAACTATCAGATCGATTTTTTCTCCTCTCATTTCATCATCACCCCTAAGTAGTATTTTGCCTGGTATAGAAAATAAGGAAAACTTGCAAAAGTGTTGTCCGTTTTTTTTTGGTTGATCCTAAGAATATGAGTGGCTGACTACGGATTTTTTATTTTTTCTAATCCACCAAACTGCTGATTTTATTTTATGTAACCGTTTCCAGAGAGCTAACCATGTTACTCAGATATGCAGATAGTACCACTCTAATGGCAGAAAGTGAAGAGGAACTAAAGAGCCTCTTGATGCAGGTGAAGGAGGAGAGTGAAAAAGTTGGCTTGAAACTCAACATTAAGAAAACTAAGATCATGGCATCCAGTCCTCTCATTTCCTGGCAAATAGATGGGGAAGAAATGGAGGTAGTGACAGATTTTATTTTCCTGGGCTCCAAGATCACCGCAGATGGGGACTGCAGGCAAGAAATTAAAGGACGCTTGTTCCTGGGGAGGAAAGCTATGGCAAATCTAGATAGCATACTAAAAAGCAGAGACATCACGCTGCCAACAAAAGTTTGCATAGTTAAAGCTATGGTTTTACCAGTTGCAATGTATGGCTGTGAAAGTTGGACCATAAGGAAGGCTGAGCACTGAAGAGTTGAGGCCTTTGAATTGTGGTGCTGGAGGAGACTCCTGAGAGTCCCTTGGACCACAAGGCGATCAAACCAGTCAGTCTTAGAGGAGATCAACCCTGACTGCTCTTTAGAAGGCTAGATACTGAAGATGAAACTCAAATACTTTGGCCACCTAATGAGACGGAAAGACTCACTGGAGAAGACCCTGATGCTGGGAACAATTGAGGGCAAAAGAAGGAGGGGACGGCAGAGGATGAGGTGGCGGGATGGAGTCACTGAAGCAGTCAGCATAAGTGGACTCCAGGGGATGGTGGAGGACAGGAAGGCCTGGAGGAATGTTGTCCATGGGGTTGCGATGGATCAGACACGACTTCGCGACTAACAACAATAACAATCATGATAGCCTTTTGCAGCAAAGCCCATAAATAGTCTTGTTGCAACCTAAAGGCTAACATGGGAGCCCATGTGGCATGGTGGTTAGAGTGTTGGAAACGGTTACATAAAATAAAATCAGCAGTTTGGTGCATTAGAAAAAATAAAAAAATCCATGGTCAGCCACTCATATTCTTAGGACCAACCCAAAAAAAAATGGACAAAACTTTTGCAAGTTTCCCGTATTTTCTATTCCAGGCAAAATACTACTTAGGGGTGATGATGAGAAGAGAGGAGAAAAAATCAATCTGACAGTTTGACTTGAAAGTCTGCATGGTCAGAGTCTTAAGATGGAACGATGGCAGAAGAGATGCAACGTTAAATGGGCTTGGCTTTAAAGGGTGTCGTTCAGTTTTCAAGTTGTACCTCAGATGGTTAGGACAAAGAAACTTGACGTTGTGAGGGTAAAGTGGACAGCAGGAGAATCTTGTAATCTGCCTTGAGTTTCTTGCAAGAGGAAGAACGATTAGGTGTAGATGTAATATTATACAAATAATAGTAATAATTTATCCTGGCAAAGTTTTCTTGGACATTGTCCTGAGGAAATCCTGCACCTGAGCAACTGGACAGTGTTTTCACAAAAGCTTACACCTGGATAAAACTGGTAGCCTTTTAGATGTTTGTAGGTTTTCTTTTATGTGCAACTCAGACCCATGTTTGCTTACAACATTTTCAACTCTTTCACTGCTCACTTCATCCATTCAATGAAAAAGAGATCATCCCTATGGAAGCTTGTGCCACAATAGGCTGCAACCCAATAACCAGTTACGAGGGAGGAAGCCCCATGAAACTCAGTGGGAATCGCTTCTGAATAAACACGTACAAGTAGAGTTATGTTGTAAATCAGCCTTCTGGGAGACAAAGTGTTGTTTTTGCAGACTACAGACTAGCATAGCTACTCTTCTGGAATTTAATAAGAATGAATGTCACCACGGCAACACAAGAACCTTTTAAAAATTGTTCTTACAAGTCTCCCTGTCCAGGATTATAGAGCCCCTGGAGTATATTTTACCTGAGTGTTCTTTTGTCTAGGGAGAAACCCAGACATACAGTTGAAATGGATGTATAAGAGCTTTGGCCACTTGGTGGTTAAAACTCATTTTCCTTGAAAACATTAGGGATAGGGTTAATAAATTAACCAAAATTTATTCTAGTTATTGGCCTCTGTTTCTCTCAAATCAGTGCAGCCATTGTTTTGTCTTACTTCAGTGTTGTTTTCACAGGACATGCGAAGCCACTGAGGAGGATCACTGAGTGTATCATGTTGACCCTCCCTTGCGCCTCTTGGAGTTATTTGTTAAGTCACCCTGGGCAGCTTATATACCACTCCAATTAGCCATGGCTTGTTTAGGGTTTAAAAGAACTCCTGCAGCTTAGCATGTCATCCAAACAAGCTGGCACACTAAGCTGTGGTTAAGCACAACACTGGGGAAGCCCTTGACCAGGGCGGTAAAATAGGGTCTGACATCCATCCAAATGCCCTAGAGGCACCTGGACAGTCGTCACTGGCTTCCCTTGCACTCCTGCTAATGCCAGAGGAAGACTGGGATTGTGAAGCTGGTGGGGTCCACAGCACGCTGCCTCCCCAAACACCCTTCAGGGCCAAGGGATGCACTGACAGAGTAAGCTGCTCAGCCGCACTTCCTCTCATGGAGGCAAGGCCCAGTACCTGCATCCTACCCACCATCTCCATCACTGCACCCTCCGTGCTGGGCAGAAATGAGCGCGTCTTTTGCCTTCCTTCAGAACCCAGCGTGGGGTGGCCTGCACCTCTTCCCCACTGCTCAGCTGCAGCACAGCATAGCTCTGCAGCAGGGAAGGAACGGCCACTTCATGCTGGGCTTCAGAGCCCAGTGCCGGGCAGCCCTTCCACCTCACTCTAGGTTCCCTGCCCCATGAACCTGCAGATGCCAGGAATGTGGGGCTGCTCGTGATCAGCCCTGCTCAGCCAGCACTGGCAGGATCACGACATGGGGGAGTGGATGCAAAGAGCGTACACTTTAGGCAGCTTTCATCCCGCTTCCATGGGTGCTCCAGCATGATGTCCCCAGGGTACCCGCTTTCGGACAAAGAAGGAGGTGCCAATGGGCCCCACTGTGCTTAACCGTTGGGCCTCCCTGCCAAGTTTACATCTAGGCTTAAAGTCTGCTCCAACCCCATCCAAACTGTTCTCACAGCCCAGGCGCCCCCCTTCTGTCTCCTGCCTCCCCTTCCACTGGTGCAGTGGTGGCTCACAAAAGGGATCCAGTGTAGGTCCTGCTCCAGACAGCGCACAAATCTAGAGTTCTTCCCTGCAACACAAGCTCTTATGGTATATATTTTGAGAATACTTTGTCAGCATTATTTCCCACAAAGACTGGGCGGCACGTTCTCCCTGCCCCTCAGTTACCTCCAGACACTTAATGAAGCGAGCATTTTCAAGCACTTCACCCAAACCATTTCTGAATGCCTTTCTCAGTTCTAAACTAGATAGCCTATACTTGCAACACTTGGGCAAGTGAATGTGCTTCTTATGGGATTTTTATGTGGATGAGATCAGTGAGAGGATTTTGAGAGCCATCTGATACTGCATGGCTCAAAGGCATCAGTAGCATTGCTAGGCAAACATTATACTAGCATGAACGGGATGTCTTACAGGCATTTTAAGCACTATTGAGCATTGCTCTGTGAGAACTGTAGAATGGGTACGATGTGGTTGGTTCTGGTAAATATAAGTGTAGCTCAGAAGTGTACCTTACCCCCAGGTAATGGCCACCGCACCGGAAGACAGCAGTTCAGCAGGTGTCATGGCTGCAAAGTAGCTCACATTGACCAGCAAATAGAAGCAGGTAACCAGAGGAATAGCAATCATCATTGCCTTTGGCAGGTTCACCTGGATAGAGAATAAAGTTAGGTACACAACAGCATGTGCCATAGATACGTGTAAGGGTGGATGAGCAATCCAACAGGCAGATGAATATCCAATGCATTTTCATGATCCAGCTCACTGGATTCCAGTTTCATAGCCCCACACTGGTGCCCAGTGTGCTGTTGTGCAATTTGAGCCAGCTCGTGGGCTTCTTTCTCTACGAGGAGCCATGGTTTGCACATTGAAGGGGGGAAAACCTCAGAGAATGAGGACAATTTGCATAAATTTTTGCAAATCAAAAGGTGAATTCTATATAGTTCTAGTGCACTTGTGCACATTTCCTTAGCAATAAGCCCCTCTCCCCCCACCAGCCATGGCCTGTTTTAGGGGCAGAAGTTTGTGGGGGAAAGCTTGACTTGACCTGGTCATTGGATCAGAAGCGCCGAGCAAATCTATTGAGTTCAAACAAGCTGGACTTTGCAGAGTCATTGCAAAGATGCTATACGTGGGCATCTGTAGACCATTTTCCATATAAAATGCTGTATTTGGTCTCTTTCTTGAAAATAAATGAAGACTCAAAACAGATCTACCGCCCAACGTCACAAAAGAGAAAAAGGGAATGAGAGAAGTTTGCAAAAAGTGGAAGGGAACCCTTTAACAGTATGTTTAATAGAAGAGCCTGATGTGCAACAAGGACATATGGGCAAAGAGGGCAAAGAGTCCGCTGTTCATTTGCACTAGTTGGAAGACAAATGTTTACTATCAAACATATGTAGTGTGAAATCATATTGCATCTGCATACACTGGCTGCAAGCCAGGCACATGGATTGATTTTTGTTGTTTTTTATGTGCAGGGTTTATACGCCATGCTATCTCCAATAAGATTCCCAGACAGAGAATAGTGAGAAACAAGATGCAAAATGCAAAATAAACATCTTCAAAATCAAATTTTGCCAATAAAACCATGGTGAAATTTTGTGTAAATAATCGTGCTTTTAAAAGGCCCTGGAAATGAAGCCACATTGGTGTCTGCCTGACATCAAGAGGCAGGGAGTTCCATACAGAGGAGGCCAATATGCTGAAGCTTTATTCTGAGCTGTCTCCAAATGGACCCCAGGGCCATGCTAAACTACTAGCGAGTGCCTCACCTGATGACTGCAAACCAGAAAGGTAGAAGGTGCTTTCTCAAATATCCTGATCTCAAGTTGATGAGAGCTTTAACCTGAAACTGTTTAGGAGTAATGCTCACCAAAAACAGTAGGATTTGATGAAATGTGTTTAATGCCAGGACCTACTGTGTCTCCTCCTCTACCATCCATTGTAAGATGCTGGTAAAAAGATGCAAAATTTGTACTTGTAACATTAAGCCAGCTCCCACACCTGTTCCTCTTCTTTTGCTTAAGATCTAGCCTGCTGAAAAGTTTTGGAGAAGTGTTTTGGAATAATATGACAAATACACATTTCATTATATAGATCTTAACTAGTCCACATTCTTGTTCTCTACTTTAATGATGACGTTCGTTTCTTGCAACTGATTTTATTTGCACATCTTTAGGAAACAACCCCTCACACTAAAACAGTACATACTGCTAATCTCCAGATATTAGACTTTGCCTGCTATTTAATTACAAGAAGCAAGAAGTATCAAAGTTCAGTTTCTGTCTACCAGGAGTATAGGCTGAAGTTTAAAATCTGAACCTCAAATCCAGGCTTGTTGGCCCTTCTTATTTTATAATTTGTGAATCCAAAATTTAGGTATTATAAATTGTGTATCATCATGATACAATTTGTGAATATGAAATTTATGGTTTGATTTTTGTTTCTCGTGCAACTGAGTGCTGCCATCTTATGTCACAAACGCAGCATTTCAGGAACTCCACTGTTGCTGGCCACATTTCTCACTAGGAAGCCTCCCCCAAATACACAACATGACCTGAGTATAGTTGTCACATTTGCCTCTCTTACATGAAAGCCTTACTTGATCAGAAGAACAGGAGTTATAGTGAAATTGCTACAGGCACAGGGAGTTAAATCAAGAAAAGATAAATGATATGAACATATTTCTGATAAAGCAAGATGCTCACAAGTTGTTTCCTAGAGATAACTTAATCAGTACATACTGAACCAAAGCATATCATCAAGACCCAATTAATTGGTGAATATATCTAGACATTGTCCCTGTCTCTGCTCTCTCTCTCACACACACACACATGTACATCCAGGGCTGAAGGAAACGATTTGTAGTCTTCGTAAAATCCTGTCTGAGCGAACAATTAAGTAACAATGACCAGAACGTGCCCAGCACAGGAATATGTGTACATGGGGGCGGGAGCGGGACAGCTTGTACTTCTCCAGATGTTTTGGCCTACAGTTCCATGTTCGCTAGGGCTGAGTTATAGTAAATACATCTGGAGAGCTGCAAGTTTCCTGCCCCAGGTGTAAAGATCTAACACTGGGCTCATAAAGATAGTAACTTTTCACAGGTTGTATAATGTTCCTGCTTGTAATTGTCAAGAATTCTTAGGTAGGAAATAAGTGCAGCTTTTGGGGGAAGGCGCAAACAGGGTTGCCGTATTCCAGCTCCCCAAAGCTGGGGCACTTTGTATATTATTCAACCTTGTTTGCTTTTTCTTTTTCCTCTTTGAAATGTTAAAAAATGCAACACATCTACACAGCAATGAATGAATTGCAAGGCTCCTGCATGGTACTGACCAACGAATGGAGGCTGGTATGGGGAGAAAAGAAGGGTAATTTAACTAGACTGACCTTTGCTGCAACCAATGGGCTATATTAGCAATCAGTGGGGTGTGGTGGTTGGATTGCCGGACCAGAGACGTGGGAGATCCAGATTCCAATCTCTACTAGGCCATGAAGCTTGCTTTGGGTCAGTCACTTACCCTCATTCTAACCTACCTCACAGGGTTGTTGGGAAGATAAGATGGAGGTATGTCAGCTGCCTTGGGTTCCTCACAAGAGGAAAAAAGGTGGTGATAAATGCACTGTGAGATGGTGCTGCAAGTCTCCCCCAGCCCTCCTCCTCTCGCAGCTGGAGCACTCAGTCTACAACCCAGGAAGAGTAGATTGCCATGGCACTGAGAATTTTTAAACACTGGCCACATTGTCTTAAAAAATAAATTTCCCACACAAACTAAGATGTGAAAGATAAGAGCTGCTATTTTTGCTGCTATCTTTGGTGGCTTGATTAGGAAAAGCAGAGCCTGCATACTTTGCCTCATTCCACTGGTAGGGGTGTGTAGAAAATAGATTACTAGAGTTTCTGAACTTCATTTTGTGTGATTCCTGACTATTGCCCATGCTGGCAGGGCCTTCTGGGAGTTGAAGTCCAAAATGCCTTATGAGCCACCTGCTGCCCACCTGGGTATAAAGGCTAGCGTAACAGTGAAAGCTGAGAATCTGGGCTTGCTAATGGGACCAGGTAGCATGTCCAGCATCCAGGCAAACTTTCGCATATGGCTAGCCTTGGTGTGAAATTTGCAGGCCACACATACGCCCATGATAAATATATGCAGTCCAGTATGTAATCAGTAAATATATATATTTTTTAAAGGTAAAGAGATTCTCCACTTACTTCAGGCTTCTTAATCTCCTCAGTCACATAATTCAGATTGTTCCATCCATCAAAAGACCAGAGTCCTTGATAAAATGCAATCCCAATAGCCCCGGCACCAGCTTTTGTGTTGAGAAAGGCATTCTGGAAGCTTTGTGTGTGCCCCTGGGCAAGCACCACTGACCCTCCCACGACTATGACCAGTAATGCCAAGAGCTTGGCAGCTGTAAACACATTCATGGCCGAGGTGGCCAGCCTCACACTGAGGCAATTGACTAAGGCTAAAACCACAATGCAGGCCACAGCGGTGCATTTGACCACCAGCTCAGGCGAAGAGCAGCCGGGGTAGAAGGGAGCCACGGCGTATTCTGCAAAGCTCAGTGAGATAGCGGCCACGCCAGCAGGTCTGACCACAAGCACTGAGGTGAATGAGAAAAGGAAAGCTGGGAGAGAGCCAAAATTCCTCAGGATATAGATATATTCCCCTCCGGACTCTTTAATTAATGTTCCCAGTTCAGCATATGACAGGGCCCCAAAGGTGGCAAGTGTACCACAGGCAGCCCAGATAAGGAGACTTCCTCCAGGGCTACCTATATTCCGCAGTACCCACTCCGGGGACATAAAAATACCCGAGCCAATCATCGTTCCAGCAATTAAAGACACAGCACTGGTCAATCCAATTTCTCGCTTCAGTTTCAAGGTCTCCAGAATCCCATGTTGCTCAGCATCTGGGCTTGGTAGGTTTCTTCTTCCCTTTTCCATGATGGAAAAAGCAGGATTAGTTTCTCCTGAGAAGTTAGAAGTGACAACAATTCCAGGAATAAAGAGACAACAGACACTTTTTAAAGTTGCTGTCTTTGGCTGTTGTACTTGAATTTTTCAAAGCCTTCAGCTGTAAACGTTTCTACTTGGTAGAGACACTCTGGTGTGGGAAAGGCAGCATTGCTTCATTTTGGCCCAGAACCTGCTAAAAATCTTCCTCTTGATTTCTTAGACACAAGCAAAGAGGTTCTTGTTCTCTTTAGTCTTCAGCTGGCTGGTTGCTCTGTGCTTCAGGTGAAAGAAAGAAATAAGTTGTCCACAGCTGTACTTTATTCTTTGTGACTGATGGATTGATAAAAGCAGTTTGAACATAGTTCATAATAAACTTTGGTCATGATAGTGTTGTCTAGGTAACAGGTGGTGGATCAAAGATAATTGATCAAAGCTCCTAAAAATCCCATGAAATATGTGCGGCATCATATTTGGCAAATTGCCAAAGATAATTCCCCTTGACAACACTATTTATGTCTCTCCACACCCCATCATGTGTATAGAAATATGCCATTTTGAGATCAGCACTTCAGGCATGTGATGCAGTGGAAGAATCTATGAAAGTTTATGCCATAATAAATGGATTAGCGCTTTCTACACACAGCCATTAATCTGCTGCATCTACTTTTAGTTTCATTGCAGAAATAAGATCTATTCGCCTTTCCTGTCCTCCTTTTCTGATACCTCTAACTCTAGGTGACACTGTGGGATAGCTGAATGACACAAATATGCAACAAGAAGTTGTGCTTTCTTTCACAACTGAAGGCCAAATTTCCTTGTTCTGGAAAAAAAAAAGAACTCATTGAAAGTGCTTATTAACTACAAAAGCAAAACAAGAGCATCTAAAATCTATAAACAACTATGAGTAGGAAATGATGAGCACACAGTAAATGCTTCATGTGGGAAAGACCTTAGTCTGTTAAGTGCCAAAATACTCTTTTTTGTTATTATCATAATAAACTAACTCAACTACCCTTCTGAGAAAAGGCATTACTGTCATATGTTGTGAAGTGGATTAGCTCTCAGGGCCAGAGCAGATGCCTTTTATCTCAAAGATCCCAAGTTCAATCCTTGAAATTTCCAGTTAAAATAATCAGTTAAGAATGTAAGATGAGCCACGATGGATCAGATCAAAGGTCTGTCTGGTCCAGCATGCTGTTCTCGCAGTGGTCAACCAGATGCCCATAGAAAAGTCCACAAGCAGGAGATGTGCACAACAATACCTTCCTGCTCATGTTTCCAAGAAACTGTTGCACATAGACTGCTTCTGATAGTGAAGGCAGCACATAGCCATCAGGCAGGGATGCAAAGATCGGGCCAGAATCCTGCTCTTTCGCACTTGCTGAACTTCTTTCATTCAGTTGGCGAGGAAGCAATGATCAATTCAGCATACACTGCAAAATGCTAGTGCCTGCTTTGCTCAAAGTACGCAGGTCTTTGCTCAAAGTGTGCAATTCCTTGTGCAAGGTGTACAACGTACACAAAGCCCACAAGTCACATGTTCAGAAGCAGAACTCTTCTTGCACAAAGGATGTGTGGCCGCATATGCACAAGCCAGCTTCACGGACTCGCATGGACTTGCTTCCTGCCGGTCACCCATGCCGACCTAGGGCAGAGAGAAAGAGAGGCAGAGTCCAGGGAGACAAGCCAAGCACATATGACAGATTACCCTCTCCAGACCAGAAACCTCACATATTACTACTGCCAGGACTAGTAGCTACTGACAACCTCCACCAGTTGCTCTAATCCCTCTTTAAAGCCACTCAATTTAATGGCTATCACTACATCTTCCTTTTGTCTCTCCTGAACCTCCCGTTTCATTGGATGACCCAGATTCAAGCATCACAGCAGAGTGAGAAACACATCTCTACAGCATATATAATTCTATGCACGTTTATTATGTACCCTCTTACATGCACCTAATTATGCACCTTATCCAGTTCTACAACATTTTTATTGAGCTATGGTGACCAAAAGTGCATACAGTGTCCCAAAATGGTTTGCATAGAGGTATTATGACATTGACCGTTTTATTTTCAGTTTTTTCCTGTTGATCTCCAACACAGATTCAGTTTTTGTCAACACAGTTGCACACAGTTGACATTTTCATCAAGTTATCTGAGACTGAAGTTCCCCTTTCTGGTCAGCAACTACCCACTCAAACTTTGTCAGCACGTCCTGGGCACCTCATAGCACGTTTTATCGACTTAGGCTTGTATGTCAGCTGTGACACTACCTGGACAGAACTCGCTTTGAGGCAGCTATTCGTGCTCTGTTCACCTATGTTTGGATTATTGCAATGCAGTATATGTTGGGCTACCTTTGAAAATGGTCCAGAAGCAAAGCTGCTGGACTGCTAGCTGGGACAGGCTGGTGTGATCATGCTCCACCCATACATTGTCATCTCCATTGACTTCTAGTCTGCTTCCTGGTCCAATTCAAAGGGCTCTTTTTAACCTTCTGAACTCCAAAAGGCCTGCCTCTAGGTTACCTGAAACCTTGAACACCAAAGCCATCTTCTGAGATCCTTTCCAGATGTCCAGGCCACACGAGGTGATGCTACCCTGTCTGTGAAATGCCCCCCTCAGAGAGACTTGTAGGTGTAACCCTGACGACTAGGCAATATGCGTTACAAGTTCATTCAGATATTTTACTCTTTGTGGTTCTAATCGCATAAAGTTGTTCCAAGTAAAAAATTAGAAGGATCACATGGTCAGATATGTATTTTTCAGTAATCTATAAAACAAAAATAATTTGCAACAAGTACTAAACAGTAGTACAATTCCAATTTCATAAGCACCCAGGAGAGAGCACACTGGACACAAACAGAAAAGGTGTGTGAGGTCTTCACCAGAGCAACAAAGCAAGAAACCCCCACAAAGCATTTTTGGAGTCTTCAGGTCTTTTTCCACATAGATGCTGAAGAGGGAACCTCTTGCCAGCACTGCAGTATGGACCTGTAATCTGGAAAATTAGGATCAAGCCTCAGTCAATAAGCCCCAGGTCACAGGCCTTCTCCCTTCTGTGGTATCCCTCCTGCTGCTGGCCAGGCTGCCTGAGTATTTTGCCCATCCTGCAGATGAAATCACAGAAACAGCTTCATGTGGCCCCTATGCTATGGTGTTTTTGGTGCCTGGTGAAGACCTTCTTTTCTTCCAGATGTTTTAAGGTTTTTGTTGTTCTGTTAGATCATTGCTCTTCCCTTCCTTTCTTCATCCCCCCCCCCTTCCTTTCCTTCCTTTCTTCTTTACTGCTGGATTTACATTGGTTTTATGTAATGTATTGTTTTTACTTTTTGCTGCCAGCTTTATCTTGGTTTTATTGTCCGATCTTATTCATTGCTTTATTGTGGGTATTTTATGTTTAGAATGTATTGTATACCACCCAGAGAACTTGGGGTATTGGGTGGTTTAAAAGTGAAATAAATTAAATAAACAGCATAAATTAAACACAAATGAGATTTTTATGGGAAACCCCTTGGGGTGAGGACTTGTCATAACTATGCTATGTGAAGTACAGGTCTTAAGAAACTTCATGCATGGGATGGGATCATGGCCAGCATTGTATCTTTTGTGCTTTTTAACAAAGGCTTGCAAAAGCCACAGAAAGAGGGCAGCCTCCCTCCTAATTTTGCTAATTTTGGACATTTATATTGATGCTCATTGTAGAGATTCTGGTGCTGGATTATCCTGACTGATCTTTCTCGGAACTAATCACCTGTTGCCATCTACTGGCCATTAAACAGTCAAACAACACTGCTGTTTTCTTTTTTTATGTGAGAAAAGAGAAATCTGTGCCATACCTTATACACAAGCTGTGCTTGTGCTAAGATCCCTGCAGGACTAGCAGTTTAATGGGCACAGTGGTCAAAATAACATTGGAAACAACAAAAACAACAACATTGGAATAGTTGCTTAGTTAGCTTGATTTGCCGTGATTACAGAGCTATGACCATCTGAGGAATCTTTTCCATGAGGGGACAGGGGGAAAATTGCACAGCATTTTGTGGCTGTAGTTCGTGAGTACGGCACATATTGCTACAACACAACCTGTGCATTTTCCTTGTGTGTGCACTTCGATGCTCAGTGTCATATTCCATGACATTTAAAAATCTATACAACATAAGAGAAGATTGAGGTAACTGAACAGCAGTAATGCAGAATGGTCTTATATTCAAGAGGCATCAAAAACTCAAAAAAAAAAAAAAACTGGGAGTGAGGGATATTTAAAAAAAAAACCAAACACACATACTCCTGGACTCCTGTCTTTGATGCCACCTTTTGATGTTTGGTAGATACACAACTGCCCTATTTCAGCTACACCTAAACTAGATTTCTGACTTTTTAAAAGAAATAATACTGCATTTAATTCTTATCAAGGAAGAATTTGAATATCACTATGATTTTATTCATTGGCTAAAATCACTAAAAAAGAGGAGGAGGAGGCTGCTTTTGCTAAAAATACAAATTTAGCAGATGCCCATTTTTCCTCTTAGACTCTAAAAGGATGAGAGACTTGCCTTTAAAAAGAAAGACAGCTGGAAATCTAGAAATTAAGGCCCAGAGTCAACTGCCCTCTTCTTGAGGATTCCCATTTGTTTGTATATGTTTTTGTGTTTGTACATATATGTACATAAATACATGCAAACATAATCCTGCTTAAACATATATTTTCATGTTTTTATTGCACTCTTTCTGTAAGGTACATAGTGCAAATACACGAAGCTTCCCCATTTTGATCTTCAGAAGAACTCTGTGAAGTAGGTTTTCTTGAGCAAGAGCCACTAACTGGCTCAGAGTCTCCAAGTGAACTTTGCAGCTAACTGAGCAGGGATAACTCACCATTCTCTATATTCGTACTAACCTTTTCACTCTGAAAATGCATTCTATAGCTTTTCTACACAATGCTGTTAATCATTGTATGCACTTTCATTTTCACAGAGGAACTGACATCGCACCTCTGGACAAATGCCTTTTTCTTCCCTGTTTTTCCATTACATAGCCTCTAAGCGGCACTGTGCTTTGGCAGAATAGCACAAGAACAAAAGTAGGGAACTATGTTTTCTTTCACTTTCAGAAATAACACCCAATTTTCCCCTCTCTAAAAATTTCCCAGGAAGGTGCTCTTAAAAACAGACATGAAACTGAATTATCACAACATTATTTAAAGAAGTTATAAATAACTATGAATAAAGAATTGCAGGGACACAAAAATGCCTTGCATGGAAAAACATATAGTAACAGTGAGCACAGACAGCTGCTTCTGCTTTGCACATTCTTAGTTTGCCGTCTTGTGTTCCCCTGGCCCTTCTGGAACAGGGAAACAACAAGAGTACATGTGACTAAGTGGAATAAAGCTGTTGGGCGATAATGGTCACCACGCTGGCTGCTCTTCTGAAGTTTAATCAACAACAGCACATGCGGGAGGAGACCTGTGAAATGCTGACTCAACACTTCGCTGCCAGTGACAGAACATATGATGGTTAGATAACGGCAGAACTCTGCATTGTATCATGGCGGCTCCTGTTACATTTTAATGAGAAATCTATTAACCTCTAGAAAGTCAAAACTTTTGGCAAACCGGTTGAAGAAATGCTTTAAGGCAACTCACAGTGAAATAATAGAGCAACGAATGAGGCCTGAGGAGAGGTAGGTGAATCTGAGCCTGCTTCTTCCCAGGCCTCCTTGGTTCTGAAACCTTCTCAGAATGTAGGATGCAACTAGGATGATGGCGTTTAGTGACAGGAGAGTCTGTAGCCTTCATGAGGAAAAATGCATGACTGAACCATGACTGAACCGAGTCTGAACCATCATCCCCAAGACTTCTGCTTTAAACTGCTCTTGCATCTCAAATGGGTAACAAGAAACCTACTGGCCTTACCAGCATCATTGCTGGACCTGGAGAAGAGATAGAGTCATACCACTGACATGACAAAATGTATTCGCATTAATGAAAGCAAATGCAATGGAATGGCTCAAGAAGGCTGTTGCCACACTAAAGAAAAGCATGTGCCAAGCACCTGGAGACTTCAGGACCGAATATGCCATAATGGTGGTCCCAAAAGCCGCATTAGAAGAACATGAGAGTAGAGGAAAAAGTCATGATATACCAAGCAATGTGAAAGGCAGTTCCCTGCTCAGTGAAGTGATGCAAATCTATAGGAAGTCATCCAGGAATCTATCAGTAGAACAGATCCTGATCTATCTTCTGCCCAGTCCTGCTTTACAATATATAAGGCACAATCTTTTGAATGTTTAAACAGGAACAAATTCCTATAGCTCCCAGAATTCCCCAGCATTATAGATATTGTAGGACTTTTTCAGGGACTGCAGGTGGCTCAGTGGTTTAAACCGCTGTGCTGCTGGACTGGCAGATTGAAAGGTCACCAGTTCGAATCTACACAACGGGGTGAGTTCCCGTTGCTCTGTCCCAGCTCCTGCCAGCCCTGCAGTTCGAAGCATGCAAATGCAAGTTGATAAAAAGGTACCACTTCGGTGGGCAGGTAACAGCGCTCCGTGCACTTCAGTGTTTAGTCATGCCGGCCCCATGACCACGGAGACTGTCTGCGGACAAACGCTGGCTCCCTCGGCTAGGAAACGGAAATGAGCACCGCCCCCTAGAGTCAGGCATGACTGGACTTAATGTCAAGGGGAAACCTTTACCTTTACCTTTTAGGACTTTTTCTGTCTAAACATGCATAGGATAGCATCCTAACTGAAATAGAAATTGTTAAGCTGGGCCTTATTCAATGAACTAATTGTGAACTGGAAGATATGTTTGGGTGTCAAGATAAAATGAAACCTTATAGAGAGGCACATCACAAATATGAACTTACATCCATATAAAGAAAAGTTCTTCAAAGATACAAGAAACTAAGGAACCATAATATGAAGTCAAAATGAGACAACCTATCAGTGGTTCCAGATAGCAGCCTTGCTTTACTTGGTGAAGGAAGGGCAGCTGACTTGTCTTTAGACTGGAACAAAGAAGAACATCAAAGGTACCACAGAATGAAAGGGGAACTAGCTCTAGAAGATGTAAAATAAGAGGAAGTTTGCTCTTTCTGCAAATCCGCACTACTCCTTGAAGAACATTTCTGACATTAAACTAGGGCCACAGTTACCTATAGGCAGTGCACTATCCATCTGACAAAGAAACAGTTTTAATATTTGAGGGTTCTTTTTATGGGATTGGAGCAGTGTGAGGCCATTGGGTCTGGATGATGGAACAAAAAATCCAACACAGTTTGTATCACTTGCTAGCCACAGTAATTTGCAATTGGATCAGTATGGATTAGCTATCGGATTTGGACTACAACATTTTGTAAGTACCTGTATTGGCAGCAGCATACAGCCTGGACCAAACACAATCCCGCCCCCTATTTCATTAGTTAATGAAATTAAATCAGTGCCACAGATGGCATCAATGAGCTTAACTGTGACCTATATCACTCTCGCTGGAGCTGGAAACAGTGGTGTCCATGGCTTCTAGAAGGTGTGTGTGCTACAAATCCCCCATCACTACACCTTCTCTCAGCTACACCTACCTGGTCTAAGCTACTGCATCCACAGAAATTCCGTCAGCCATTATAGGTACATGGAGCCTCTGCATTCAGATGCAATGTACATCTGACTATCCATTGCTGATGAAAGGAGGCAGAACAATCTTGTCTACATGCCCTGTTTCTAAGTTTCCTGGAAGCATTTAACCAATGCTGAAAACATGTTGATTGTTGTTTTCTCCTTTGGATGGATATCTATCTATCGCCTGTTAGGTGTGGATTTCATAGGTCCAGATTTCACCTGTTTCCTGCCCACCAACTTCTTTGTTAGAATAACCCTGTGGATGATCAAGATATAATTCTATATCTTAAAATAAGTAATGTACAAGTCTTTTATCAACACATTCAAGAACTGTTCTAGCAATGCCGTCTTCAAGGGACAAAATCTATCAAAGCATAATAGGATGCTGTAGCAACATGCTTGGATACCAGCCCATTTCCCATGAATTATTTAAACTTGGCTAGCAAAACAAGCTTCCATAGCATATTATAAGCATTACTGGCAGCCTGTGTGTAACAAAATCCTTTCTTAATTTTTTCAGGTGCAGCTGCAATAGCTGATGGGAGTTACTTGGGAGTTAACCCCATCAAACTGAATGAATTTACTTTATGAGTAAATATGAAACATTGAGCTGTATCTACAAATATACAAAAAAGACAAACTTCACATGGATTGAAGAGGAAAATATTAGAGTTTAGGGTCTAAGTATTAAAACTTTTATGTAGATACACAGGAAACAAAAACCAAAGGAATGACAGAGAAGCTGGATAGATCTACCTGACTCTGCCTTTACTAAAGACACTGTTGAAGAGCTGTACACAATTTTCAGTTTATACTTGGGCACTATTTCAAATAAAGGTGTCAAAGGTTACCAAGTCCTTGTTCACATATGTAGATAGAAGTATCTGGTCCTGCATAATCTTGGAAGTTAAGCAGGGTCTGGCCTGGTCAAAATCTGGATGGGTGACTTGAATATCTGTCCAGAGAGTTTCAGTTATGGGTGGTAGAGAAATGTGATAAATAATAATAAGTCATGTGTATACACATGTACCTAGTGAATCTGGAAAAGCTAGGATCTTTTGCACAGCTGTGTGGTATACATTGTAGGCTCTATGCTGTACTTCAGCAAAAAAGTAGGAATTAATTGAAAAGTGATGGCAAATTGTTCACTAAGACTCATTGTTGTATAGTGGTTAGAGTGTTGGATTGAAACTTGGGAGATACAGGTTTTAGTCCCCACTCAGCCATGACGCTCACTGGGTCACATTGGGCCAGTTACTCATTCTTAGCCTGGGCTAGCTTATAGGGCTGTTGTAGCGATAAAATGGAGAAGCAAAAGAACTATATAAGTCACCTTGGGTTCCTTTCAGAAAAATGACAGGATATAAATAAATAAAATATAATTAACTCAAGAATGTGGCAGCCATACTTCATGGGCAGAGAGAGGAATATGATCATACTGCCCATAGGCACAAAGTAAAAATCAGGATCCTATGTCATGAAAGCAGCTTAAACGCACAGAGCACGTTTTCCTCCCTGGATGTGGTCATGGGCAAAGGGTGGGGCTTGTATAGACATAAGAACACATGGGCTATCAACGTAATCATGTGACAGTGAACCCCTGTTATGTAACAGGGACCCACTGGTTAGTGGTTATGTAACAAGGAACAATGGTGTATGTGTGAAGGCCCCTTCTGTGAACATTCAGCAAGTGCCTTTGTTTGTGTAGTTTGCTTGCACTGAATGGTTCATATTAGGGCTTCACCATGGTGAAATTTGTGTCTTCCATTCTGGAACGTTTCAATAGGATGCTGTACATCCTCCACTGAAGTCTAACCTGGAAACATCACAAACGTTTCTCTAAGCAGATTTCAGGTTCTGTGTTAAAAGAAAAGCACAATTTATTTACACTGCCAAGGTTAAATATTGCGGCTTGAGGTTTCTGACAGATCATTTGTGGCCAAATCCAAGATTCAGATTAGGCTGTGCGCAAAGGGAGAAGCTTCTGCTGGGGTCAAAGTGATATTAATAAAGATGCCAACCAGACCCTTTCCCTGGTCCTGCCACGTATTGCTTGCTCCTGGGATAGAAAGCACGATTAATCCAACATTTCGCAGTAAAAGGGGTCCTCCAGACTCAAATATGCTTTATTTCGAGTTTCCACACAAATTCCCAACGACTGAGCCCGCCTTCGCCCCTTACATAAGAGAACTCGGCCGACCGCAACCAAGAACCGGAAGTAGTCTACCCGGCGAACCATGAAGACACAAGCCTCTTTGGCTTATGGGTATCGGCTTTGTTGCGGAAGGTGTTTTTGTGTCTGTGTTTTGCCTCCCCCTCCCTTTTTTTTTTTCTGCTGCCTCTGCCCGTACGCACAGGAGAAGCTGGCGCTCGCGCCGCACGTCGGGGAGGGGAGGGAGTGCACGGGACGCACGCGTCCGCATACACACTGCTGTCAGGTCGACCGGCCTGCCCCTTTTCCCGATGGGTCGGCGGCGCGCATGCGTGGTAGTGGGCTGCCGCCGCCGTTGCTGCCGCCGCCGCCGCCACCACCGCCACCGCCGTTGTCGTCGTCGTGTATGTCCGTCCCTCTCTCTTTCTCTTTCTTTCGCCATGTTGTTGTGAGTCCTTCCTCACGGCGGCGGCGGTGGTGGTGGAAGAGAAAGAGGGGGAGGGGTGGAGGAGGAGGAGGAGGCGGAGGCGGTGGCAGGAAGGCGAGGGTGGCAGAGAGGGGACAGTTGGGTAATTACTGGCAAGCGTGTTCCAGGAGGAAGAGGAGGACGAGGAAGAGGAGCAGCAGCAGCTCCCCGCTTTCCGCGTCCGTTACAGGGAGCAGCGCCGCCAGCCCAGCCCGTGAGTATCACCCGCGCGGGGCGGGGGGGGGATGGACGGAGGGGCAGCGCGCGAGGGAGGAGCGAGGGGGTAATCCTCCCCCCCGCCCTCCCGCCTCCTCCCCCACCGCGTCTCCCCGTCCTCCCTTTCCCAGCTCCCCGCGTTCTATTGTTTCGTTCCCGGCAGGGCGAGCGGGCGAGCGCCGCGCAGCTGCTCCGGGCCTGGCGGGCGGCTGGGCGCACGTCCCCGCCTCCCCCCACCCTAGCCCTCCCTTTGTGTTGTAAAGAACTAGGCCTGTGCAGGACCAGGTTGCTGGAGGCAAGGAAGCCATACCCCCGCCCTCCGCAAAAAAAAACCAGAAAAAACGGGGCGGGGAGGGGGAGAGAAGAAAAGAGATCGTCGGTTGTGGGTGTGGTGGAAGGAGCCAACATGGTGCTTGTGGGAACGTTTGAACGGGTGGGTTTGGGCTGCTGCCGCTGCTGCTCTTTAAAAATGGTGATCCTTTCTTAGCTGCTGCCGCTGCTGCTTTGCTTTGCTTTGTTTTGTGTGCGAGGGATGCGCTCGTGTCGTCTTGCAAACCGCGGGGCGCTCTAAGGGTTTGACGGGGCGAATGTACTGGCGAAGGAAGATCAGGGGAGATAATTTTGGAAGTGGGTGGGGCGCGGTGTTGGGGAAGAAGAAGGGCGAAGGGGGCTGCTTAAGAGGAACGTTGCCTTCCTTGGGTAGGACGGTTAAATTCTTCTCCGTGCCCCTGCCCTTTCACACCGAGTGTTAGGGTGTGTGTGCCGAAAAGGGAGGGGTCCGTGTGGGTGTGTGCACCATTTATTAGAAGGGTGTCTTTGAAGGCCTTCTGTCTGGGAGTCGAACATGCGATTGGAGACTGGAAAGGTTTTCGGGGGTGCAGTGGATGGACTAGTGGACAGTTCTTTTCCTTTGTTGTTTTGATGGAGTCTTGCCAACAGGAGCTGGCCTAGTGCACTCAACCTATTTTGGCGAGTATTTGGGCCCAAAATGGCAGTAACCAACTTAAGAAGCTAGAGTGTTTTAGGGTAAGCTTCGGGATTGGGTGTTTGCAATAGAACATGTATTTTATTTGTCTCATGGGTAGGACACGTTTTAGTTTGTGTACTGGTAATTTGAGAAAGGCTACAGTAACAAAAGAGTGCACTGAAGGGAACTAACATTTAAAGAAGTGGAGACAAAACCTGGGAGAGTTGTTCTGTTACATTAAGGATGGTCTATGGGGCAGTGTGTAAAAAAAGATATAGACTCTTTCACTGTTTGTCTTAAAAGTTCCACTGGTATAATAATCCTAATTCCAAAGAGAGAGATTTTATAGTTCCTCCAAAACTTTGGAAGGTTTTGCACAACTCAGTGAATTGTGTTCATTAGAACATATTGGGAAGGCATTGCATGTGATGGAAACATCTAAGTTGGTTACTGTGTAGCTCCTCTGGTTTCATATTCATACTGTTTTTAAAACAATAGAAAACATTCTACTCTATTTAAGAGGAATTTGTGAACAGAACTTATTTTGGTGCTTGGGGAAGAAAATCTGTGGGAGGAGCAGCAAGGAGTGTAGTAAAGGCTGCAGGAAAGGTCAACAAACAGGAAGTAGTGTGGGGAACTGTAAAGAAGTTTAGTAATTGGAGTTATGGCACGGTGCTGAGTGGAACAGTGTTCACAATATGTTTTGACTCAAACGGGAAGAACGGGATGTTTAGGTAAAGTTATTTTAGGCATAGAAAATCATGTTGTGGGCAGACAGACATATGTTCCATTGTGCGGTAGAGGTTTAAAATCTTGTAAATTTGACAAATCATAAACACAGTGTCTTGCTGATGTAGGGAAATGTGTATGCATTTCTGTGAGAAACAAAAAGTTATGATTAATGTGACTGCATTTCCCCCTTTTAAAATTTAAGGAGATATCTATATATAGAAATATCTATATATCTATAGACACACACAATAAGATTGGTTGAGAGTACACTATTTGATTTTAATAATATGTTGGCTCTTTATAAGCAGTAAATGAATTTTAAAAACGTTTTCCATAACTGTTGAGGTATAGCATAGTTTTTTGTATATTTAAGTTGAATAAATTAGATGTTTCTGACAATTGAAAGCAATTATGAATGCCATATTGCTGAAACAAAAATTTAAAACTTTTTAAGTTTCTGTTATATGTCAGTAGTACAAAAATAATGAAAATATGGTTTGTCTGATTCTGTAAACAGATTCTGATTCTTTAAATCACTTCAGGAATGTTTTGTGATTCAGAAGTTTTATAAACTTAACCATAAGAATGCCCCTTCAGCTGAAGAAGTGCAAGCGTGCTCAAGTAAGGAAGCCCTCCCCTTCCTCCTGCAGCCTGCTGAAACCCCTGAAAAGCTCCTTCTGAGTCATAAGTGTAAGATTTCAGAAGGTGTTTCCAGCTGATGCCATGCACACAATCATCAGTCCACCATCATACACGATTCTGTATTTTGGGAGAAGCTTTTTGGTGCTAGATGGTAAATTCCCCTAGTACAAGCATCCTTATAATACAAGGCAGTGCACAACCATTTATTTTCTAGTCCACATTGACAGACTATTTTCAGGGTACATCCTATCACAAATCATGGTGGGGAGAGATAGATGCTACTGCTCTGGCAGTGCGGTAGTTGCCATATCCTCCTGTGTGTGCTTACCCCAAGGATTTAGCTACCCAATCAGTGCCTGTTTATCAAAGGCTGTTTGGGTCATAATGTCCCCATGATGTTCAAGACATGGGTGGAATCTGAACTCATCCCTATAGGGGTCATGGGCCAGGACCGCCTTCTTCCCTCACACTTACTGGTATTACAGTGCCCCCACTTGAACAACCGCTGTGGCACAGCCAGAGTGATGACCTGCTGATGCAAGTCTGCAGGAGTGAGTTGAATCCACTGTTTTTGATCACTACAAAAAGACGGCAAGGAAGGAGAGGCCACAGAGGACACCACCTGGAAAGGATACACAACCTTCAGGACTATGTTCCAAGACTTAGCTGAGGGAGGAGAAGAGTATCAAGGAGAAAGGGAGAGACAGGCAACAGGAGATGTTAGAAACTGACAGCAACAGCTTACATTCAGTGCATTGAGTTGAGAAGCAGCAGCAGATGAGGGTTTTGGCCCTAGAGGGAAAATGGGAAAGAATGTCCATTCCCACTTCTTACATGCTTGGCTATGCAGAGGTTAATGAGGGAGCTCATTGAACTCCAACCCATATTGCAAATACCAGAGGTTACTCTTATCCTTTGAGCATAGCAACAGAAAGGGAACAGACATGGGGCATTTATCTTCTCCTTGTTGCAGCCTCAAAATTCAATTATATATACTAGGACCACATAGGTTGTAAGAGGAGCCTGATGGAACTGTTTGTTCTTCAAATGCAAGTAAACCCTGTTCAATTCCAGAGTATGACTACACACACAAAAAAAAGTGGGGAGAACTCTCCCACAGCTGAACCAACCAGGGATTTTTTGCATTGCCCAGCAGCCTTTTTTGTCTCCGCATTGTCCCCATTCTCAAATGAGAGTGCCCCATGGTTGCAGCCTCTGGTACTGTGCCCTGAGCAGCCTGCCCTTTCACAATACAGGGAACTTGATGGGGGAAAGTAATGGATCATTCCACCCCCACCATTTCTATCCTGAAGCAAGCTTGATACCACATCACGCTAGAAGGAGGAAAAAGGATCTCCACCAATTCCTGTGGGGGAGAAAGTGGAGGGGTTGTTAATGTGCTATGATTGGGTGAAGTCACATATTCTGTACTCCATTATGCTGATGCGGTTTGTTTTGGGTGGCAGTTTTTTACCTGGCTGATAACTGGGCTTGAGTCATACTTGAAAAAGACTATTTTGTTTAGGTCTACCATTGACATTTAGGGTAATGTGAGTGAATTTTAACCCTTTATCCCTGCATTGAGAAATCTACTCAGGAGGTTATCCAGTCCTCCAGAGTAAATTGGGGTGTGTATCAGGATGGCATGGGAGGGCTTTTCCTACCAACTGGACCCATTTCGCTAGCAGACAACCCACTGGATTTCATCAAGAATGCTTAAACTGCTTAGACCTTTGATTTGATCATCAAGGTTAGAAACAATTAGTGGAATGCAAATGTAGAATTTAACCTAAAGTTATAAATTTTGCTTGAGTATCTGAGCATTTTATTAGTATAACATTCATACAGTAATATCAGGGCTGTGCATCTAACTAGGTGATTATGTTGGGAAACCTTTTTCAATAAGCTCCGATTTTACTTGGCTTAGAGAAATGCTAGGTAGGATTTGTTGTTAGGCAGACTATTGGTGGGGAGGCAGGATGAGTGAGAGTTTTTGAAGGACTTATTAAAGATGTAATCATAAATGAGAAAAATTGATTTCTTTTTTTTAAACTTTGTGGTGTACGAAAAGCTCTGATCTGAAACTGGATTGGAAATTTTTAAAAGGATTCATATAAAAAGTGGTAGGAAAGACAGATACCAGCACTAGACAAGCAGGTAGCCTTGAATTATAGGGTTTGTGCTAGGGAAGCTAAAGCTTGGAATGGGTTGAGGCTACTGAGGAATGCTAAGTGATTAAAAAAAATTATTCAGGTATGGTCAGTAGAAGAAGGAGGAAGTGGCAGGCCTGCTGTTCTGTGAAGATGATTAAATGTTAACAGGTGACAAAGAAACACACAACTCCTGTTTCACCTCTAAGTTCTCCCCCCAAAAAGTATGTATGCATCTTTACAAAAATGTGAATTCTAAGGTTCAGGATTAATAAGGAGTTAGTCAGCAAATACCTAAGGCTCTTAAATAAGTTAAATGCTGGATAGCCTGTTTCCTAGAGTATGAAAGAACTTGATGAGGTATTCTGAGAAACTGTGTATTACTTAGGAATTACGGAGAACAGGTGAGATATAACATGACTCTGGGTGGTCAGCTCAGTGACAGAGTACCTTCTTTCTATGCAAAGACCCAGATTCATACCCTGGCATCACAAGAAAGAGCTATTAAAAATCCTGTTTGAAATCAGGAGAGCCACTCTCAGTCAAGGTTGATAAGAGTGGGGTAGACATGATTATTTTGACTTAGTATAATGCTGTTTCCTGTGTTCTAAAACACTATCGGTGTTCAGAAAAGGGGGAAAGAAATACATTATTTGGAAAACCACAGACCAGTCAGTCTAGTTTAGTATCAGAAAAGACACTAGAACAGATGATAAATGGGTCAATTTGTAAGCATCTTGATAACAGTACTTATTAGGAGAAGCCAGCATATATTTGTCAAGAATACATTCTGCCAGACTAATCTTAACGTATCTTGTTTATCAGGTTTCTAGTTTAGTGAATTGTGGAAGTATTATGGAGGCAATTTATCTTGATTTCAGCAAAACATTAGACTCAATTCCTGATTATATTTTTGGTTTTTGTTAAAAAGGATAATAGCATGAGGGGGATTAAAAATGGTTGAAAAAGCATACTTGTATGTGAGGACAAAGGCAACAACTCATCAATGATTGTGATTTTGAAGCTGATAATCTGTTGCAGATCAGAACATTTTCCATAATTTACTGATGTGTGCAATTTTCCTAAACTGTAATACCTTACATTTGGTAAATACTACTAGAACACTGAAGAGAACATTCATTGCCATAGATGCTGACATCTGGCTTCATAATTTATTTATAATTCTTGTTTAAGGCACATAATATACTTTATTCATTCCCTCAGATGTATCAGTCCATGGGTGCTAGTTTCCTGACTTGACTATTTAATGGAAACCTCCATTATTTTGAAGGAAATCAGTCTGTGTATTAGTTAATGGGTGCATATAGCAGGGCTGCGGCACATTTTAATAATGCTAATACCTGGTATTTATACATAACACTTTTCTAGATCCTCAGTGTTCATGTTGTCACAACACTTACAATGGAGGGTTTTAGGTTGCCCAGGCATGTAAAATTTCTGGAAATGTTGAAGCTGTGGGGGAAGAGGGATTTTTTTCTTCACAGAGATCTTTGGGCTAAATAGAAAAAATAAGCAGTACTTCTTCTAACTATTTACACATCTGAAGTCATGCCCAGCACAATCCTATGCATGGTTAGACAGAAAAAAAGACAGTCTGGCTAGCTGGGGAATGCTGGGATTTATAAGACTTTTCTGTCTAAACATATGTAAGATTGCACCCTTTATTTCTTTTGAAAAACTTCTCCAAGCCGGTGTCCTCCAGATGTATCAGGGCTTATTAACTTTCAAGCAGCATAGCCAATGGTCAAGAATGCTGGGTGTTGTGCCATAAAACATCTGGAGAGTACTTAGTTGAGGAAGGGTACTTTAGAACATAGTTCATGTATAATTTGGTTTTCTCATGAAATTGTTAAAATGAAAAACTTTGAAAGCTAAACTGGGGGCAATATCCTATTCTGTTTCTGAACCTCCACTAGTTCTTTTTTTCCAGATGAACAAGTTGCTACCACAACAGAAACTAGCAGTTCGTGAAACGATGTAAATGAGCAAGAATGCTCATTTCCAAAATGGGACAGGTCTGCAGTGGGAACAGGTGTGCACATTCACACTTTTTGCAGTTTCAACTACCTGCAGTTCGTCATCTGTGGATTGTCACAGACTAGCAAATCAGATCACAGGGGGTGTTTGCTAGCAGTGTTAAGCTAGAATTCAGAGAATCCATGAATTAGTTCTTTTGCTGGTTCATGCAGTCACTTCATTCTTGTTGGGCTCTTTTGCCAGTGCAAATGGTTAAATAGCCAGGAATGTAAATCTTTTGTTGTTGTTGTTCAGAATAAGGGTTCTTCATTTGCTCTGCTTGCAAGTGAAACATTGTAAATCAAGAAGAAACCCTGATGTGTAAGGGGCACAAAATCCCAAAGCCCCTGGTAAACTTTACATTTCTGGTTAGTTTAGTTGCTCCTGCTGGTCGAAGGAAGCTATGTATACTTGTTAACAGTAAGCTAGTATTCTCCAGCATTGTCATTTACTGTTGCTTCCAAATATAGTCATGTTGTATAATGGTGAGCACTTGTGATAAATTGTCTTCTTTCAGTGCAAGAGTATATTTCTGTCCCTTAGAAATCTCTGCCCTTAATGCACTGTTTTGAGCATAAGCATTGCACCAAACCTCCAAAAAGTGATCAGTTGAAAATAACATCTTTAAAGCATTAATGTCATTAAAACAACGAAAAACTTTATCATTTGCTTTGACATGTATGCTAATTACAGGCCAATTTTATTTCACAATTTTACAAGGTGCTTTGAGATGAAAGTGGTATATAGGACACTGTGATACATAGTGCAGTTACATATAAAAATAAAACAAATAGGTGAAACTTTCTGGTATAGTGGACTCTGGTATCCTGGATATTGACAATGCAGTCTGATGGTACCAGTCTCATCAAGAGAACGATTACCGGCAATATAGAGTTCTGCATTTTTATCTGTAATCTGAAATCCAACTTTTTTAGTTTTACAGTATTGTATTCATAATTGCCTCCTTTTGGATACATATCTTAATGTGGTAAGTGAGGTTAAGAGTGTCAGAGATCAGAGAAGCCAAAAGTGATGCCACCGGGAGGCTAGACAGTGATACTCAAGGTCAGCAGTCTCCATCCTTTTTAGCACCAGGGACCAGTTTTGTGGAAGACAGTTTTGCACAAATGCATGGGATGATTCAAATGCATTACATTTATTGTGCACTTTATTTCTATTATCACTGCATTGTGATATATAATTAAATAATTGTACAACTCACCACCTCAGTTCCATCTCAGATTATCTGACATTAGATTTTCATTAGAAGCACGCAACCTAGGTCCCTCACATGCACAGTTTACAGTAGGGTTCGCGCTCTCATAGGAAAAACCAGAAAAAAATGGATAGGATCATCCTACCCCCTCACCTCAATTCGCTTGCTCTCATTGGCCTACGACTCAGTTGTTCCACCTTTTTTATTCGAGTGCCTGCCCTGTGCCTGAACCATAGTCTGCACATGCTATTGGATACTATTGTTTGGGGGGCAGCTTGCATCATTGTCTCACTGGAGAAACAAGGCATCTGTCAGAGGAGCTTTAGCCTGTTCGAAAGAGATTGGATTCAGTTGGTCAGAGCACTCTTGATGTCTCACACTTCCTTCTCTTGTACCTTGGTGCCATGGCAGCATGTGAGTGAGAGGAGGAAGGAAATTGTGGAGGTTACAACCACAGAAGAAGCTTTGCTCGCTCACCTGCCACTCACCTCCTGCTATGTGCCTTGGTTCCTAAGAGGCCATGGACTGGTACCAGTCTGCAGCCTGGAGGTTGGGGACCCCTCTCAAGGTAATTCTGGTTAGTACTGTGTGGAAGACGACAATAGCAAACCACTTCTGAATTTTCTTTGAAAACCCTATAATGGAACATTCCGAAGTGAAGCAAGAGATAGTGCCAGAAGATTATTGGAAATGCTGAAAGACAAATGGGAATATACTGTCTGACTAGGAGAAAATAGAAGGTGGAAACTATATACAGAAGAGCTGTGCATACGACATAAAAAGATGTCTGACTCCTTTGAAGGGGAATGCTGTGAGCAAGAACCTGCAATTTTAGAAATTGAAGTGAAAGCTGCTCTTAAAACCCTTGGAAGCAACGAAGCAGCTGCAGTAGATATGTTACCAATAGAACTACTCCATTGCAGGGACTGAATTGGTCTAAACCCTAACAAGACTATACTAACTAAAGGAAATAAAACTGCCCCACAGAATGGAAACCTTCAATTACATTTCAATCCCCAAGAGATGACTGGGGAAATGAGTCAAGTAACGATAGGAGAATTGCACTCATTTTCCAAGCTATTTTCAAGATGTCCCAACAAAGATTTTTACCCCTATATCAAGCAAGAAATATCTGATGTTCAAGCTCAATTTCAAGATGGAAGAAGCACTTGAGATTGCAAATATACATTGGCTAATAGAATGCACTGAAAAATTTCAGAAAATCAATCTATTTGTTACCAGCTACAGCAAAGGCTTTGACTGTATGGAACATGAGAAGCTATGGATGGTTCTGAGAGAAATAGGTGTGCTTCAGTGGGCAAGAAACTACTGTTAAGACAGAATATGGAGAAACACAATGGTTTCCTATAGGCAAAGGTATCAGATGGTTGTATTTTATCTGTATTAGTGAAAATTTGTTGAAGATACACCAATAATTTAAGATACGCTGTTGATCCCATATTACTGACAGAAAGCAGCAGTGAACTGAAGCAAGTCCTGATGAAAGTGAAAGAAGAAACTGCAAAAGCAGGACTACATGCAGGAAACTAAAATCACGAGTGCAAAAGAATGACAGAAGTTGGCTGTCAACTAGGAAGAAATGGAAATAGTGAAAGATTTTGCATACCTTGGTTCAGTCAAATGGAGATTGCACCTGAAAAAATTCAAAGTAGACCAAGACTTGGAAGGGCAGTAATGAATGATCTAGAAGAGATCATCCAGTGTAAGGATGTTTGTTTGTTTTTCAATTTATATCCTGCCTTTTTCTTACAAAGGGCTCAAGGCACTTTACATCTCCTCCATCTTACCCCCACAACAACAACCCTGTGAGGTAGGTTGGGCTGAGAGTCTGACTGGCCCAAAGTCACCTAGTTGGCTCCATGGCTGAGCAAGGACTAGAACCCAGATTGTCTGAGTCCCAGTCCCATGCTCTTAACCACTACACCATACTGGCTCTCGTTCTATGGAAGAGCAAAACCAACATTATCCTTACTACTGTATTCCAGATTTCTATGTATTGATGTGAAAGCTGAACAGTGAAGAAAATCAGTACATTTGAAACATTGTTCGGGAGGAGAGCTTTGCAAGTGCCGTGGACTAACAGAAAGGCAAATGGGTCCCAGATCAAATCAAGTCGACTTTCCCTGGAAGTAAAAATGATGCAACTGAAGCTGTTGTACTGTGAGCATATCACAAGAAGGGAAGACTCACTGGAGAAGACAATCATGCTAGGGAAAGGAAGACCAAATATGAGATTGATTGATTCCATTAAGGAAGACACAGCCTTGAGTTAACTAGAGCTGAGCAGGACTGTGAAGGACATGACATTTTGGAGTGCATTCATTCATAGAGTTGCCGTAAATCAGAGGTGGTATGATGCCACATAATAATTTCATAAAACTATGAAAAATATTCATAGGGTTCTTCTAGGTGACCTGATTAAAAGCTGTATGTCTGTTTTTAGTTGAAGAGTGGGATTTTGAATGTCAGATTATGCTGCATTTTGGATAAGTCTTGGAAACTAACCTAATTGTGGCAGTTAAATACGTTACATTTGTGCTCATTACATTTTGAAACCCTTGAAAAAAATAGATAAGCAGTATGTGGAAATGCTTTTGATCAACAATGCCCTTTCTTGCTGGTTGACCTGCAGGAAACAGACAGGTATTCAAAATTATTTGGAACCTTTTAGCCACCATGTAGTACTTGACAGATATGTGAGAAAGGTAATGTATGTTGATATATGAAGTGACGGTTCTATTGCCTTAACTGTGGATTTTGCTTAGTTATTTTGGGAATGAGATGAATATAAGTGAATCGTGCGTGGTAATCATTCCTATAGTTCTTTGAAGAGAAGTGTACATTATCTCTCTCCTAAGAAGAATGAGATGACATGAATCTGATACTTTATAGGAAGAGATTGTTCTTAAACTTGTGAAGGAATTTTCTAGCACTCTATTTTTGATTTATGTATACCAGAAGCTCTATATTAATAACAGTGGTAGCCACTCTTTGTTGAGTAGTCAAGGTGGATAAAATACCTTTTAAAATAAAGCAGAATTTATATTTGAAAATGATAAATTTCTCTCTCATTTAAAAATAGTATAGTAACAACTCAGTCATATCATAAAAATGCCAATCCTGCACTTGCAACACAATCTTCTGGCCTTCTGATGGACCTTAGGATTACCTGGAGTCCCAGCTCAGAGATCCTGAGATCTTGGAATTGGGACTCCAAAGGCCAAGTCTAAACCCTGCCCTCTGCAAGCCAAGCTATCTTCCCTGAGATAACCAATGGGAGAAAAGAGGATGTGCCAGAGAAGGGGAGGACTTGGGTGTACAAACTTATTCCAACTCCTTCCCTCCTCATACCTTTTACTTTATCTAGAAGGGTGAAAATGGCCATTTAGATAAACTTTGGGGTGCAAGGTTTGCTGTGGTGAAGATTGTGCCAGCTGTATCTTGTTGAGTGCATACAATGCACAGACCCCTCTGAGTTTGGAGGCTTATAGTTTTCAAGGGTGGGGGGCAGTAGGATGTTCCCTTAGTGTCTTACAAAACAAATTAATGGCACCGTCACACTTGACTATCTTGAATTACGAATCCCTTACCAATACAAACATTCACTTCTGGTTTTTATCTCATGGAAATGACTTTGTCCAGCATAACTACTGGTTCTTGCTTGAATAATCTAGTGTCTCAGCTTTTCTGAGTTAAATTACATGTGCCAAGGCCCAGGCTAAATAGGATTGCTGTTCTGTGTTTATCTCATGGTAATACGCCAAAAGGGGGAGGGGGGATTTCGTTAGGGCAGAAGACAATATAGAAGAGTGTATAATAATCATATGAAAATATAGAAGTAGATTTTTATAAATTAAATTGGTTTTTTGCTCATATTAAGTACATTTCTCTTGAATAACAACTATGTAAAAAATAAATAATCTGGATAGAAATATGTAAGCCATATCTCTAAACCAAAACAGTGCTTCTGTTAAGAGAAACTTTTCTATGGACATGAAGAACCAATCTAGTCAGTTCTCAAATATGAATATTTATACTCTGTCTACCAGATGGAAGCACTTCATTTTTACCTAGTGAAAGTAAAACTGTCCCATGACTATCAGACCTTTTTAAGTAAGTAATGGGCATTTCACTTTTGCCTACTACTTGATTTTTGGTCTCAAGAAAGATCCTATGTGGGAATATTTTTAAAGGGATTCCCTGCATGAATGAACAAGGGAAGCATGAAAAATATATACAGTTGGGCAAAACCTGCTTTTAGGATGAAGCAATGTAAATAATACAGTTTAGATATAAGTTAACATGGTTTAATGGTTACATTTGCACCATTGTTCAGGAAATACTCTGAAAAAGTTTCACTAGGAAGTTTTTTTTTTTTAATCGGTAATTTAAGTCAACATTTTTTCTTGCTGATTTAAATTGATAAACCCTTTGGGTTGATTTCATTTCAGTTCTTTATAAATGTCATGCATGGGATTTGTAATGAATTCTCTCTATGAAATATTTGTTTGTGTTGCTAGATTTTCCTCTTTTTCTCCAGTTTTGTCAAGGCTTGTTTGTTTGATCTATTGGGTAAACATATCCCTGGTCTTACAGTTTCCATTGGTCTTGACTACCTGGTTTTTGCCTGTTCTGAGCAAGAATTGAAAAATGTGAGTGAGTTCCAATCTTTTAGTGATTTGTAGGAAGGAATCTGTTCAGGAAGTTTGTGAAGAACCTCACTAGCACTGGATTGTATTACACAAGCTTTAAATAAGCTAAGTTACGCTATAGTAATCTACAAGGCAAACCTGTTTTTAAATATTAGGCTTAATTACATAATTCTGTTTCACCCTGTAAAACCTATGTCCTAACCTCTTAAACAAAAGTTTATTTTGGTGAATGAGAGGAATTTCTGTTATGAAAGCATGCTTTGCTAATTTAAAACATGCTTCTGTGGTGAACCTACATGCTTAAGAGATTATTGGTTTCAGCAAATCAGAACAACTCGTGTCATTAATTTCCATTGCCTTTGTGGTATTGTTGCTTTGCTCTGTGTGGGAGCAAACTGTGTAGAAATGGATTGCAATACTTGTTGTATAAGGTAGCAAGGCACTTGGAATTTAGATGGGACTTCAAAGCTTAGTACTTCGTCAGTTCTTTGGTACTGTGCTATTTTTATTGACTATTCTCTGCAAAAAATGGTGAAAACCAGTGCCTCCTGTGAGATGTGCACGAGTCAATTGCCAGTTTTACTGACTTCCAACAAAATAAGTACTCATCTCACATTTCATACATGAATGTGCCTTCTCTACTGCTTGGAGAAAATCTCTGTATAGGAGAAGAGGCCCTAAGATAGAGCAGTAAATTCTTTTTAAAAATTGGAAAAAATTGTAATAATACAAAATATCTTACAGGTACACGCTTGCAGACCAGTGAAAATAAAAAGTATGGAAAGATACTATCCTGGAATTTATTATTCCAAAATGTGATGAAAACACTCCCTTTCTCAATAAACATATTTTCAGATATTTGATTCTTTCTTGCCTTCATGTAACAAGTTAGTTTCATTGTAATAGCAGTATTCCTTATGCAGAAAACCAATCAAAATACGGGAAGGCAATACTCTTTTCCCAGTGTAGCACAATAGAAATCTTAGCTTTTATGTTAAAGCTAATAATCCCCGCTAAATTGGAGATTTCTTCATTTTATTGTTCATTGCTATCCCATATTTTAATCCTTCTGGTTTGGAGTCTAGTTTCTCAAGAGCATTTCTACAGGATCACCAAAATGGTTGTTAATAAATAACAAAAACAAGTTAAGTAAAAAAGTAAAAAGTAGTAAGTAGCAGTACAGAAGAACATAAACATGTTTAGCAAAGAAAATACATTTATTATATTTACATCTTCTGTTTTTTCCTGCAAGGAACCCAAGGCAGCTTACATAATCCACTTTCTCAGTTTTATCCTTGCAATAGTCTTCTGAGGTAGGTTAGGCTGAGAGTAAGCGACTGGCCTGAAGTCACCCAGTAACAGCAATCTAATTACTCTTGGCTGAAAGTACTCTGAAGAACAATTTGTTAACAACTTAAAATGGGTTCAGTGTCCTGTATAAGCTACCCTACAAAGGCAGTCAAAACACTAATCACCATTAGGGAAAATTCTCTGGCAATATTTAAACTCACATGGAGCAAGAATAGCTCAGTGAGTGGCAGTTTCATATGAGAAGAGATGATCCTCTAGCTATCCTACCCTAGACTGTTTAGGCCTAGCTACAGCATTGAGTTGATTGCAGGGGAAGAGTTCTCAGGCACAGAAGTGTTAACTTTTTTTCAGCAAGTAGTAGTTAGTTACTCATGACTTGTTGCATTCAAGAGGGTTCAGGGATTAAAATCTTCCCTCAGCTGCCTTTCTGGAGAGAATGTTTCTCAAGCTCTTTTTACAGTAGGTACTTAATATCTGGTGTAGCCTTGCCCAATCTGGTGTCCTCCAGATGTTTTGAATGACAGTGTCTTTCATCCTGACTGCTGGACAATGCTGCCTTAATTGGCCAAAGCATATGATGGGGCCCATATTGGAGAAGGATGTCCTGGAGAAAGAATCTAGTCATTGTTTCATACTCACTGACTGTTAGACTCCCGGCACTTGCACTCCTGTCTCTGATATTCCATAACCATTGCTACATCTATTGATTAAAACATAAAAGGAAGCCTGTTGGATCAAGGCAAAGATCCATCCAGTCGAACATTCTGTTTCCTATAGTGGCTAACCAGATGCCTCCAGAAAAAGCTCTCAAGCATGGCATGAAGGCTTTTCTTTGCTTTTCATCTGGAAACAGCTTCCACAGTGGTACAACCATTTGCAGCATTCCTTCACTGTTGACTGAGTATGTGACCATACAGATTTTAGAGTAGACTGAAGAAAGTATTTCATGATTAACTTTAGAGGTTGTTGTCACAAGTATGGTATAAGCTGCT
Source organism: Varanus komodoensis (assembly GCF_004798865.1). NCBI lineage: Eukaryota > Metazoa > Chordata > Lepidosauria > Squamata > Varanidae > Varanus > Varanus komodoensis. The sequence goes on from NW_025336045.1 coordinate 4,682,799, forward strand.
AGCAGAACAGAGCTGCCAGGCTGCTGACAGGGACTGGCCATAACTCTCACATAATGCCGGTCCTCTATCAGCTCCACTGGCTCCCAGTTGAAGTCCGGGCCCAATTCAAGGTGCTGGTTTTAACCTATAAAGTCCTGAATGGCTTGGGACCAGGATACCTGAAGGAGCACCTCTTCCCTTACATACCCTCACGCCCCTTAAGATCTGCGAGAGAGGCTTTGCTCTGGGAGCCCTCTTTAAAAGAGATAAAAAGAACAACTACTGGAGCAGGACCTTTTCTGCAGTGGCACCCAGGTTATGGAATGTGCTCCCTGGAGAGGTGCGCCTGGCGCTGAGTCTATATTCTTTTCGGTGCCAGGTTAAAACCTTTTTATTTAATGGCTATTTTAAAAATCAATTTTATCATTAACAGTCACTTTTTTGTTTTTGTTTTGGTTTTTATATAATTTTACTGTTACTGTTTTATTGTTTTAATTCTATGTTGTAAGCCATCCCGAGATGCCGAGGCATGAGGGGATGGCATATAAAAGTTTTATATATATCTATATATATAGATATATATATATAGATATATATATATAGCTTAAAGGATATTAATCATGTCTATGAAGGATGGGTCTATCAGCACTTATGAGACATAGTGGCTAATCTCCATGTTCTTTTTCATCAGTTTTAATTTGCTCATAACAATCAAAATAAACTGTTCAACAGAGATTGTAGCATTATTTCCCAGCATTTCTTGAATTGCACATTCCAGTGCTTCCAATATATTTTAGCTCAGCCTCACCAGTTGCACATTTGATCCACTGATGAGAGTTCTGCAGTATGGAGAAAGTCAAAACAGTTTCCCATTCCGTACTCTATATGATTTGGGTCATAGACAATAAATTAATATTTGAATAATAATCTTTCAGGTTGAGAGCCAAAAATTACTTTTTATGTTACAGTGCTGTAGTAGATACAGCTACGTGGTTCAACTATAAAGTATATTATAAGGTATTTTTTCAGTTGTTAAAATGGGAAAATGCATTCATTGCCTTCCAAAGGAGCCTTTATGGTAAGGTTTCCTCGTCATCAAAATATTGCAAGGTTAAAATCATTACTTTACTGCTCAACCTGCCCCTGTTTAGTATATGCAGTTGCTTAGTGTAAATGAACTGCTGAAGGATCTGAGTAGTTCAAAAATGGTTCTGATGAAAGGAATACAGCTCCCTAAGAATCTGTGTGTATTGCCTGCTAATACTACCTATTGCATTATTATCCTTTGACTTCTTATTTGCAAGATCTGACTTTATGATCTCATCTCCTTCACCTTCAATTTGGTTATTCCTTCAACAAATACCTTCATACATTTCTTCATTTCTGCCAGCCTTTGCTAGTTCCTTCATCAGTGGAAGCAGATCACTTAGGGCTCGTGAGATCTATCCTTCAAGCAGCAATATGCCATAGAATCCAGTACCTCTTCTCTTTGTCAGTTAGTTGCTAAGCAAAAAATATCCACAGAAACTGTGGATTCTGTATGTCAGAGTTGAAGGTACTGCTCTGGAAAGGGGCAGTAGAATTCATGCTTCCTTGAGATTGGGTAGCCATTTTCTATGCTCATTATTTTATGGTTTTAAAGCAAGGAGGAAGTCTTTGCTTCAGTCTAGTACTCACATATTTGAACAAGGTCCTATGTTCCCGAAAGTCCATTAATCTATATATTGTGTAACCAAGTCTGTTTAAAGTTGCCTACAAGGTGGATAGTATTATAATTAGAATTAATACGTTTGTGTTTTAAGTGTTATGATATACACAATTGTTGGGCATTCAGCTTTTAGAATTTCTGTTTTCCAAATAATGAAAGATGGTGGATAACCAGCAAGTATGGCTGTGATGAATCATTCCTTAGAAATATTTTAATTATGTGGCAATTTTGTTTGAACAGTTGATTCAGTCTGTGGCTCAGACAGTTAAACTCAATAATTTGGTTTAGCCTTAACTTCCCTTGCTCTTTTGCTTTTAATTTTATATTAAAAATCTCAGGAGATTTATCTCCTCCTTTGTGCTGAGTGTGTTAATTTAGTTTTTCAAATACTTGAGCATGGATGCTCTTTAACATTTGACTATCACTAGTATAGTCAAGGGATTTAAAGTCTATTCTGAGGACCTGTATTTAGACTTAATAGGCAAGGCATGGCTGACCTGTGGGAGAGATGGTTGTGTTTGCAGATAGTAGATCCTGTACTACTAAATCACCTTTTCAGTATTTCTTCTTTTTATCAAGGCATTTTCTTTGAAATATATTTGTAGTATGATTACTGTACATTTTTCTTGCTTGACCTTGTAAGCTTTTCCTTCATTTCTTATATGCTCATAGTAGAAAGCATATCTTTATGCACAGGTAACATCAGTTGTATTTATGATACCGGTACTTACTTTTTAAGATTTTATGTTAGATAATAAGCAATATGTTTCTGCAGATATTTTTCAGACTGTTCGCTGAGTAAATAAGAGAACTAGCTGGTGCCTTTCAACTGGGAAACTTAATAAAATATAGGACATACTGTGTTAGTTATATAGTAAATTATGCAAACATTTAGTAAGTTCTAAAATATAGGGTTTTTTAGATTAATCTTTCAGTCTCCTGTACTTGAATGTGTCACCAGGAACTTCAGTCTAAAGGGGAGTTGCCCGAAATTGCTTTCATGTGTCATTCTTCTGTCTAACTTTGGAAACTGCAGGTGTGAGGACGGGAAGGGAAGTATTGGTTGTGTATGCTGCCTTAAATTTGTTCAGCCATTGCATTGATCTTGTTATATTTGTTGCATGTGTATTTCCTGTGAAATCATTGCAGTGTTCTAATTTTTATTTTGTCATTTTTGTAGGGTTGCTCTGTGGATGAAATGAATCATGAGTTTCAAGCTCTTGCACTAGAATCTCGGGGAATGGGAGAGGTAAATATTTATAGATGCAATTTTATACAGTTGACATTTGCTTAGAATTTGTAATCCCCAAATTGATAAACCAGCCTTAAAAGAAGAGCTGAACAGCCATCACACTCATTTAAAAATAATCACCTAAACTAAGAAATACAACCAGAATAAAAGGCCAGTCAGCCTATAGGGAATTAAAAAAACAGAACATGCAAACAGATAGCTAGTGAAATTGAACCAGAATTGGCACAGTGAGCTCCTATATGCCCTATGCCTGTCTGGAGATAACAGGTAGCATTTTGTGCTGGCCACACAGCACCACATTGAGTAATCTCTTTGAGAGCTCATTCTTAAAACAGTTTTAGGGTTGAATACTTTTGTTTTCATTAAAGATATAATTAGGCGTCTAAATGAGCTGCTCTGAGAGCCTCAGGCTATGTGGTGGCATGCAAATGTAATAAATAAATGTAGAGTCAGTGAGCCAATTTGCAGTAGCAGCAAAATTGATGGTTTGGTACCAGATTTCAATGGCAACTACTGTAGAGTGGTTAAAAGATTCGATTAAGCTTGTTCTCAAATAGCTTGTTGCTGAAAATCAGTGGCAAATGTTCAGGGGTTTTGCCACTGCCAGATTTAGTGGTGCAGCAGTGAGAATACAGCCATGAAATTACTTATTCCTGTTGTAATTAATTTATCGTCAAAAGATTTCTGTGTTGAATTTTATGTGAAACCAGATTTGCATAGTCTGGGCAGCATGATGTGCAAATATATTTTAAAGTTGGCTGTGTTGTTTGTTTGTTTGTTTATTTGAGTGATTGATTGATATGCCACCCAATTAGCCATAGGCTCTCTGAACAGGTTACATACAGTCAAGAATAAAATACATCAATACAATAAGACAATAATATTGATAAAATTAATAATTATAAAACAACAGGTAATAGTAAAACAAATTAAATATATAAATTAAATAATCAACAAATGTTAATAAACAGGGAGAATGTAAACAATAATTCAGTAAAACAGCATCATTAACAACCAAAATAAAATTACTATACATTTTTACAGTTAAAATGGTTGCAGCAGCAAATTTAAATACAAACCGTACAAATTACTCTAGAGAGTATGTGCGTAACAAAAAGGTCTTCAGGTGGCATCTGAAGGAGTATAGAGTTGGCACATGCCTGATCTCCTGCGTAATCAAATTCTACAACTGGGGTGCAATACAAGGGAATGCTCTCCTCTTTGCCAACCCACTCAAGGAAGGAATGTAGTGGAGGGCCTTGGATGTTAACCCTAAGAGATAGGAAGGGTATATATGGAGAGAGGTGCTCCCTCAGATAACTTGGCCCCGGCACATTCAGAGCCTTGTATGTAAGCACTTTATATTGGGCCCAGATGGCAACTAGCAGCCAATGTAGCCTGTATAGGACTGGTGTGAAGTGTTCACAAATCCTGGTCATAGTTAGCAGGCACGCTGCACAATTTTGAACAAGTTGCAATGTCTGGACCGTCTTCAAAGGCAGCCCCATGGTAAGCACATTGCAGCAGTCCATGTGGGAGGTTAGTAGCACATGGGTAGCCATGGCAAGGCTCCACTGATCCAAGTAGGGATGCCACTGATAAATCAGCCAAAGCTGCTAGACAGCACTCCTAGATATGAGTCACCTGAGCAACAAGTGACAACTCAGGATCCAGGAGCACTCCAAGGCTGCAAATCCTGTCCTTTAGCGCGGAGCGCAACCCCATCCCGGACAGGTTGAAAACTCAACAGTTGAACAGATGGACTCCTTACCAACAGCACCTCCAACTTATCTGGATGCACTTCAGCTTATTGGCATACATCCCTTCCATTAATAAGCTCAAACAGTGGTTTAGAGCAGTCACTGCCTCACCTGGATATAGTTAGTAAAGGGATATAGTTATGTGTCAGCCTGCATGATCTTCAGAGGCATAAGAGACTAAACTAGTTGCACCATAGATAGTGAGCAAAATGTGTTTGCCAGAAATTACATTGAATGTTGTTGATGACAATGAAGTTGCTGAAAACAGTAACATAATCACACTGTATGGTATGTTCCCATACCAAAGACCACCTACCAATACCATCTCCCATTGTATCTTCAGTGAATGGGGACTACAGAAATAACTTACAGAAGCTACAGTATAGTCATCCCAGGTATTACCAGCTTTATCAGTCTTGGCTCAGTTTCACAAGTTACGGAGAGAGTGAAAGCTCAAAAAGATTGACCAGACTGGGTTTCTTTCTGTTCACTTGTTGTACACTGCAACATGTCCATCTTGATAGGGATTATACCAAAGGGGATCTGTGAGGAGACCCTGGATGCTCAATACATCATATTTCCTTACCTTCCCCACACTACCTACAGTGATACTTGAACAAAAGAACAGGTCACCTAAATGCCATAGTACTTGTAAGGAATTACTTACTATTGTATGGCTTATTTCCACTTCTGCATTCATGGAAAACAAAAAATAATTTATGGCTTTTGTGAAATGCTTTCACCTAATTGGCAGTAGAAGGCATAATAGAGCAGGTCATTTCACCAATTTGTGGGATTAAGGATGGAAATTCCTGAATAGTTTTGGGCTATGAGGCAGTAGCTATAAATACTCCTCCTTGTAAGTAGGGTAAGAAGGAAAAAAGTCCATACTAAAAAATAGAAAATCAAATTTCTTCAAAACTGCATTTTATATATAACTTTTCTTTCATTGTAATGTTTCTCTTTCTTAGAGATCAAATACTTCTTACAGAGGACAGCATCTATTTCAGTGGGACATAAGTATCTTAACTGTAGCTGCAGCCAATCACTCCAAGTTACAAAATTTTAAAGTACTGAAATAGCTGACATATTTTCCTAGGTTTAGAACTGGTAACTTGGAAACCCTATCTAAGCTGCATGGGATGTGAAGCAAAACCCCATTTTTTCCTGGTTTTAGAAGTATATTTGTAAGGTACTGTATATTGAACACTTGTTTTTCAAAATCATCAATAGGAAGGTGAATTTTCATGTTTTGGGGTATGAGAAGGAGATCAACTCACCCTATTAATTTGAAGTCATAATTTGGAAAGAGATGCTAAACAAATCTCCATACATCGTAAATAAACTAAATCTATATCAAGTTGGATCCAGTTACTTTCTTGTGGCAGAACCTGACTTTCTGCCCTGTATTCTGTCCCCACCATTCCCTAGAGCCCCCTGAAAACGCTTCGTGTAAGGCTTGGGCGCTCTTGTGAGTGGAACAGGCTCTGATGCAGAGGGAAGAGGAAGATGGCAGAAAATCAGCTGGAGGGACTGTCTTCCCTTTACGTATATCCTGCAATCTTTCTCTTAGTCCCTCATATGACAGTCCACTAAGAAGGAGTTCTCCAACCCTTGAGGGAGCATTTTCGGGAGGGTCTGGAGGTTAGCAGGAAAGTCAGTTTCTATTCACCCACATGTTCAGATATTTGGATCCACCTGTAGATGTGAAAAGCAAATCACAAGAAACACGGCCATTATGTAAAATAACTTAAACAGTAAATACCACCCATCATAAACGTGCAGGTGAGATTAGAATCTGCAAACAACTGTATGACTGAATGGAAATGGATTATAAGAAGAAACTTTGGTTCATGGGACCAGTAAAATTTTGTACGATTTGCAGTTTGATACAAGTTACATTGATGTGCCCCTAAACTAGCGAGGAGCAGTCAGGTATAATGGCCATGAAGCATAAAACTAATTATGCTTCATGGCCATTCTGGTTCTGGTATTGCCTGTAAATACTTTGAATTGTTAGTTAGGGCGTTATAGTTCGTTTCAGTAAGGAGCTGATCAGTAATGTTACAGGCCTGCATATAGTTCGTTATACGTATTTAGACCTTTCAGATGTGCTTAAATTCATGTAACTGGACATAGGTGGTAATCAAACTCATACACTGTTCCAGCCTTTATGTACCAGCATGTTTGCTATCAACGTTAGGAATGCATCACTTAATGGAATGTCTCAATGAACTTAAATGTTCAGTTCACACTGTCACTATGGGTTAAACAAACCATGGTTTGTTTAAGCAGTAGCATATGAATGACTTGTGGGGAGGAGAAACAACTTTGAAAGAACACAGCAACAGCCCATGGAGTTTGGACAACATGACAAGTCATCCCCAGGCAGATGATTACACAGATAGCACTTTGAATGCACTATGACCTAAGCAAGGCATTGACTCACAGCTGTTGGTCACTGTTTGATTGCCAAGAACTATGTTAATGCTCAGTGGTAAGTTTAGTTAAAAGGAAGGCTTAGAGACAAGGGGAAACTGATTTATCCCTGTTATGCAAGGATAATTTGGGAATTAATCATTAAACTGGTATCTCCTTTCTAAACAGCTGCTACCTGCCAAAAAATTTTGGGAACCAGATGATCCAGCGAAGGATGGACAAAAAGGCATATTCCTTGGTGATGAATGGAGAGAAGCTGCCTGGGGAACACCTCGTAAGTGTTGTGTATTTTAAAAATGCATGATCTGAACTCAATTTGGAAATTAAATTAGTGGGGAAGGATGATACTATGTTTGGTGATCTGAAAATCTGCTACACTCTGTGCTGGTGTACATATATCTGGTTAATTTAATGTCTTTTTTTCAAACAGACCACTCTATGTCCCAGCCTATTATGGTTCAGAGAAAGCCTGGGCATATTTTTCATGGAAACAGTGAAGTAAATGCTGTCTTATCTCCTCGATCAGAGAGTGGTGGCCTTGGTGTGAGCATGGTAGAATATGTGTTAAGTTCTTCTCCAGCAGATAAATTGGACTCCCGATTTAGGAAAGGAGCTTTTGTAAGTAACTTGTTTATGTCAACAAAAGTGATGTAGACTATTTACTGCTATATTTTCTGTACAGAGACAAGAATAGTGTGCTTGTGTACACCTGCTATGCTATTTGTATGAATATTATTTTCTTCCAAATAATAGCTGTGAACCAAAGTATAACATGCAGGACTTCATTGTACTCATTGGAACTTTTTTAGAGGTTTCCTGCCCCTGGAGGTCAGTTCTCAAAACAGATTAAATATGTATGTTAAATGTATCTTCACTTCAACTGCAAAAAACTTTCACCCTCATTTTTAACCCTTAATTGAGGCCATGACATGAAGAACTATTTGATGAGGTTATTTAGATTAAGCTGAAGGTTAAATTCATGGGCTAGAAAATAATTAGAATAACATGATTTTTTTCCTTACAACTTCATATGATAAATAGAAGTTACTTTAGCTTTTTATGTTTTACAGTATATATTAGCCTAGAGTTATGTTAATAGGTTGAAAATGGTTCTGTCAGTGGGACTCCATTCACAGAAGGGAAAGAAGTTATTTTTGTTGATTTCTTCAAATCTACTCCAGAAAGTTGGAAGAAGACCTTTTAGAAGAGTATACGAGAAGGTGGCTTAGCAAGCTGCAGAGGGAAGGCGAAAATCAGCAAAAAAAAAAAAAAAGTTATTTTCTAGTTTGATAAGCAGCAGTGTCCATGGGCTCTCTCCCACAGTCAGAATGTATATATTTTTTCCTGTGAGCATTATTGAGTCACACCACTTTATCTGGGATGACCACATGTAGTCATCGTTTCATTTCATATGCTGAAAGCACAGGTGCATATATGACATGCAGGAAAGTGTAGAATTGGGATTCTTTATGATGCTGTTTTTGTGATGTTTGATTCAGAATCAAATGTTCTTTTTCCCCAGGGTACTAGAGAAGCTGAAACAGATGGACCTGAGAAAGGAGACCAGAAAGGCAAAGCTTCTCCATTTGAGGAGGACAAAAACAGAGATCTTAAACAAGGAGATGATGATGATGTTACTAAACTAAATGGCAGAGTTTTGCCAAATGGAATGGATGCTGATTGCAAAGATTTTATGTAAGCCTGAAGCCATTTGAAAGTGTATTTGTAAGAAATAAAACTGTTAGGGATTGGAATATCAAGTTTTTCATTTTAATAAAATTTGTACATTTTAATAATTTGTACTGTATTTTGTGTAATACTTAACATCTTAATATGTGCAGCATGTCATGAGACCAGTTCAGCTTTCGTTTATTTAAAGTATTAATCTGGTTTCTGTGAAACAAGTGTTGGCAACCTGGACAGCTTTAAATCAGGATTGGGAAACTATTTTCCATCAGGAATTTGGACAGCCTCCATCCCTATGAGTAGAAGGATGTCCCTGGCTGACTTGCTGAGACCCAGCTTCAAATTAACCTGCACAAATTAGAGGCTAAACAGATTAGCTAATTCCAACAGTATATTTGATAAAGTTATCTCATGCATTTTTATGGCAAGAGACCGATCTCTCTTCCAGATACACTTTCACATCCAACATCTCATCAAAAATCTGCACTTATTTTGTGTAACGTTATGGCTAAGTGTTACTTGAATTTTTGTTCCTTCATTACTAGTGTCAGGGTCAAAGACAAAAGATGTACAGTAGACACAGCTTGTTTGATCACAAAGATGTGATCATATCTGAAAGGTGAGCACAGCTGAAGCGTATCTATCAGTCAACAGTAAGTGAGAAATTTATAATTAGGGGTAAAGTTTCTTTCCATATTTTCTGTATCCACCTGTTGCACAGTCAGTTTTTCCATGAGGCCTTTTTGTTCATAAGCTTATTTAGTTTACATATAGTAACATGTGGAAACAGCACAATTTTGTGTATCCTTCCCCCCCCTAACAGTAGCAGGTCATCTAGGTCATCAGCCATGCTGTTCTTTTCCATCTTCTCATTTTTTCCAGTTTCCTTCATTTGCTGCTTAACAGTCTGTAACTCCTGGAGCCCACTGAGCATACTTGGTCCTCCTTAGCTGTTTTTGCATTCAACCATCTGAGTTGGCTGTTACATGGAATGATAGATAAATGTCACTTTCAAATTATTTGTTTAGTATATGCGATTCTCAAGTTCCGTTATTTAAACAGTTGTGCTTTATAGAAGCCCTGTTTTTCTTTAAGCAGTCGTACTCCTGGAAGTCGGCAAGCCTCCCCAACTGAAGTAACTGAGCGTCTCGGGCCTAACCCAAGCACCGCAGAAGGGCTGGCTTCCCTTCCTAATCCTGCAACCCATAAGCCACTGGTGGAAGAATTTTCAAACTCTGAATCTCAGAATCTGGATGCTATGGAACAAGTGGGTCTTGATTCTCTGCAATTTGATTATCCCGGAAATCAGGTACAAATGGACTCTTCTGGAGCTACTGTGGGACTCTTTGATTACAATTCACAGCAGCAGGTTAGTGTTTTCATACAGTCATGTTAAAAGTGGAATTACTACATGATGACAATTATGCCACTGCTAATGGTCGTTCCATAAAGTTCTGCACCCTTTGTCTTTACCTGTGTCCTGTAGTCATCATCCAGTTGATTTCCCCACACCAGTTCCTTATTACTGGCTGGATGGATAGCAAACTGTGTGATAGCCATAGGTCACTGGTACATTTTGCAGAAAACAAATGACAGTGTGCCTCATAGGGCCACCATTGGCAGCAGCCAAATGTTTATTATCATACGTAATTCTGCCCCAATGCTTCATATAAATGAATTCTACCTTGATTTTAAAATTCAGACATGACTATGTTGGACAGTCCTGCGACAAGAACTCCAAGAAGTAGTATTGGGCATAGTTCATTGTTTAAATTATAATGTGGGGTTTCTTGAAGATAGAGTATTAAATTGTCCATTCTTCTTAGCTTTTTCAGAGGACAAATCCTCTTACTGTCCAGCAGTTAACAGCAGCCCAACAACAACAGTATGCCCTGGCAGCAGCACAGCAACCACACATAGGTGAGACTTCTTTCAAAGTATGCCTCCCTCAGATGTCAAATAAAATACCTTTCAAAGTACATGTTAATAATAATCTTCTTAGTCTGGGCTGGATTAGGAAATTAACTAAAAAGGTGTGTACGTAAGTTGTTTCATAACTGTGCATATGGGTTTGAATAAATATATTTTTCATACGATGTCCATTACTGTGTTAAGTGGAAGGCCAGTTCGTGCGACAGAACTTTTGCTTCCCTATCCTCCCTCTTGAGAAAGTCAGTGAGACCTACCAAACATGATGAGTTGTGCATTCCAGTGGAAGGGAATAGCTTGAAATCAGGAGCCTTGTCCATTGAATTTTTTTTGGAGGTATTGGGTGCTGCAGGTAGGACAGGGGGAAGGTAGAAATCCATTGCATGAGCTGCCCTTTTCCGATGCAGTGTTGGCGATCACCTTTGCATTTTGATTGCCAAACAATGTAGGTACACGTACATAGTTTAAAACTGGAGTTTTGGGGCCTGTAGGCACATGTGACATTTTTAATTTGCTCAAACTAAACATCTAAACAATTTAGATATTTTTTTTTTCAGTCATGGGGGCACACTTAACACTTTTTTGAGGCTGCTGACCTCTATTTTTACTCCCTGAGCTTCCCATATTGGTTTCATCCGCTTCTTTTTGTTCCCTCCACTCTTTCCCATTCAGGCTTTCCTTCACTTACTGTTTCTCCTGCCTTATTCCCACCTCTGCTTCTTCTGCTTCTGTTACCTCCAGTCTTACCCCAGCTGTTGCTCTCTCACACACTCTACCATTGCGTCTTTCTCCTGCTGCAGTCACTTCAGCAGTGAGGAAGCAGAAAGTTGGTAGGCCTGCTGTCTTCTTTCTCCCTCACTGCTGACTGGTGAGAGGTAGAGAACAATGGTGTGAGAAGGAAAAAGCAAATTAGATGAGTGAGAGGTTACTTAGGGTCTAATGTGCCTACTTGGGGTCCTACCAACCACTAGATTGTCAAAGTCAGTTTTTTTTTTAATTGCTTACATCAATATGTTTTGAGCTCCTGAAATGCTTGTTTTAGTGTATTTAGAGATGTAATTCAGCGCTGACTGTTCACCAGTGAAATGGATTTCCCTTCCTTCCCCTGTGCATGTTCCAAATCTACTTGGCAGTGTTGAAACACCTTCTGAAGCAGATTTGGAACACATGGGGATGCAGGGTGAGGAGAGCAGTGGACAGTCCCCTGACTTCATCTTCAGTTTAAGATGTCAACAGAAACTATGAATATTTTTGGCGGTAGAACATGAACCTGGCAGTTAAATGATAGAAGTGGTGTGTACTGTGCTTTTCATATCTTCTGAAACCCCATCAAGCAGTGAATTTTCGGGGCTAATAAATCTACTGGTTGTATGATATAACAGTATACATGGTGTCTGTTTTTGGTGAAATTGAACTTTTTGTTACTGTAACAGGTGTATTTTCAGCAGGCTTGGCTCCAGCTGCTTTTGTGCCAAACCCTTACATTATCAGCGCTGCTCCACCAGGTGCTGACCCATACACAGCAGCAGGTTTAGCTGCAGCAGCTACATTAGCAGGTAAGACAGAACTGTTGCCCAGTTACGGCAATCTCTTCTTTTCTAGAAATGCTTAAGTTGGTGCTTTTCCATATACATTGTGTTGGACATAGGCAAATAAGACTTTACAAGAAAGTTGAGGTGTTCAAGTTTTAAGATAGCTGTTCCTTTTTTTTTTCTTTTTTTTTTTGAGTCTGAGAAATATGTGTCTTTTTCCATCTTAGCAATCTTTTTTCATTCTGCCTTGTTGCCAAGATTTCATATTGTGCACTATAGGAATACTGAGGCAAGATGTAGCACAGGCAGTAAGAAGCTGTAATGCAAAATCTGACCAAATAATATCAGTCAGAATTAGTGGAAAACCTATCAACATAGCCATCATTCAAGGCTATGCTCCAACAACAGATGCTGAAGCAGAAGAAGTGGAAAATTTTATACAGGTGTTCAAGAGGAAATTGATAACACACCAAAACAAGGCATGCTGCTAATCCTAGGTCCCTGGAATGCATAAGGTAGAAACAAAGCAGAATCAAATGCTGCAGGAAAATTTGGCTTAGGGGTAAAAAATGAAACCAAATGACTCATTTAATTTTGCAAAATCAACGATGTATTCATTGCAAAGACATACTTCAAGCAGACTGCTCAGATTATTGTATTACATGGACTTCACCAGATGACCTTTACAGAAATTAAATAGGTTGTATAATTAGAAGCAGAAGGTGGAGAAGCTGTATTCTGGCTGCCAGAGGAAGACCAAGGGCAGACTACGGTAGTGACCATCAGCTCTTACATTCAACAATCAGAATTAAGCTAAAAAAATCGCTAACAGAAAAATAGTGCCAAAATATAACTTAAGTAACATACCCAAAGAATTTAAAGTCCACACAAAGAACAGATTTGCAGTGCATTGTGAAAGTTTTCAAATGCCTCAGCTCAGTCATCAATTCAAAGGGAAATTCAAAGAAGAATGAAACTTGAAAGGCAGCAATGAAGGAACTAGAAAAAATAATCCAGTGTAAGGATGTTTACTGGAGACCAAGGTCAAGATCATCCAAATAATTATATTCCAATCACAGTCTGTGGGTGTGAAAGCTGGACAGTGAAGAAAGCTGACATGAAGAAAATTCATGCATTCAAAACATGGTGCTGGAGGAGAGCTTTGTGAATACCCTTGACAGACAGAAAGACAAATAAGTGGGTCCTAGATCAAATCAAGCTTTTCCTGGAAGCAAGAATGATGAAACTTGATGCTGTCATACTTCAGATACATGATGAGAAGGTCAGACTACCTGGAAAAGAAATCATGTTAGGGAAAGTCAAAGGCAGAAGACAAAAGGAAAGACCAGATATGAGGTGGATTAAATCCATAAAGGAAGGCGTGACCTCCAACTGGAAGACTGAACAGAACAATTACGGACAGAACATTGTGGAGGGCTTTCATTCATAGGGTCACCATAAGTTGGAAATGACTTGATGCATATAACAGTAACAACTATATGACTTCTGAGGAACTTATACAAGCAAAGATTTTGATGAAGAAAATAAGGCCTCCTTCAATTGGTGCAATGTCAAGTATTGCGTTTTCAAGCATCAGTTTACTTTTTTCCAAGAAATTTTCCTTATTTAGGCATTCAGCTAATTTCTGAGTCATCCCTTCACCCATCTTGAGACCAGAAAAAAAATGCAGGTTTAAATACATGCTTAAATGCAAAGGGAGTTCGCTGGTTAAGGACAGACATAGTATTCATCTTGTATGAGAAGTACATTACAAATTGCATGGGTGCCTTCTTGCTCGTGTTAATTTGCTTGATCTGTGTGGTGTAGAATGACTTTTTAAATGATGATTCCCACTATGTCCACAACCATAACCATCAGCATGCCAGTCATAGGGATGTTCCAAATTCCTTCCTCGAATGTTTGGCTTTCAGTTGTTCTAATTGTTCTTACATTTATTGTGTGCTGACAGTGGTGTTCAGTAGATCGCTATTTTTATAGCATTATCCCTGTGCCACTTGCAGTTCTGGCTTTTTTTTATACCTTCCATATGCTTCTGCTGGTGTGCCTTGACTGCATGAAAGGGGGAGAACTGGTGGGAATTGAAGATGTGTCATAGTGTGCATTCAAATGGCTATGTTGAAGATAGGAAAGTGTGCCTGCTTTTGATTTTGTGGGGAATCACTTTGTAAGTAAGGCTAATCACATTGTATAGGTGGTTGTTAAATGCTGTGCCTTTATATTAAATGATCCAAACTATTTCCAAGTCTGAGAAGAAATAACATTTCTGGAAAATAGCTACAGCTCACATAACATTTGTGTATCCTTTTTATCCTCCTTTTCAGTCTCTTTGTTTCTTACGGGACTTGATTACTTTCCAATAGGAAGGTAATTCTTTCACTAATTCTAATGTGGAAATACTTTAGAGGCAGAAAGAGGAAAATCTGTGTTTTGGATTCTGGATTGGGTATTTGGAGAATCATTCCACTGCAGGAGGGTATCAGTAGATAGGTCTTATCATATGTCTGGTTTATTTTTGCATTGTGTAATATTTTTAGAAGACTTTGCTTACTATTTATCAACTTATTATTACAAGTAATACTACTTATTACTACAGATCATATTTGTACATGACATATTGTTTGTTTGTTAGGGCCAACAGTGGTCCCTCCTCAGTATTATGGAGTTCCTTGGGGAGTGTATCCAGCCAACCTGTTTCAGCAGCAAGCAGCAGCTGCAGCAAACAACACAGCTAATCAGCAGGCTGCATCACAGGCACAACAAGGACAGCAGCAGGTAAACCAGCTATTTAGACACCTGAAGACTTTTTAAAAATAGTTGTCTGTTTGCACAGTTTGCCTTATAGCAGAGTGTACTGTTGTGGAAAAAGTAATAGAAGTAAAGTAAATAATAACACACAACTTGCTGGACAGTAGTTTGTATGCAGTTCATAAACTTTTAATTTTTCCAGCATATTTCATTTTCAGATCATCAGTTTTCAGTTCATCATCTCCCAGGGAAGGGGGCAGCTAGTTCGGGGAGAGCTCTGGTTCAAAAGAATCTGGCTTCTGAACTTTGAAGGCAGCCTCTATTTTTGAGCAGAAAGAGGACAGGCCCCTCCATTTGCCCTAGCATGGTTGCCTTCAGACATGCTTCAGCTGGGATGAATCCAGTATTGGTAATCTGCCTATGGAAAGGAAACCACTGGCAGAATTGGTGTCACCTCTTCAGTGCAGCCCTGTGTACCCTCTAGCGAATATCTGAGGGGGGTGCAGGGGATGCAATGGAGAAGAGAGCATGAAAAAGTTCCATTGTACAAGTAGACATCTGCTCACAAAATTTAAATGTTGGATTTAAGTCTGGTTGCAGGCCTCTTAGCAACCCCCCCCCCCAAAAAAAAGTACAAGATCATATAGAGGAAGGGAAGGAACTAAGCAGGTAGGATAGCTCTTACTTAAACTATCTTCCTGGTTAAACTTCCATACTGGTTCAGAAATGAAGGAGAATCCTATTGACTCATCATCACCACAGTCTTGCCTGTGTACAGTTGGCTATGGATTCATAAGCATGTCTCCCAGGACTGCTGAGCAATATTGCCACTTCCCTATGCAGTTACTGAGCAACAGATGGTAGATCTGTGACACAACCACCGTATTACCACCCAGCAAGGACCATAAAAGAGCCTGTAGCAACTTTCTAAACTGTGGCTTCCTGAGCAGTGCACATGGGATTATGAAACCACCATAATTCCAGGTAATGCCCACAAGGTATCCTGAGTTCATGTTTCCTTTGGGAGATTCCACTGCTCTTTATCCACTGCTCTTCATTACCTCTGAAGGAATAAAGAGGCCTTGCACTCCCTCACCTACCAACATAATATTTGAATGGGAAGAGCATCTACCTGGCCTATTGAGAGCCAGTTGTGTGGTGATTGGAGTATTGGATTAAGGACCTGGAGGAACTTGCTGGGTGAGTTTTGGCCCCTCACTCACTCTCAGCCTAACTCACCTCACAGGGTTATTGTTGTGAGGATAAATGGAAAGGAGGAGAAGTATATAAGCTGCCTCATTTTCTTGCAAAGGGGAAAAGGGTGGGATATAAATGCAGTGTAATAATAAATAATATTGTGCAGAAGATTAAGATGAACCTGGCCTACTGCCTTATCTGTTTAGCTACTTCTTCCCTTGTCCTGTTCACATAGGGAATGATAGTAATAATTGCAAACCAAGAGTATGGCCATTGCCAGAGGCAAGTGCTTTTCCCTTCCCCTCTCTTTCCCATGATGGAAGAGATGGTCTTAATAAATTGCGTATCTGCTCCCCGTTCAGCTTCCTCCTTTCTAGTCTGTCCACTGCACATCTGTCAGTTCCTGAGAGCACTTTCTGTTAGTCATTCACAGATGTACAGGATACTTTAAACATAAATATTATTTTTGAGGGGCTTATTATAACTTTATTCAAACCCATCGTGGTACCCCTGCAAAGGTCTTACTCTGAAAATTCTTTTTCTGGTAACACTTAATATTGTGCATCAACTATCTGAGTTTGAGGATTCCTGTTTATGAAAATGTATTTCTCACCAGAGTAAAAGTGATCTCCCTTGCTTCTCAGGTAAACATGGCCTTTGACAAGGCTCAAGCATTCACTCTACAATCCCATCCATAGTCCACTAGATCATGAAAGAGGGTGGTGTGAAGAGCTGTCATTTACCAACTCTATGGACAGTACATGTCTCTGTGTCTTTCTAGAGGGTTTCCGTAGCTTCACTGGTATTCTGGTCTAAGGAAGAATATGGAACTGATTTCTAGTTTAGAATCTAGCAGGTTGCTTGGGGCTATTGATCTCATAGTCCTCAAATCTCATGTTTTGAGAGTGGGATGATACCTCTTTGTACCATTTGTACTATTCTCTCTGCAGCTAGAACTGCTGCCTAACAGCTTCCTTCAGTGTTGAATCCAGTCTTTGAGGGAGGTCTGTTACTGCTGTCAGTTTTTGTTCTGTGCTGAATTGGGATAAGAAGTTTTGCAGCTTTTGTCATTGTAGAGTTTTTCAACTCTGCTTAATAGGGCTTTTTTGAATGCCAGCTGCAACCTTTCTGCATAGAAGATCAACAATTCACAGGAAAGTCAGAACTTCCCTTTTTACTTGCTGTTCATGCAGCTTTTATTTTAATCTTATTTGGTCTGATTTGTAAATGATTTTAGTGCAAAACTGCTGCATAAATCATTCACACTATACAACATGAGATGATGCAGTAAGCATTGTTAAGTACCAATTTCTGGGTTGTATAGAACTGGTAGCTTAGCACTTAACATGATGCAGGGGCATCTAGTTTTCACCAGTTCTTTCCCCTTCGTAATTTAGCCCTCTGCTTTATAATAGCAATTTATTGGGGCTTGCAGTGGGTGGGTGGATTGGCAGAAATCAGAAGTCCCAGTTTGCATAAGCAGAGGTGCTTTCTCTTAATGCAAAGCCACCACTGAATACACCCTTTAACTTTATTTAAGTTTGCTGAATGTGAATGAGGATAGTTATCCAACCCACCTCTCTCCCTCTCCCTTACACACACACACACACTGAAACAAAGTATCAAAAATGTATGGATCAGCATAATGTGATCTAGTAATAAAAGTCTGCTGCTTTTCAAATGAAATTGATTGATACATGTTAATATTTTATCAATGTTCTATTTCAGTTTCCTACACACTATTAGAAATGATGTGCTCCTTAGGCAAGGTGCAGATGTAACGTTCTTAGGCTCCTAATCATGGTTAGGATCTCTTCCCATCTGACTCCCCTTTTCAGAGTATATCCATGTAGTATTCTGTCTCTGTCATAATGGTAGTAATGGTTTGCTTAAACATACTTCTGAGTGATTTTACCATTTCTAGTTTAGCTAACGATGGTTAATGTTAATATGTGCATATGCACCATGGTTAGCTATGAAAAGATAAGAGAAGGCTGACTTTGCATGTTATGCAGTCACTTCATCAGATTTAGGAAATCAGGCTATGTCTCTGCCAGCCTTTAGAGCAGAATTTCATTAATGGCCCCTCTGTATTTAAAACTATTGCCTGTTGGATGCTACAGTAACATACCTTGCTAGTTGTTGAACCTCCATTATTTCATTCTTGAGGGAGCAAAATACAGCATTTTAAAAGATGTACATAAATTTATGAATGCAGATTGGCTAAAAGGGTCAGTGAAGGCATAGTACTTGCTCCCCTCTCCCATGGATCAGGAATGAGCAGTGCGGTCATATCACAGGCTTCTCACACAGCTCCCTTTCTTCATCCTTAGCTATGGCTCGTCATTGTATCTGCACTCCCATTAACCAAAACAGGGCCATGCCCAGAATGTGAAACTCTTGGTTGAAATCCTAGGTTAAGAACACACCCTGGCTTGTATTGACTATACATGACATGAACAAGACAGTAACAGTGAACCATGATTAAAGGTGGTGAGGAGAATTTGCATTACAGGAGGGGCACTGGGGAAGTGAGTGTCATTGCATAGACTGTGAACCATCTGTAAACATGGTTTAGGGCCAGCAAGCATCACATCTGCATTGGTCCAGGATTGTAAATATCTCACAAAGCTACATAGCCCCAGGTTTATGGCAAGTCTTAAAACATTAAGCGATAAAAGTTTAAAGGCTGAGAGTGAGTGTGAAGATGGATGTTGAAAACTATAATCTGCTTGCCACACTTATCTACTAAAATGTCTGGACTGCATTTTTTTCTATTTCTGCACTTCTGTTGAGTGGTTCTAGAAGTCCTTGAACATTGATTTTATGTTTCTTATGCCATGATTCCTTTGTCAAAG
This sequence comes from Varanus komodoensis, assembly GCF_004798865.1. Classification (NCBI taxonomy): domain Eukaryota; kingdom Metazoa; phylum Chordata; class Lepidosauria; order Squamata; family Varanidae; genus Varanus; species Varanus komodoensis. Next base: position 4,701,905 of record NW_025336045.1, read on the forward strand.
TAGTCTAAGCCTGCTACATTTGTCTTTGTTTAAGCATATTAAAAATACAACCCAACAGTACACAATAGATGCGCAGACATTTTTATTATATTGCCATTTTTTATACTTCACATTTTAAGCAAGTAGTGTCGCCATTGGTCTTTTGTAGGTTCTTCGTACTGGAGGAAGTCAGCGCCCTCTTACTCCCAATCAGGGTCAGCAAGGGCAGCAGGCAGAGTCACTTGCAGCAGCTGCGGCAGCAAATCCAGCTTTGGCTTTTGGTCAGGGTCTTGCCACAGGCATGCCAGGTATATAACGATGAGTTAAGGAAACAAAGAACAAGTTCAAGCTAAATATCCTAAAATCTGGTTGTGATCACAGTAGATTACCTACATAGCTATCATTTCTTTATAACTGTGGTGTTCAGCTTGGGTAAAACTTTGAAATGTGACTTTCATTAACCATATTTATGGCTGGCAGAATAAGGGCAGGAGAAATGTGTGCACAAGATGGAAAAGGTGGGAAAAAGTGTGTGGTGTTATAGCTTGCTCCCAGTCCTTTTAGTGCAGGGTGTTATGTCTGCACTGTCCCTAGGAGAATTCAACAGTTCAATACTAACTTTTAAAATGCGTCTTCCAAAGGATATAATGCCTTGTATCCTTAAAAAAAAAAAAAAATGGGCAGCATTGTAGTTGAACAATGGCACTTTTCCTCTTTCCTGCTATAGTTCCTTGCATCCTCCAACCATTCACTCCTGAGAATCAAGGGACTCTCTGCAATAGGAGTGGGGTGTGATGCACTGGGGGTAGGATCTGCCCCTAACTGGTGGGGGAGAGCCATAAATGTGAGATTATCCCCTTGCAAAACTGAAAATGCCTTCAGTTTGTACAATGAACAGTTTGAATCTGAGTCAGTATGTGTGTGTATGTGCACATGTCTATACCTTAAATGTAACACAGATTATTTGTGATACTATTTAACATACAGCCTAGTGCTTTGTGATTAATTTTTCAATGCTGATTCTGAAAAATTCTGGTATAATTGATCTTAAATCATTTGCATGTAGAACATGCATTTAGAAAAGCTCTGCCTTCCATTAATTGATAAACTAATTTGCGTCACATGCCTTTTACTGTTAGATTTTGCATTTACATGAATGGCACTCACTTTAAGGTTTGTACTGTTGTTTTCATAGTTGTATTTGTCTGTGTTTATGCAAATCACAAAGCTATAAGTGGCAGCTGAAAATGACTGATAGTAATCTAGCTTGGACATGATTACAGATAGTGTTGTTACTGCTTCAAGTAGCTTTTCTTCAGAACATTTCAGGTCCCCGATAAATGGGTTATCTGGCATGGTCCAAGGTAGAACTTATAACTTCATTTGTTAATGTAACATCAGTATGAGCTTAGTGCCATGCAAAATTTGCATGTTTTACTCATCTCAAATAAGTTGAGTGATCTTTTCCCTAGAGAGAGTAGAGGAAAAGTGGCTGTTGAAAGTAGGATTCTTGGTGCATCAAATTTAGACTTTAGCTCTGGCATTGGTTTTCTGGCAAGCACTTTGAACTAGAACCATTGCATAATAATTACATTACATTTCTATACCACCCATAGCAGAAGCTCTCTGGGTGGTTCACAACATTTAGGTCAGCCATCCAAATTTCAGCCATGCCTGAGCCTAGTTAGCTTCCAGGTCAAGATTAGGCACTTCTATCAATTTCTGGAGTTACTATTTGCACTGGAGTTTTTTCTTGACTCTATTCTAAATATTAAGTGAACACCTAAATGATATAAGCATCCTTTGATATTCAAAGGTGTGGTGTCTTTCAGAATTCATATCATTCTGTTTAGTCAAACTAGACAAATAGCAAGCCACATCTTTTATCATTGAAACATAGCCTCAGCCACACCAGAGTCTGTTTGACTTGGCACGTCTAACATGCAAAGGAAACAATCTGAAGTGCATGTGCACATAGGCATGCGTGCACGCACATGTATAGAACTAGGGAGGAGGCCCCACTGGATACAGGAGGACTTACTTCCAAGTAAGCGTGCATAGGATTGTACTGCTACAGCACAATTCCATACATGTTTATTTGGAAATAAGTCTCATAGTGCACAATGGCCTTCCTCCTCCAAATTATGTGTGTGTGTGTATAAGATTGCAGCCTTATTCGCACACCCTGTGTAACTAGGGAGGAGTACAGGTAGGTTGCTGTTTGATTTGTTTATATAGAAGCTCATTAATGCTATGTATAGAGGTTCATTATTCAAAGCTTGAATCATAACTTTGATTGTGGAAGAATACTTCTACCTCTACAGAAATGTTTTAAAGAGTTTAGAATTTGATAGAGTACAACATATTAAAAAGTGTTCCAACGAGAGACAGAGGACAGACTAAACAATTTTATTTTGTATTTTCTTTATGCAAGTGCAATGAAGACAAAGGTGCCAGAGGTTTTGTTCTTCTAATTGCAGTTCAATATTTTCGAAAGACAGATTGACTTGAGATTGGAAACAGCAGTGATGAACAATGACTTCAAAGAATTAATGGCATTGCTGACATACAGAGCCAAGACACTGGCAAAACGATGCCTTGTGGTTAAACTAATAACCTTGCTAGTACTGTTCAAGGGCTTTAGAGAGATCAGGGGTCTTAAAAGTGCTGTTGGCGGAAGCAAAAAGCAGTAAATTTACTGCTAACACTAAAGAAAAAGGCCATAGATTATATATCATTTTTGATTGCTTATGTTATATCTAACTCAGAATCCAAATGATAAGGTGAATGGAAATGAACAACTGACACACCGCATTATTAGTGAACTAGTACTTGCAGATGACACCAAATTGTTCAAGATAAATCCAAAAGTTAAACTGGAAAGGTTTTGTTTTGTTTTTGGAAGGGTAGGCTATAAATACCTTAAAATGGCATAGGAATAGCAATATTTTTTTCTATTTCCTGAGAAGAAAGGTATAGGATCCAGATCCTTTAGCTATTAGAGATAACAGGTCAAATTATGATTGATTTTAAAAGAGTTGGCCAGTTTTTATTGCCAGCTGGCTCATCACAGATTATTTAACTCAAGATGAGCCATAGTGCATGAAAGGTGTGTGTATCCAGCATTTTGAATAGGTGGTGCTTAATAAGGGGTTATGCCAGTTTGTACAAATCTGGCCATTGTGGGTTATTTAGGGTTAATCCCTTCTGTAAACCTACTACTAATCAAGTAATATAAATCAGCAAAGAAAATAATTAAGAGTTCTGGCTTTCTCTTGCACAAGCAGCAGACTGCCTGATTGCTTCTGTTTGGCTCTTCCCACCTGGGGTTATGATATGAGGAAGCCAAAACTTATAATTACATCTGAACAGGACTCTTGAGTTTGCCATTCAACTAACAAATCTGAGTTTGAAGCCAAGATCTAAAGTAGTTTCCAGTTCCAGGTTTGTTCCAATTCCTGGCACAAGCCAGGAATCTGGCTTGGACATGGCTCTAACACTTTTCTTCCTGGTAAGTTTTAGGTTAGTTATAGGTAATGAGAGGAGCCAAGTAGATAGATTTGGCAATGTGCAGAATAAGCCAAGATTCTCCAGAATTCTGGCTGATGTTTTATCCAAACAAAACCATTTGTTCAGAATTCCAGTTCAGGGACATACATAGTGTGTTAGGACCATCATCCTTGTACTAACAACAGCACATCCTGATGGTGACCATGTAAATTGCTATTTGCCTGTATAAGCCAGTACTTTGTATAGTGCAAGTTCATTTTTAAAGAGTTTGCATTATGTTACTTGTAACATTTATTCTCTAACAGCCTATTCTGCATTCTTTACAGAAGAGCAGTAAGCAGAGTGCAGTGAAAGCCTGACCATTTGCTAGCATGTGAAATGGTAGTGAAGGTAGTAGAACAGCACAGTTTAGTTTTGTGTGTGCATTTGTAATATGGAACTGTGTAATTCCCTTTCTAACAAGCCCTTTCATGTCCCTTTGAGTTTATATACTTGATTGATTTCAGGTATACAATTTACAGTACCCAAAAATACAGACATACTCTCCTGTCTCCTTGTTCTTCATCTTTACTTATATAAAGCTCATGGGCATGATTCACCACTTCTTTGCACACCTGTGTGGCAAAGGATAAAAACATGATACAGTTAAGCATTTTTTTCTCTGTCCTTGTCCCTTGGCTTGGGCACACATTGTGCCAAGCATACAGCAGTGCTTATAGATTGGGCTGGCTACTTCACCTGGATCAGGAGTTCTTTTCCAGCCCTTAGATCCCCCCCCCCTCCCCATGGGCTGTACTCCTGCAGCTGAAATTCTGCATAGCAGCAGCAAGTAGGAAGTTCAAAGGAGCCTTACTTGAAAACAAGCTAAAATCCGTTTTGGCAGTGGTTTCCTGTTGAATTTTGGTGGCAAGAACCTAAACGCTTACTGCCACCAAATTTTGGCATTGAGAGTATAGCAAGATAGATTCAAAGCCTCAGAGACTGCACACAGCTTGCAGAGTGCATCCACCCCGATTCATTTATCTCAAATACAGTATGGGGGATTTTTCATGGTAGAGATGTAATAACTCTACTTTCCCACTCAGTGCAGGAGTAGCCTGAGTTTTGGGGGTGGGGATGCTGGGTCCTCCTGTGCAATATGTATATAAATTTCTTGCTTAAATTAGCCCTGGATTACTTGGATAGTTTCAGTATTCATGGATGAAAAACAACCCTTACAAATGTAAGGTAACATAAAAGCTATTTTTCTAAAAAAAAATATTACGTAGGACTACATTTCCACTGCTGCAGCTTATTGAGAACAGCTTATGAAAAGAGAGAAGGAATTTGGTTCACTTTAAGTGTCTCAAACATTTGGGCCGGTTGAATAAACTTTAGGCTTTTAATTATTTGTAGATATTTAATATTAATAGATATTAAATATTTGGCTTTCAAATATAGCAGTAAATGAGATCTTGGGATAGTACTTTCCAAGTTCTGAAGGTCCACTGGCAGGATTCTAAACTTGAACCCATATTTCGGAAGCCAGTAAGGGTCTTAAGAATAAGACAAAGGAAATGCCAGTGCGTTTTTGAAAGCGTACTGTCACCTCTACTTTACACTTCTGCAAAGCAAAATAGACAGGGCCCTACATGTGGGTGACAAAAATTAAGCTTAATTAAGTTTAGGACTTCTAACAAAGGGGGGCATCTAAAACCAGGGACCATGAATGTCACCAGGTGGTCATGAATTAAACAAATTGCTGTTATAATTTGGCAATATCTGACCACCTGCACAAGTAGCCTCCTTTAAGGGCTTGTCATACAGCTTATTGGGTAACAATACTGTTGTAGTCTCCTTTGTCCTACCTAATGTTGCATAGTTCGCCTTGTTAAGAGGTCAGGGCAAGCTGCCAGGGGGAGCCTTGTACTGATTTGACTGATGAGTGAGCAAAATAGATGAATGCAAGAGGAAGGGACAGGTACAATCATTTGTTTGTTCACTTGGGGACAATTTCTTTTCAGTCCTAGGCAAGCAGGTGAGTGTATCAAAGTTTAGGCAAAAAACAGAACTAGAATTTTTACTTCTGGGAAGCAAATGGTAAAGCATTCAGGTTGTTCGATGTCTAAAAAATAGTGAGGTAGATGCAAAATTATTTATCGCAAAATAAAAGCATTTACTGGAGTGTGTGTGTTTTTGTATTGGTTAGGCTATCAAGTGCTAGCCCCCACAGCCTATTATGATCAGACAGGTGCCTTGGTGGTAGGTCCTGGAGCCAGAACTGGACTTGGAGCACCTGTCAGGTTGGTGGCTTCAGCACCTGTTCTCATCAGTTCTGCAGCTGCACAAGCAGGTAAGTAGATCTTCCATGCTGCTTTCTGAGTTTAGTGAAGAACACAGGTTCTAAAGCTATAGTTTGGAGATAGAGCATGCACATGGTTAAATCTCTGGCATCTCCAGGTGGGGCAGAAATAATCCATCCTGGTAAGACATCGCCAATCATTGCAGAGTTAATATGGAGCTAGGTACGATGGAAGATCTTACATTGTTTCTATCTGTGACAAGATTTATTTTTTTTCCGCTGGTTATCCATAAAAGTTGAATTACCATTTTCTGTATTGATGCAGAAGCTTCTTGCTTCTGATTCAGAAGTTCTGGGACATGGGGTTGTGCTTTTGAACCAACTACAGTTGGCAGTTACTTGGTAGCCTTTTCCACAACGGCAGCGTGCTGCAATCCTGGCAGTAATCTCCATGCATTGCCAGTTGTAAATACAGCCATCCTGGTGCACACAGGAATTTCACTGAATGATGGCATACCTAATGTGGGATGTGGTTGAATATCTAAATGGCATTTTGCTTAATTCTGGTATAAATGTGAGCATTGTCATGGGAGGAGACATGACTCGGTGCTTTGCATGTAGGAGGTCCCAGGCTTAGTCCCTGGTATCACCAGGTAGGGCTAGGAAAGTGTCTACCTGAAACCCAGTCAGTGCCAGTGCCAGTCAGTGTCAATAATACTGTGCCAGATTGGGGAGCGGTATGGCTTGGTATAAGCTTCCTATGCTCACATGCTTTGCGATCTTGAAGATAAGCTTATGTATAAGCATTAACAGAATAATAAGAAATTAACTAAGGTGACTAATGGTCAGTAATGGAAACTCACTAATGGTGTGTTTGACCATTCATTTTTATAAGCACTCAGTATATCTTGCATTCACTTTCCAAACCTTCGTGACAAACCAGAATAAAAAAAAATATTTCTGGCATAAGGTACATAGTGCCTTTAGTATTTAAGATACCGGAGCCTAGTATAGCTACACAGGAGATCTGTCTCAGGGAAGGGGGATGGTGCTACATTCTATTTCTCTGTTGGCTATTCCGAGCCAGGCTTCAATGGTTGGAATAATGGAACTCAAGTGCATATGAGAACAAGCACGTAATTATGATGGCACTTGAGATACCATTTCCCCTCTACTTTGAGCAGGTGAGTGGCTACCTTCCAGACCCCCATTTCACAGCTGGTACTGAAAGCGGGAAGCAGCAAGAGAGCCTGCACCCACTCGACATGTGTGCTCAACGATTTGCTGAAGGGCAGGACTTTTACTGTCTTGGTGGTAATACTCTGCAGAAACGGTACAAGTCCTGCTGCTTTTGTCTTCCAAAAAACCCAAAGTGTAACTGAGATTCTTTTCCTTGCACATTCTTTATGATTTGCAGAAAAGGTAGAGAGTAGCTTTTGAATGAGCCTGCAGGGCAGAATTCCTGTCCAAAGTGGGAAAGCCTGTTGGATTTGTGCAGCCCTAATCATTTTCAAAGCAATGTTGTCTTCTGGTGCTAACTGTAAAGATACCTTGAATATCGCCACTAAAATGTTTTCACTGACTAACATGAATTATATCAGGGTTAGGAAAGGTGGCATATTACAGGTGTTCTGGCTATTGACTACGCTGGCTGAGGCTTACAGCAGTTGTAGTCAAAATAACAGTGATCTTTTTTTTTTCTTGCATCTTTAATCTTGAATCCACATGGTGGGTTAATTTACCTGTAAGGGCTGTCATGTTGTGCCAAGAAACTGCAGGTACTATTTTTGTGTGGCACACATGGCTTGCTGTGGGTGGTTGTGTAGTGTAAACCTTGGTGACTGGGATTGTTTCCAGGTTAGACAGCTCAATAAAGAATTTGTCATAGTGATCAGATTCACATGATCAAAACAAGCCACTGCAGTTGAGCCTCCATGTCTTAATTTAATCGCTAGTGCAGTTCAGACGCTATTTTCCCAATTAACTGCCTGAACATGGCTTGTTGTGTCATCTGAACCTCGGCAGCATGCTTAGGTGAAGACCATTTTCAAATAACCCTCCGTGTAGTTGAAGCTTGCTTCCTCCTCATTCAAGCCATACTCCCATAGTTTGGATAACATGGCATGCCAAGCACAGTGTGTAATTAGGGAAATGACACTTCATGCACACTTGAACATTAAACAAGCCACTGTGACTAATTTACCATGGTAGTTTGTTGTGATCATGCATGTCAGCTCAGGGAAAGATTGCCTTTGTGGGAGAGATTAAGAATGGAAGCTTGTTTCTAAGGTTAAATCATTCTAATACACTATTGCTAATGATGGAAAACCCTGTGTCTTACAGCTGCAGCAGCTTCAGCTGGTGGAACAGCAAATAATCTCACAGGAGCCACAAATGGTCTTTTTCGACCCCTTGGTGCTCAGCCTCAGCAACAGCAACAGCAAACAAACAACAGTCTGCAATCTAATTCATTTTATGGCAACAGTAGTTTGACCAATAACTCCCAGAGCAGTTCACTTTTTTCACATGGTCCTGGCCAACCAGGAAACACATCTCTTGGCTTCGGAAGCAGCAGCTCCTTAGGAGCTGCTATTGGTTCTGCACTCGGTGGATTTGGCTCATCTGGTAAGTTTTGTTTATTTGTTCAGAATGAAAACATTAAAGAGGATGTATGAGTTACTATGACTTGAAAATAACCTAGGTGTTGAAAGCAGTTTGTCCTATAAGATCCGATGCCTAATGTGCTCGTGTTAGTAGCAAGTAGCTCTCTTTTGGAGGACAATTTTAAACAGCTTGTTTTTGTGATTTATTATTTCTACAGTCATTTACTGTAGAATTTAAAGTTGGTCCAGATTGAGAGATATTTGAACTATGTGCAAAAAAATGAGAGCACAAAATAAAAAAGTTACAGTAAAAGCAAAGATCAGTGAAACAGTGGCTTGAATGTATTCACCAGTCAGAAAATGATTGCCTGGAAAGAAAATGCTTTGACAACGCTTAAAGCAACATAATGTAGGTGCTTGATCTGAGTTGGAAGGGCATCTGTAGGGTGGAGCTGCCCTGTGTCTTTTAAATGAGACTAGGGTTGCTTTAGTGAACAACAAAGATCCCCTCTCCACCACTTTTAGCAGCATCAGTTATCAGGAGCTCTGTTACTGGCAGTGAGAAAGCAGTTTTCCTTTCTCAGTGTTACAAGTCCATTCTCAAGAACATCTGAATAGTGAGATGAGCATTCTTTTCCCTGCCACTAAGGTCATCCTATGGTGAGAGAAAGCAGAAACAAATATTCCATATTGTTCTGCAGACACTGTGTGCAGAGACAAAGGGGACCTTTTTTTACCAATGTCTCAGAATACAGCCTTTGGTCTTTCAAACATCTTGCAATATGTAGGCTTTATTTTATTATTTGAACTGATTCAGTTCAAACATGCTTAAACATTGTCATTTTCTTTTATTTTCATTGTGCAGTGATCTTTATTGCTTTTTTCACAATGTGATAACATGAGTGCATAAACACCATTCTAGAACTGGTAAACTACTTAGATTGTGGAAATGGCATATTATTGAAAAAAATGTTAATGTGTGGTGAGACACGTAGTTAGCTCTTTACACTGCAAAGGCGAAGGCATGAGTGAAGCACACACAATTCTGTGCACTTTACAAAAGAATAGAAGTGAGCTTGCACACCTTGACCTTGGAAAATGTCCCATGTGAAACAATTTTTTATATGCTTTAGGGAACCTAAGGGAACTCTTTGGACTGTTATAAGCAGCTTCCCCATTTTAACCTCCCTGGAGTCTTTATTTCAACTGGTAATTGTCCATTTAAAATGAGTAGACAGGTAGAGTGTACTGTAACAATGTACCTGATATGCAGTTTTTAAGATGTTTTCAACTAAAAGCTATGAATGGTAAAACTTAGAATTATGTTCCTGTCATTTTTGCAAAGGGAGAGAGTATCCTTAAAACACATTCTGAAGTATTTTCCCCTTTGGTAGTTTAGTATGAAAGTGATATGTCTATTTATATAACCAAATAAACACCTTTATTTGTAGTCTTGCAGTTTCTTGGGCATTATTTAATTGCAGCCCTACTTTGAGGTAGGTTAGGTTGAGAGAGTGACTTGTTCTGGGTCATGCAGTGAGCATGATAGGTGAGCTGGCATTTGAAACTGAGTTACCCTCATTTAAACCCATTTTTAAACTGCTTCACATACCTTAAGATAGCCAAATAGATGTGAGTGTGTGGCATTCTAGAAAATAGTTGGCTTAATTTCTTTAGATGCCACTGCACATTGTTTTTTGCAGTACAATAATTTGACTGGATGTGCTAAAAAATATTTGTTAGGTAAAAGGGAAATACGGTAAAAATGTAAAGACATCTCTAGTGGGTGAAAGGCTTTCCCAAATAAATGTGCTTATCTTGAGTTTTGCATGGCTGGTGGACTTCAGTCTGTTTCTATATCTACTTTTACAACAAACAGTACTTAATTTGGACATAGACTGTGTTGTTAAACAAAGGGGAAATTTGACTAATGTGACACATTTTGAAGTTCAGGATATATACTCCCATTTGTGAAATAGGGAGACAAAATCTTATTTTCAAAGGTACCTAAATAAACAGGTTATCTTATCATTTTGCAATTACATAATTTTTACAGTAAGTGATAGTTCATGATTTGGAAAATTACTGACATGAACTAATACTGGGGAATATACAAGGATGTCATCAAACTAGAATTAACTTTGTTCCTTGTTTAACTGTGTCTAGCCAGCCCTATAACTCTGTTTCTGCAGTCCACATCCTTTTAAGATCTGGCTTCATAATACTGTTGGACTTTTTCTTTTTCTTTTTTTAAATCCAAGAATATTCTGTGTGGTCAGTTTGTAAGATCTTGAGAAGTGCAGAACCTGGGGTAATTTTTAGTGTCAATTGTAGAGTGTAAGGGTAACATTAATTGCAATATTTAGGGTTTCTTATGCAGAACAAATCCTAACTCTTATTTAAGCTATCACTGGATATTTTTCCTCTCATAATTCAGCTGAATAAAGTGAGGGGAATTGTTTCCAAAATAGCATCCACTTAATATACAGCTTCATTGGTTCGTAATAAACAGTACAACATACCTGACTATTGGTCCCAAAGCCTGACTCCAAAGTATCAAAAACTATAAAATGTTACTAAGTCTTGAGTGCATCAAGACTTGGTGATTACTTTAAATTCTTCCTTATTTGAGGAATGCTTGTACTCATTTTGTGACTTATTAAATCGTGTGGTTATCACAGTAATTGTCTTCAGAATAATTTTATTGTTATAATTATTGTGATCACATCTGTTATTGCCCAGCTGTAGGTTGGGGCTAGGTTTTCTTTGGTTGACACTGTATGTAATAGGGTCTTTTTATTTCTTCTTCAGTTGGCAGTTCTGCAAGTAGTAGTGCCACAAGGAGAGAGTCTCTATCTACTAGTTCTGACTTGTACAAAAGATCTAGTAGCAGCCTAGCACCCATAGGGCAGCCATTTTACAATAGTCTGGGATTTTCCTCCTCTCCAAGCCCAATAGGCATGCCTCTGCAAAGCCAAACTCCAGGACATTCACTTACGCCACCGCCATCACTTTCATCACATGGATCCTCATCCAGTTTGCATTTAGGTAAAAAAAACAAAGCCCTTTTTTGTTTGTATATGTATGTGTGTATATGTATTTTTATATGTATATCAATATTTTATGTTGGGTTAAAGATGTCAATTTGCCTTTTAAGTAAAACATTGTTGTACAGTGGGAATAGTCCCAGTGTGTTGCTCAATGCAGTCAATCTTTAACTGATGTGGTCATTGAAAGTATTCAGCTATGGGAACAACAGGGTTTCTCATACCACCCAGCAGATTTGCCACACAAAAATTAAAGCCTAATATTTACTAAAACTAAGATTGGGTTGTTGTTGTTGTTGTGTTGTTGTTGTTTGACAGGCAAAGTTATATTTTTTCCCTGTATTTGTGTTAAACGTGTGTCTGCTTTTTATGGAGTCAGCTTTAGGCTAATGTTTGGTGCGTGGTAATGATACAAGTTTCACTTATTTAAAGAAAAGCAAAAGTTTGCAGTACTGAAAACTGCTTTCTGAAGCAACAGGTTAATGAATTCACATCAAGTCTTTTTAAGATCTCACCTTAAAAAATGGTGAAGGTAATAGCGGTAAATAGCTTTGATATTTAGTCTATAATGAATTATTTCCATTATATCTCCTTCCTTAGTAATATTTTAATATTTGAACCAGTGATAATGTATGCTGGCATTTGATTTTTTTTAAAAAAGTTATAACTATATAATTATATACTTTGGAGAGCATATTTTGCAACTTGTGAGTATATATTTCCCTTTTAATAATGCTGTGATTAGTGTAAGCCAGTTTTTGCCAACCTGGTGGCTGCAGATGTTTTAGACTACAACTTCCAGCATTCCCGTCAATTGTACATGCTGACTGGGGAGTCCAAACATGTGGACCACACCAAGTTGGCAAAGGTTGGCATATGTTGTGTCTAAATTAACATGGTATGCTTTACAGTAATGAACTGTACAGTCACTGAATTTTTTGCTAGGGAACAAAATATGAATGTGATCCAAAACTTGGCTACCAGAAATGTTTTAAAATATCACACAACTTGTAATACTTAAAATTCATTTGCTGCATTATGGCATGTTATTCAAGTAAATAAACTTAGCTGCTTTCCATTGACATGTAAAAATAGGCAGTTAGATATGATTTGCATGGTTGATCAAGCCATGTTCACCAGTGAGTCGCATGTGAGGGACTGTGTTGACTATTGACTACTTGGCAGTGTTAAGGAGGGATGGTTCTAGGTAAAGCTTTGCAAGATTCTTCCTAAGTAATTTGCAAATTATCCTTATTAAAAATGTCATCATCAAGTTCCTGGTCACAGTATTTAGCATGTATAATAAATGATTAGATTTTCTCCAAAAATCAAATTTGACAGATTTCATTACCTAAATTAGGTTTTTTCTGCAGTCACAATTCCCTAGCTAGAAAATGAAAATGCCATTTAATTTATTACCATAAAATTAATATGATATGGTATGATAGCTAACTGATGAAGCAAGACCTATCAAATGTGAAACAAGGTTTTGGAAGTTTTAGGAACTGTTTGGATGTTGTTGACTATGGAGGAAAGTCTGCCTCAAAAGAGTTTTTACTCGTTGTTTTGAGAAGAAAGTAGTGTCTGACCTGGTAAGCACATAATGCTAATCCATTGTTAACCTGTGGTTCATTGCCCCACCCAGGCTTTGTCTGGCAGATTAACACACAAACCATAGTTTGTTTTTTTTTTCTATCCCTAGAGTGTTTATTTTTTCCTCAGCTTCTCTTGTTCACCCCCTTTATCTCAAATGCCTTTTATAGTGCTGTAAGACCAGCATGTAGAGGGCTGGGGGGTTTTAAACACTCTAGCCTGCTTCCTCTATAGTGAAACAGAACAATTCATGAACAACCCATGATTCAGGGCTCACATGAAATTACAACCCATCATTTAAACAACCAGAGTTCATAACATAGCAGCATACCATGGCTTTTCCTTTGGGCTGTTTCTGATTAACAAACTTTGGTTTATTAGCAGAACTGCCTTTACAGAACTTAATCCAAAATTCAACAGCCCAAGGGTTAAATAAGCTATGGGTTAGCATTATATGTGTACCAGGTCTACAGTCTTGTTCACATGTAACAGCAACCCATCAATTAAAATCCCAGAGGTGGTTGTACACAAGCTTTTACTGCATAACCTGCAGTTGGCTTCTTGATTGGATCTGGAGCATGGCATCTAAACCCAGACTGATAAGGGAATGAACAATTCTAGTGATCAACTCATAGTATGCCACTAGGAAATTATTCCCCTATAATTAATGCCTGATCAGGCTGACTATACCCTGGGCTAAAAGATTTAAATACTGCACTACGATTATTCCAACTCTGCAACAAAAGAGAACTGTATAACCTGCATAAATTATATGCATTAAATATTTCTTATTTTGTATAGGTTGTGCTGCATGGCTTGCTCTGCTGAGTAGTTACTAAAGGGGCAGAAGATGTAGGCAAAGCATTGAAACTTTAACTTCTGCAAGCTCAGCTAGCAGCTCCTCTGGCTTCTTACAGTTCAGTATGCATTGATAAACTGGTTTTAAATTATGTCTTCACAGCCTTATGAGCTTAAACTTTAAAATTAAATTTTTACATGTCTAAAAGTGAGGGATGACTTAAGTTCAAATCTGTACCCAGTTCTGTTGCTTTTTGTTCTTGATTAGAATTACAGTTGATGCATGCAGTGAAGTGAACATGACCTTTCAGTAGAATTTAGTACAGAAGCCTGAATCCTGCACTTTTTAACAAGAGCTTTGTTTTTAACTGTGATATGTTATTTAAGATCATGGCCAGCTTTCAAGTGGTACTATTGTTTTCATACAATTAAAAATACCTTAATACTGTATCCCATTGAGAGACCACAATTTCCGAAGACCATTTCCTATGAATACCAAGATTTTTTTTTGAAGGATTGCATTGTATTTTTGACTAATGCCTATTAAAAACTTGTTCATGGAATAAATTGTAAAACAAAAGCATAGTAATACTTCAGATCAAAAAATGTTTCAAGGGAGTTAAAATGTAGTTAAGTGATCAGGTCAGTGTATTTATTTTTCAGTGCATAACTTTATAACTTTAAGTGATGGTTTGTGAAATGTATACATAGAAACAGAGCGAGTCAGAAGGGGTCTCCTGGGCCATCTAGTCTGACCCCTGCTCTGCTCACGACCCCCTAAATTCAGCAGCAGTTCTTTATTCCAAAAGAATGGTATAGGCTTAGTATGAAGATGAGCACATCCCATTTTGTTAGGTCTCTTTCCTACTTTGAATTGGGTCCAGGCTTCCTAGCCTCCTCAAGGGGTTACAGCCAGTGGGAGGTATAGGAAAGTCATTCTTGACAATTCCCCCTTCATTCCACAACCCCCTGAAGCACCTTTCCCACTGTTCTGGAGGGTCCCTAATCCTCTGGAACAGATTTATAGGGACTGCCAGGCAAGAGCCAAGATTAGCAGATCCTTTCCTGTTCTGCCAGCATCTGCTGCATCAGATTACTTTTATGAATGAAAGGAGCCCATGAAAGAAGTTTTGAATTAGCAAAAACTATGTTAAGTATTAAAGAATGTTAGCTGTTGCTGTTCTGTTTAAACCAGGTAAGATTTCAGTTTTTAATAGATTCTATATGGGGGCCATAATCTACTTAAACTTTTGCCACTTTGAAAACAAGTAAAAAGAAAGTACTCTGCTATTTGCCTTAAACTTCTTAGTGTTTTTCTTTTATCTTCTTCCTTACTTGAAAATTCAGAGACTTACATCATTGTTAGAATTCAGTTGACAGGGACTCAGAATACAAGTTTGTTTCCTCTTTGTTCATTGGTCCTTTCTCTATCCTAGTTCTGCATACTGTTCTTCACTATGTTTTTACTCACTCCCTGCTTCCTTGCCTTCTTGTCACTTCACACTGCTGCTCTCTCTGCTAGGGTGATGCCTGCCATTGCTCTGTCACTGTTTGCCCTTCCCATATTTGAATTAATGTAGCAGTCTCCCTTGCAGGATACAGATACAACTGTTTTACCCAGTTTAATTCTCATGGATATGGTGGTAAAAATATCAACTGATTCATGTCACATTTTATAAAACAACTGAGGCAGGATTTTCTGTAGAAGATGGAAATGATAGCAAGATTATGAATTAGTAATTATGAATAGTTGTCAATTAATAAAGAAAAAAATTGTTTCCAGGGACAATTTTCCAAATAAGATTAGTAAAATGTGTTGATATCCTGAAAGATCACATACTAAATGAGGATCTGATCACACATTTCCATTCAGTAACCTTGGTCACTCAGTAAATTAAGTAAAACCATAGTGAATATTATATCTACTTAGGTTCATGTACTTTTAAAAAAAATGTGTGCAAGATGATTCCTAATTTGTCTAATATGCCTTGATTGTGTGCGCTAATTATATCAAAGTTTATGGAAATAAAATTCTTATGAATATTGATTGCTGTTCAGGTTGAAAATATGGATTCTTATATGTAGGTCAATAATAAGGGCTTTACATTCCATACATTTGAATTACGGAAAATGGTAAATAAACCTTTACTCTTAATCATTAAGTAAACTTTGCTGCCACCTTGTGGCTTTCAAAATGATACTGCACTGAACCTCTTACCAATCAGTATTTGGTCTTCAGATAACCCTACTAATATCACTACAAAGGACATTTCCTCTGTACTGAGGTTCATCTCCCAAACAAGAATTAATTATTTTTATCCTTTTGCCTCTTCAGGGCAGAAGACATAGTCAAGATCTAATCTTAACATGCAAAGCTACTTCACTGTTCTGTCCCTTCCTTTTCTATGGATGTTAAAGCAAATGCAAACTTAATGTTTATTATTACTGTTATTTCACTATGTCACGTGTGCATATTTATCTGTCGCTGTCTTTAAAAACAGTATTTTATAGAATCCATCAAATTAATGGGTGTAGAGTTGGGTACATTGAATAGCATATACCTTGAAGCTCAGTTATGGGATCCAGAGAACCACGAGTCAGATTTTGCACATAAAATATGAGTTTCCATTATCTCCTTCCCACTACAGCCCTAGGGTCTTCCAGAGAACTGCTCCCAAGGGGTTGTGCAACCCTTTTCTGTTGCAGAACATGTGGCATGGTGGGGTGAGAATAGAAATTTGGGGTTAACCCTTTATGCAAGTAGGAAGTGCCTTCTTTCATGCAGTAGGTTCTCTGGAACAACAGGAAATAAGCCATGGAGGCTTATTCTCCTCCTTAGCATAGTTATCCTCAAGGGTATGGCTTATGTCATGGAGATCTAACTAGGGTAGCTTGTTGCCATGGGTAAAAAGCCCCCTGGAATCTTATAACAAACTATTAGGTTCTTAGTTGCTTGTTACCCATGTTTACACTAATCTTCCCAGCATGTGCAGTTAAAGGAAAGCAAGCCACTGTGGCTTATTTTTCCTTAGTCATCATGTGAACCTAACCCTGTCTTGAAATTGTAGCAGCAGGTTTAGATAACTAAACTTTGTGATGGCTTTTGGCTATAAGCAACACAGTTTTTATGTTTAAGTTTATGTATGAATCACTGTTCATCCCACTGGTTTTATTCCAATGTCCTAAGTTTGTTTTCAATTTGAAGAAAAAAGAGAATTTTTTTTAACAGAATATATTGCATAAAGCAATTATCATACATTTAGTTTATTCTGGATGAATTTCTCAAATGCTGGAGAGTATTAATGAGTTACCACAATAACCTAATCTAGGAAGTTTATAATCATTTGGTGTATTTTGGTTAGATCCAGATAAATGTGGGTGGGAATTCACTTCTCTGCTAGTCTCCACCAAGGGGAGAAGAACAAGAAGCACCTTTCAACTCAGCCTTCTTCTTAGAAATGTTTTAGTACCCTTTATAAATGATTAGCTCATCTAATATATGTTAGCTAGAATTGTATAGTTAATATGATTAATTAATTTACATTACTTTTCCCTGTGCAGAAACCTGTTCTTTTCATATTTTTATGAAAAGGTTGTATTTCTAATTTCTAGTAGATATGAGACTTTCCATACCTTTGCATCAATGCTTTCCATACTTCTCCCACACAGGGAGTTATAAAGTATCCTGACCTGTTACCTCATAGGCTGATTCCATGCTGGTAAAATCAGTAGATGTTTGCCAAAGACCTGGTTCACATGTAATGGTTAAACAATCCACAGTTCACTGTAGCTGCACTGGTGCTACTGCTCTGCTTTCCATATGCTTGTTGCTTCCACTTGACATCCAGCTTTATAAACGATCCTGGAACACCTTGTATAATCTCAGCACTTCAACAACCCAGTTGGGTTAAACCATAGTTTTATATCAACAAAGCATGGGTTAAAACTATGGGTAGCTTAACCCTAAAAAGCTGAGTGCCAGGTTCACATGTTATAGCAACTAAAGGATGGGGCATTCTGGAATTGGTTTGCAAAGTGGAAGCAGGTAAGTATGCAGGAGTCAGTTTACTCTTGCATGCTCTCAACTGAGTTGGTCACATGGATCAAGTCAGACTGTTCTTTGTAAGACTAGGTTAGATGCTTAAACCTTTTGCACTATTGGCATGTTTTGAAGGCTGGTTAAAGCACATGGTTGAAAACGTCTTGTCTGCAAACACTTCAGTGTTAATGGATTCCTCTAGTAATAGCTGGTTCAGTATAGGAGGTTGAAGCCTAAGGTTGGTCTAGAAAGGTATACAGAAGGGTGTCTACACAGGGATTTTGAATGAAGTGACTAAAAATTGGAACAAAAGGATTTGGCCTGAATATGGCCTAGAATATCCCTTAAAACCATAGGTTTCAGCATTTCAAGTTTTTGTAATTTTTTTCATGTGAATTGAATGATCGCAGACTAGAAGGCTGGGCTACTAAATTATTATGTTAATTCCTTAGAAAAGACATGGTCTAACTTTGGAAGAGTGTTTTCAGCCTGATACTCTGCCATTCTGTGAGAGAGTATGGAAAGTATATTTGTGTGTTTCCTGTAATTCTTATGGTTGACCTCAAACAAAAGCATAAATAAACACACATGCATATATAGTGCTCACTGTTAAAGTTTTCTTTTGTAGAAAAGGCACTGGTGTCTAGAAGCTAGTTGCAAGCTTCTTGTTTTTCTGTTGGAGTTGTCTTGGTTAGTTATATTGCTTCTTGGTCCTCAGTTAAAGAGGGAAAAAGTTTTTTTTGTTCCTTTCTGTCATAAACTATTAACTAGAATTTAACAAAAAAGGAAATGTAAAAGTCCTTCAGTATTCTAGACTTCCCTAGTTCTAGTGTACTTTAACTATAGAATATTTAAGACTTTTTACTAACAGAGCTGCTTCATTGTAGGAGGACTGACCAACGGTAGTGGTCGCTATATCTCTGCAGCACCTGGAGCAGAAGCAAAGTATCGCAGTGCAGCAAGTACTTCCAGTCTTTTTAGCTCCAGCAGCCAGCTGTTTCCTCCCTCACGTCTCCGTTATAATAAGTCTGACATTATGCCTTCTGGACGTAGTAGGTTGCTGGAGGATTTCAGAAACAATCGCTTTCCAAACCTTCAACTAAGAGACTTGGTTGGACAC
The DNA here is from genome assembly GCF_004798865.1 of Varanus komodoensis. Classification (NCBI taxonomy): domain Eukaryota; kingdom Metazoa; phylum Chordata; class Lepidosauria; order Squamata; family Varanidae; genus Varanus; species Varanus komodoensis. The sequence continues at coordinate 4,720,875 of NW_025336045.1, forward strand.
ATAGTTGAGTTTTCACGTGATCAGCATGGCTCTAGGTAAACATTTGTAATAGTGCTGAATAGACAGATCTTTTACAATAACACGTGTTTCCTTTAATTGAATCTTTGAAAGAAACATATTGAATTGTCATTTTATTGCTTAACCTAGAAATTACTGAAGGATCCTTCTTAATGTGTCTCTTCAGACAACATTCCACACCCAGATTTTTCAGAGAGAGATTAGATATGGGCATTTAGCTTTCACATGCCCTCTTGTAAAGAAAGCTAATATGAGATGAACAGGCTTTGTCAGCAGTGAGCCACTTAGATCTGAAGTTAATAAGATGATGCTAGTGTAATTCTGATTAATATCGGAAATCTTAATTTACAATATGACTACACTAGGGCTATTACAAAGTATTGTGCATGTGTAATTATCTATTATCAGTATTGCTATAGTGTCTTTCAGAGCAGAATGCCCTCCAAGAGAAGTTCATATGTAAAATTAAATCATAATTTTACAATTAAAATTTGGGTAGTTTTGCATTACAAAACTAAAGCAGCAATCTAAAATGGTATCCAGTTTATGCCAACCAATCCAGTGTAGCTTGCAATTTATTGCTTAACTAAAATGTAATAAAAATCCTTTAGCTTTTATTTGAGTGGCTTGCTAAGATATTACAGTGCTTGGGATTGTTAATTTACAGTAGCATGTATGTTTCTGTTGCTTGCAGGTTTATACAGCAGAAACTAGAAAGAGCTACTCCAGCTGAGCGCCAAATGGTATTTAGTGAGATTCTGCAAGCAGCCTATCAGCTGATGACAGATGTGTTTGGAAACTATGTAATACAGAAGTTCTTTGAGGTGAGTCTGTAAAGTTCAGTATTAAAGTTTCAACCAACTGAATTTGTCCAAATAGAGGAAGATCTAGACTCACTTATTTCCTCCATATGTTTGTTACATTGAAGTTTGCAACATCTTTTTCTTTTCAATTTCTTACCAATTACAGTGATAAAAGTTGAATTTCACATAGTGGCAAGAGATAATTGATGACGTCTTACCTAAATTGTTGGAACAACATTTCTAATAAAGCATAACAGTTGCACTCTATTTGTGGTACGTTCCTGCCAAACTGCCAAACTGAGCTGTCCCTTGATTTCTGTGGTTGTTGAGCTCATGCCTAATTCTCTTCCATTAAAATCAATGGGGCTTAAATGTGCTCAACTTTGGGTGTTTTTTATTTTATACAGATCTGTTTCAAAGGCTTGGGGTGAGTAACAGTGCCAAGATCATTACATTATTTATGGGTTGTAGTTCAGTAGTACAGCACATGCTCTCATTCATAAGGTCTCAGGTTTGATCTTTTGCATCCCAGGATGGATTTGGGAAAGGCTCCTGCCTGAAACTCTAGAAAGCTGCTTTCAGTGAGAATAGACAGTATCAAGCTAAGCAGACCAGTGATCTGGCTTGATATAAAGCAGTTTCTTAGGTATCTAGGAAATTAAATGAAAACCTTCATGCAGTTTTAATTATTCCTTTTCATCATTTATCCATCAGAGCTTAATACACAAGGGGAAAAAATTTCTGAAAGTTAAAGTATTGGGTGTAAGCCACCCATCTGGAATTAATAAGGCACAATATATGGAAGTTATTCCGATTTCTGTAAACATAGTGTATTGACAGGGATCCACAGCACTGTTGATACTGATGTATTCCCTTCCAGATTAATTTCACTATATGGAGAATGCCCAGTATATGTAGAAATAACTTTTTTATTTTCCCAATATTTTAAGATTTGATTGTTTTAATGGGGGTTTTATTGCTGTTTGGAAATTTTATTAGGATGCTGTGTTTTCTTTTATATTGTCTTATTGTTAAACCGTCCCAAGATCATGGTAAGGGATGGTCTAGAAAAGTTTTAAACAAATAAATAAATATCTTTCCTGCATATAAAAATAAATATTCCTGCATGAAGATTATGTCATGGACACTGTAGAGCCTACCAGATGTGCATTTGTATTCATTCATCTATTTTATTATATTTCTGATGTAATAGAGTACACAGTACTGATATAAGACAGTATATAAACCAAAACATAATTTTAAGAACTTTTAACATTCGAAATTTTACACAGCTAAAAACAGTGACAGTGATATACCAGAACCTGATAACACAGCTGTTATTAAAGTCAATTAAATGCCTGGGAATGGTGGGCCCTTTTAACCTGGCGTTGAAAACTTGAGTATGTGGCTGACAGGTGGGCCTTGGTGGGGGAGAGCATTCCACATTTAGGGCTTTCCTCAGGATGACCCTTGCCTTGTTTAGAAAGCTTTCAGGAAGCACTCAGAGGAAGACCACAGAGTAGGAGTGTAGGTTAATACTGGGAGAGGTGTGCTATTAGGTATTGTGGTCCTAAGCCATGTACAAGGGGGTCAGAATTGAAGCTGTATGTCCACACCTTCTGGCCACGTCTCTCAATTTAGCAGATGTATTGCAGTGCTCTAACTTGGAGTTTATCAGAACATAGACTGAAGTCAAGTTGTCCCTGTCTTGACAAGAGTGTAGCTGGGTCACCAAGAGAAGGTGGTATTAAAAGGCCCTCTTTGCTCCTGAAGCCAGCATTGTACAGTTGCTTCGGTTGTTTGTCAAGCTGTTATGTGTACGTGACCTTTGTTAAACTGGCATAATAAAAGTTAAGTCAAAGTTAATATGCTCAAAATTAATTGGTAATTTTACATAAATGTATAAATATACATACATTATATTAATTCATATCAGGGAATCAGGACCAGTTTTAATACTTTAACAAATTGTCAGTGAACTTTAAAACAATAGTCAGCTGGTGGCTTCCTGTGACAAAATATCTATCAGTGAAATGGGGAGAGGATTCTGCCTCCCTCCACATAACCCCAAATCAGCTCTAGAGGGGTGGGGGATCCACAAAGTGCTGATTTAGGGTTGAGTAGTGAAGAGGAAGGGAAGGCAAAATTTCACTGAATTGTACAACACTAGATGTTGTCCTACTGATGATAATGATGAATCTGAGAGATCTCCTGTGTCATGAACCAAGTTCTTTAGGGGGTATGCCACCTTCTCTAGGACAAGTTGAACACTGCTGAACTGGACAGACAAACCATCTACAACAAATAGCTCCATCTTCCCTGGATTAGGTCTCAGTATATTGGCCCTCATCCAGTCAATTACTCTGCTCAAGCGCTGGTTCAGAATATTAAGTGCCTCATCTGTATTAGATAAAAAGGAGAGGTAGAGTTGGGTGACATCTGCATATTGGTGACACTTCAGCCCACATTGCCAGATAAACTCCCCCAGTAGTTTCATGTCAGATGTCAGATGCATGTTGGAGTCATATATAAATACGACTTTTATATTGTCTTGTTAAACTGACCCGAGACCACGGTAAGGTATGGTCTAGGAAAGTTAAATATATAATAAATATTACAAATAAATCAAATTTTGGAACATATGGGGCATAAAACAGGGTGTTGGACTGTTGTGAAGCAGCACAACAATCCCGTAGAAGCACCTTCAGGAATTGACCACCTAAATAAGGGTGGAGCCACTGTCATGCAGTGCCCTCATTTCCCAACTCAGGCAGCCTACACAGAAAGATGGCATGATTGATAGTATCAGTAGCCACTAAGAAGTCCCAGAGAACCAGTGGAATCATACACTCCTCATTCCCCTTCAGACAGGTTATTCCATAGAGATGACCAGAGCAATTTCCTTTCCCTTCTAAAACTGGATTGAAATGGGTCTAGCTTATCTCTTCTTCCAGGAAAGACGGGAGCAGCAAAGCAGAGCCGCGGGGGAGGTGGCCGAGATTCCGCCTGTCTTTCCTGCAGGAGCGCGCCTCTGATCACGCATGCCTTCCCTGCACGAACGGAACTGCGATCAAGGCCATCTCCCCACTCGGGGGTGGGGGGAGATTGCTGCAATCTTAGTCGCCACCCAAAGCGGTGTTTGTGACCCAAGTCAAAAATTTTCAGAAATTTTTGTTTGTGATCCGATTTGTTCGTGAAACAAGGCGTTCGTAGGCCGAGGTACCACTGTATTAGCAACTATGCACTGGAACCATGGACACTGTGTTGTCTGCAGGGATCTCAAGTGGCACTCACAAAAGCTCTGTATGTCTCTAAAAACCTGTTTTAAGTAAAACTTGGCAATATGTTACAGCAGTTTTTTCTCTCTCTCTCTCGCCTCTAACCTTGTTCACTCTCCCCATTCTTCTCCTTTGGCTTGCTGTTTCCCCCCTCCCTTCAGCCTCTTGTCTTGCTTTCTCCCTGTCTCTCTCTGTAGCTTCCCAGGTCTCCAAGAGTCATGGAATCAGAGTTGGAAGCAATTCTTGGGTTATTGGACTTGGAGTCTGTAAAAACATGCCAACTCCAACTCCTAATAAATTTAAATTGTAATATAAATAATATGTTAATTTCCTATTTCACAGATAATAATTTGATTAACCTGTTTTTTTCAGGTTATATTTTCAGGGTACATTTTAATTTCATATAATAGTGAAAGCAGTTCCCCATGAAAAAATTCACAGTGGCAAAAAATATCAAAGTTGACTTTTTTTTAACACTTTACAATAACCACGGATGGGAAATATTATTTGACTTGTGTCAATGTGTTATAGAAGATTATGATTGTGAAAAGGCGTGTGTTGCAAAAATTAGTTTTTGTGGTTCTAATAAATGTGCATCCACTAGAGCATCAAATTTAAAAAGATACTTGCAGCATTACATGTATATATGACTCTTTTAAATTGTATGTAAAAATGTCCGGTATCTTACTATGTTACAAAACTAATACAAGCTGAAAGAGAGTGATAACCTATACACTGTCGGTAATTGCCTGTGGAATCAGCTTTTATTCCTCTTGGGAGCGTTCCGATGGGACATTGGGAGAGCGCCTAGTCTGGGGAATGAGCATATCTGCCTCAATCTTCTACTTTGAGTAGAAGGAAGGGCTGATTTTCTAGGCTGCACTGTTTGGTGAGAGAATACCTTGTCTTGAAGCTTGAGGGCAATATAATTGAACAGGCAGTTGGGGAAAGAATAGTGTTTTTTCAGGCATAAAAACATCAAAACCAATTTTTCCTACATGAAAATCTGTATTTAGTATTCTTTTGTTGAAATATCCACTAAAATTATATGTTGAGGTTATGAAATGTAGTCATGGAAAAGAAGCCCTTTAATGTTCTTTAAAACATGGCTCTCATATCTTTCTTCAGAATAATATGTAGTGAACATTGCCTTCACTTTTCTTGTAGTTTGGAAGCATTGATCAGAAATTAGCCCTTGCCACCCGCATTCGTGGACATGTTCTCCCATTAGCTCTACAGATGTATGGTTGTCGTGTCATTCAAAAAGCGCTAGAGTCTATCTCACCTGACCAGCAGGTAATTGTAAGTTAGAACAATGTTTTTTGCATTCTATCTAAAACTTTACAACATTTTCTATTGTTTTGTTGTGAGACATGTTTTTAATAAAATATGCTAATTCTGTATAGGAAGCAGTATTAATAGTAAAGTAAATCATAATTCAGAAATGCACATTTGTGGCAAGAGCATAATTTAGGAACATAGGCAGTTTGGTAATCTCAAATTATTTCTTTGTAGAATGAAATGGTGAAGGAGCTGGATGGTCATGTCCTGAAGTGTGTGAAGGATCAAAATGGAAACCACGTGGTACAGAAGTGTATCGAATGTGTCCAGCCACAGTCACTCCAGTTTATTATTGATGCTTTCAAAGGACAGGTAATTAATTTTTCATTCTTTTTTTTACAGAATGTTTGTTGTTTTCTATAAGTGTACATATGTTTATATGTTACATTTTTTGGCAGACTTCCACAAATAAGACTTTGGTAGTACAGCTTTTTGTTTCCAGGAAAACTTACCTCATGCCTGTGTTGTGATCCTTCAGTGCCCTGTGAAAATCTTTGTATTATGATCAACTTTGTAGTTTTTTTGGGTTTTTTTGCTTTAAAACAAAAGTATTAGTGCTTCTTAGGTCTTTTGCTGCTGTTGTCTGCTGCTGCTGCTGTTTTATTTTACTATATTATGTGGCTGATTTAACTTGTTTTAGATTTGCATATGTTTGTGATATTTATATACTTCATGGTTTTAACTTATATTTTGTGAACCACCTAGAGAGGTTCAGCTGTTGGACTGTATATAAATGCAGTGTATTATACTGGACTTCATGGTTTAGCAATTTATTGCATGCATATGTTCGTGTGTGCGCATACAGTTATACATAGATATTTAGCCACAAAGTCTTCAGCAGTTGTATGAGACCCTAAGGATGACTCAGTGCCTGTGGTTTATGAGTAGGAGGCTCTTCCCTTCCTTGGAGGTTTTTCAGGTGGCAACACAGTTTTTATTACAACATGCACTCCTGAATTTCCCCAGAAGGAACAGTGTCTTGCTATGATTAAAGGAACAAAGCAGGTTGAGAGAAATAGAAAATGGAATGTGTAGGGAGCAGCTTTAATGTCCTGGGGGATTTTAAGTACACAAGGTCACCAGAAGCAGTTACGGTTGTCCCCAGTACTGCTTCGCAGGATTTTTGTTGTGATCATTCTTATTCACTGTAATATGATTTTTAGAAGCTACTTGGGGGTTGGGTTTTTAGAAAAGATAAATCATGAATGGGAAAAGATGGTTCAAAGGCTCAGTAATCACAGGCTGTCATGCATAGCCCTCTGCTCAGAGTGCATGGCCCATCTCAGCTGCCCTCCATTGGGTCCTATGTGGACTGTGTGATGCCAGCGGCACAGCTATGTCTAGTGATAGTGTGGCCGTGACCACTGGCATCATTGCCCCAGCCCTTTTGTGTTACATCCCTCCCTTCCATTACTAACCCCTTGCCACCTGTGGCTTCTTAACTCTGATCTCCACATTAATTGATGTGCCTTAGCAGACTGATGCTGAACTGAGGAGGCAAAGTCCCTTGTCTGTTATATATTGCCAATATTACCTTGCATCTGCTACTAGGGAGGTGGGAGGGCCTATCCACACCTCCTGGCATATAAATTGACACTTTTTTGCAATAGATGATCCATTCATCCCAATGTTTAGTTTATGTCTCTACTGCTCCTGAAACATGAGTTACAGGTAAATAACTTGATTTGGTGAAGAGCAGTTTTGTTATAAAATACATTCAAGAACAGAAAGCAAAAGTCACTCACTTTCCCCCACCCTGATATAATATGAAACCATCCCATAATTTGCTGCTAATAGGTTAAGATGAAAATTTTTCCTTTTGAAGACTTGGAGCATCAAGGAATTTTGTTCTGAGCACAACAGGTTTATTGAAGCATATATTAATAATTGTAACCCTGTTATTTCAAGGTGTTTGTGCTTTCCACTCATCCTTATGGGTGTAGAGTAATTCAGCGTATACTGGAACATTGCACTGCTGAACAGACTTTGCCCATCTTGGAAGAACTCCATCAACACACCGAACAGCTTGTGCAGGTTGGTGTGCACTGAAATAATGAGGAGAACAGAAACTAAAATAGCAAAATGATAGTTGTAATTATCAATAATTAACAAGGATTTATGTATTGGCGCATATTCTAAGGATCATGTCTACCTTTTCATTCATTAGATTTTGCTCTGTTCAGTGTTCATTTAGAAAGGTGTGTGACGATCATGAAAACATAGGGGGCTAGTCTTTTCTGCTTGATGCTGTCAATGTTCCCCCAGTTCTTCCAAGACAATGCACAATTGGTTTGATGTGAAGGAGACCTGCTTTGTCATGGTTAGCCTTTGAACACACAGATGGGAACCATGGTTCTCCCATCCCATGGACTGAAGACTATGCCCATCAAACCCTAACCCTCTTCGGGCTCAAGCTGATTGCACACTGGCTTGAGGAGTACTGCTGGCACACATGCATCAAGGGGACAGAGCTAGCTCCATTCATTCTGGTAGTTCCTAAAATGAATTCCTGAGGAGGGACTTCCTGACTATCATATTCCATCCTGGGCAATATCATTTTGGGCACGTAGCTTAAATGTGCGGATATGTAATAAATGTTTGTATCTTCAGCTTAAGAATTTGGGTATTTTCAAAAGTTATAAACAGTATGAATCTTGTTAAAACAAGCATATTCTTCTTAGGACCAGTATGGAAACTATGTTATCCAGCATGTGTTGGAACATGGCCGTCCTGAAGACAAGAGTAAAATTGTTACTGAAATCAGAGGAAAAGTTCTAACTCTAAGTCAGCATAAATTTGCAAGGTATAGTTAAGAACAATCTCTTAATTGCACTTACTTGTTTTCAGTGTTGGGGGTTGAATTTCTGTTGTTTGCTTTAAGTTTTCCAAGTCAAAATGGAGGTTACATCCAGAGTTGCACTCATGCAAATGAACCTGCTACCCTCTTTTTATTTGCATGTCCAGTGCTCCTGTGGGCTCTCAGACTTTCTGCAGTAGTTTAGGAGGGGTGGGATCAGGGGAAGAGGAAGTCACTTACTGAAGGTTCTCAGTGGCAATGGAACATGTGTTTCCAGGGAACAAGCTTTGGTGTTACAGTCAGAAATGGATTAACTCAAGAGACTTTATATGGCACCACAGATGCGTTTCTCTTTGACATAAATTAATTGTGATAAAATGTAAAAGTCATCCTGGTTTCTGGCACTACAGATCCCGGTAGTTTGGCTTCAAACTTTATTTCAAATAAATATTTCTATCAGGTGATCTACAATATGCTACCAAAATTTGGATAATATATGGCTCTTACTGTCAAAAGACCAACTTGACTGTCTTAGTACTTTACATTTACAAAATTAATCTGCAGATACCATGAGAATATCTACAGTTGAAAAGAAAACATGTATGTTAGGATTTTGAGGGAAATGCTGAGTCTGAAACTGCTGAGGTTCAGAAATTAGGCAGATACTGACAGCTGAAAAAACACACCACACTTCTAAGCAATGCTCTGATAAAGAGTCTGGATCTTTCTCAGTAAATTGAAGTTAAAATAAAACTAGACATGACTACTGCAAAAATAAAAGCCAAGGAAACAATTTTGAGAGTGCCCTCCTGTGTTTGTGTGTTTTGGTGGGATGCATGTGCTTCTATGTGCAATGTGCCAACATGTGCTCTCTCCGCCTCCCCCTCCTTCTCCTGTTCTTCTTTCCTCGCCATAGAAGTGAATGGAACAATGTTTCTGCTTATTTGAATGGATCAAGGGCCATGTTGAAAAATGGCTGGAGTGGAGAAGAAACGCTTTCCAACCAAGAACCTAGTTGCTCCAAGGGTTCTTGGAGAGGGAGGACTTTTTTCACTTTGGGTGCAGTGGAGCTTTCTTCTCTGCATTTAAAACAATGGAGGAATCACTCCATTTCACTTGAAAACAGAGAGGAGAAAGCCCTACCTGCGAGATCTTGGGCAGAGAGGGTAGAAGCTCAAGTCTCTGCAGGGCTCATTTGGATACTTGGTGTGTGCAGATGCAAGAATATCACTTGGGAAGTAATTCTCAGGGCCAGCTGCCCTAATTCTGTGCAAAAAAGAAAAGTATCTTAAGGAATCTGATAAATAATGTTGATTTTAAAAACCTGACTTACAATATTATATCCTACACAATTAGATAATAGCCATGGTTATGTGTAATACGACTGTTAGTTTCTTGGAGAAAAAAACAACCCTGCTTCAAGTTATTTTTTGTGATGTGGAACAGACTGCAACAAATTTTCTTTCCTAGTAACCAAGATGATACTGGGATGGTTTGGGTAAGAGATAGTGCATTCCAGTGTTTCTGATGTCAATTTTTTGATGCAAGAAGAATCCTGTTTCACACAGGGGGCAAATTTGGGAGTTTCAGGGTTAATATTTGCCCTGTCTGAAACCCTTGGGCCGCCAAGACCCTTGAGAAATTAAAAATAAATGTGAAAAACCAAAATTTTAAAAATGGTCACTAGTGTAGTAGCTACAGAGTACCAAAAGGGTAAAAGTTAGCTTGTGTGCTAGCTAATTTGACCCTTTTGATACTCTGTAGATGATCCCAACAGTCCTTTTCAATTCCAGTAGGTGTTTTAGACTTTGGGAAGTATCTTCCTGAATTTCAAGGGGTGGCTGAATGTGGCCACACTGAGTAAAAGGTCCTCACATGACCCATGGGCTATATATTGTACATTCATTACAATATCACATTGGTTTGCCTAGGGAGGCAGGGACAAGAATTGAGGCTACCATAATTGAGTCAGCTTACAGTAGCCTTAGAAATGTGAAGGCTTTGGGAGTGGGGCTGGAAGAATTTGGGAGAAAATGTTTTCATTCCCCTCAGGAACATTTCTGGGTTTTTTTTCCTTTAAAAAAAATAAAAAGCTACGAATTAGGACATCTTTTGTTTTAAAACTATGAATAAAATATTTAAGATCATGTGTTTATATGTTGTTACCCAACCTATAATAAGGACTTTATAGAAAGACTAAGAAGTGACATTTCTGGAAATTCAGTTATTTATTGCCTTGCTACCACAAACAGCAGTACTTATGAAGTAATGAAACCTTGGAGAATTTTTTAAATCCTTTTTTTAAATTATTTTAAGATATACTATAAGAGAGCCAGTGTTGCATATAGATTAGAGTGTTGGACTGGGACTCAGGAGCTCTGGGTTCTGTTACCTGTGCAACTCACTGGGTGACTTTGGACCAGTTATGCCTCTCAGACTTAGCGGCTTCATAGTGGGTGGTGTTTTAAAGATAAAATGGAGAAGAGGAGAACCTTCTAAACTGCTTTGGGTTTTTACAAGAAGGAAGAAAGGATGTAGATGCAATCTGATGACAATAATAATAGTTATTTCTTCAATTCCTTATTAAGTAGCCATGCTGTCACTTGGAGACACCAAGTTAGGAAAGATAACAAAGTGACTTGAAATCTGTAAAGAGGATTGGAAATACTATCTTTCATCCTTTCCCAAAATTTCAGTTCCCCTCCCCCCCCCCAAAAAAAAACCTGGAGAAAAAGGTTTTTTTCCATGGCTTCAAAATTTCCAGAAAGTTTACTTCTCTAGTTAATCATATAGTTTAAATTGTGCCTGTATATTGATTTCAGGTGTGTCAACTTAAAATAGAAAATTTTCTGAATTGATGAATTTAACGATCTTTTTCAGCAACGTGGTAGAAAAATGTGTAACTCATGCATCTCGTGCTGAAAGAGCATTGCTTATAGATGAGGTTTGTTGCCAGAATGATGGTCCTCATAGTGCCTTATACACCATGATGAAGGACCAGTATGCAAACTATGTTGTTCAGAAGATGATTGACATGGCGGAGCCTGCTCAGCGTAAGATTATAATGCATAAGGTAATTGTAGCCATCTGTTTCAGCATTAGAAAATCTTTTTCTTTAAATGAACACCTTTAATTTTCCATCTTTGACAACCCTTGACTGACTCTTGATGCTGGTCTCTAATACTCATTCCTCTCTATAACACTGTTTTGTCTTCTTAATTTCTGAGTATTTGTAAATAGTATACTGTAAGTAGCTTTAAAGTTAACAGTATTGTCATTACTTTACTATTACATTTATACTGCATCTGCAAGAAGTTTAAGGTGATATACATGCTTCTTTTTCTCCCCACTCATCTTATCTTAAACAACTCTGAGTTGTTTTAGGCTCATAGATAATGAGCATGTTTCATATTATGTTAATCCACGTTGGTAATAAATGCCATGATGGGATGCTTGTTGGGCAAACAATTTATGATGTTCCTATGTTTGCCATGGGTGGTTTACCTCCTCCTCAACCGTTTGGGCCTCCTGACTTGTCCCCACCACAGTCATGCCACTTTTTCACTCACTGGCTTTTTTGTTCCTTTACGTGGTGCAAAGTCCAATTTGACAGCCAGTTTTCACAGTCTCTGTTTGGACAGCCACTGATTCTTGCCAGGCAGCTTTGAACATGATTCCTGATGTCCATACTGGCATTTGTCACTCAGGTTTGGACAACAGGGCAACCCATCTTGGATATAACAAGCCACCCTGTGAAAATTGGTGCAGATTTGCACAATGAAACTCATTGTGGTAACAACCCATGGGGGTTATTTGTTTTGCAAGCTCTAGTCAGTTACTCACTGAGCTTGCATGGCTAAATGGAGATTCAATTTTAATCCAACCCATTTCTAATCGCTCTCTTAACTGCTGCTTGGGGGTGTCAGAGAAATTTCCATTGGATTCAAGATTTGTGTTTCCTCAGCAGACCAGCTTTCTGTAGTCACATGTACTTGTGGACCAGTTTTTCTACTTTCAAGAAAATGCAGATGCTTTAAGGGATTCATGATTTTTTCATTTTGGGGAGTTCTGTGCAAATCCGCATTAACAAATGAGCATTAGCGCACATGTGAATTCTCCAACAAAAAATCCAGTATCATCAGTGATTGGACAACAAAACAAAAAACGCCTGATAATCTGTGGCATGGAGATGGAATAGATTTAACTAAATACATGCACCCCTCCCATTACTCCACGCTGGTTCAGATTTGGTTTCAGCACAGTTTTTCAAAATTTATCTCTATACGCTTTTCTGCTTTTCATATTAATATGAATATAATTTATATAAATTTCAATACTTTACTTATTTTTGTATTTTTTTTAATTGCTATTGAAAACTGCCATTTCTAGTTGGGTGATAACAGAAATTGCATGCATGGGTAGTGGAGGAATGGATGGATGGAACAATATGTAATGTAAAGTCAGTGCGCACACTCACTTAGGAAGGAGCCATTATATAATTTGGATACTGCGGTTTTTTTCCAAAACTTGGAAATTGTACAACACTTCACATGGTACCCCCATAAAATACATGTTGACTTGGGTCTGTTGGTGCTGCTGTTAAATCAGAAGGCACTTATGCTTATGAAAGGAGAGGTCCCCCATTTTATCAATCCCCTTGACTTTTTGGAGTGCCTTGCCCCAGGTTCCCTGTCATGGAGACTGGGCAGCCTCCTGTGCTGCGAGGGTAGCTCTTCTGCACAGCAGCTGCAGTGGAGGGGCAGGTACTTTTGGAATTGTTCCTCTTAATACTAGATGTAGTCAAACTTTTTCAGTATTTGGCTGCAGAGAAGTACAATACTTTTAAAATGGTATCGCCTACATAATTCAATAATAATGCAAATGTTTGTATATATGACTTCTTAGCATATCCTCTCATAGCTTCAAAGCATTAACTGAAAATCTGCACAACACATCTACACCACAAGCGATAGAAATCCTCCTTACCAGAAATTGGGTGTGTGTTTACTCTTATTTATTTATTAGATTTATATCCCATTTTTTCTTATGAACTCAAAGCAGTTTACATCATTCTTCTCCTGCTGCTCTCAGTCTTAACCCTACGTCAGCCACCCTGTGACTGACCCAAAGTTACTCAGCTGGCTCCATGACCAAGTGGAAACCAGAACCCAAGTCACCTGAGTCCCAGTCCTGCACTCTTAACCACTACACCACAGTGGCTGTCAGTTAACTTTAACTATGGACAAATAGACTTGTCACTCTCATCTGACCTGGTAAATAGTAACCCACAAATAAAAAGTTCTCAAAAGGTCATTCATTCTCCGATGGCTTTCACGGTTATTCTGCTCCTTTATTAGTTGCACCTGAAATCGGAGTTCCTGACTACAGAACTAAGTCTTGTGCTCTCCCCCTATCATTGCTTCTATAGAATGCATATCATTTTAGTCCAAAGAGATGCTGTCCCTGTCCTCTTTCACTGCTTTGTATGCAGTAATGTGGCATTTTCTTTTTGGACTCTCCATATATACCAGAGAAGCTTGTTCTCTCATTGTCTTTGCACCCTGTGGAGGAAGGGGCTATATGAAACAGACGTGCCTTGACAGTAATTGAGATAATATCCTACCTATGGATAATGGGGAAATAGTTAAGTAGCCTTATTAACATTTTTGACTATCGAACAATGTCATTTTTTTTCTTGAACTTGGCCCTGAGTTTGCATCACCTTGCATCTTCCTTGTTCTTCAGAAGCTCAGGTTTCTGACATATTTGTCAGCACTGACAAATATTGAAGATAAAATAAGAAAAGATAAATATTCAGCAGAAGCCTTTCAGTTTGTTTCTTCCTATCCTGCCCAAAATTAGTCTGTTTTGATGATAGAAATGTCTTGACTTTCTGAATCTTCTTGTTGCAGATCCGGCCCCATATTACAACGCTGCGCAAATACACCTATGGCAAACATATCCTTGCCAAACTGGAAAAGTATTACCTGAAGAACAGTGCTGACCTGGGGCCAGTTGGAGGGCCACCGAACGGAATGCTTTAAAGACACACGCAAACATATAGCAGTCTCAAAGAGGAATTTTATTGTGAATTATCAAAACACATGACTTAACTAAAAATGTTGTGATTTTTTTAAAAAATATATTTATTGACCATCCATTTGTAAAAATTTTATTCATGTGTATATTTTGGGGGAATGAATTGCAACATATTGCCATTTCTTATCAGGGACCTATCAGATTGCAGGGCTCATAAAGCACAGAAAGCCTGTAAATGATGTAACTATCAGAATAGCTCTCACATTTTGTAAATTTTTATCTTGTAAAGTCACTGAATAAAATAGTTTTTAAAGGGAAAAAGTACAGTATTCTTTTAATATACTGGCTTACAATCTGGTAGGTCTGTTCATCACCATAGCACAACATGTTTATATAATTGTATATAGAATTAGTTTTCATTTTTCCCCTTTGTGCAGAACCTTTTTTATAACAGTTGAAAATAGAGCAATTACATAATTATTATTTAACATGTTACAGAAAGTTAAGTTCTGTATTTTGGTGGTTCACAATTTTTATAATCCAAATAGCAGTCTGGGCACTACAAATACTGGTCAAGGAATGATTAAATATGAACAATTAAGTAGTTTCAATCATTCACTTTGGAAACTTTTGAGTATAGTGCCCTTTTCTCCAACAGTGTATGAAAGCCATGTATATACTTAAATATTTAATTGGTGTGCAAGGTAGGAGAATAGAAAGGTGGTTCTTCAATCCAGCAATGTACTGTCTGGGAAAAGAGTAAACCTGCATTAAATAAATAGACAGACAGACAGCGTAAGATGTGCGTGTTTTGCTTTAAATATACAGTTGTAAGACAGGATTTGAAAATGTTGAGGAGATGCTTTGTGTTCTCACAGTAAATGAAACAGTAGGCAGGCACTGGAGGAGGACAGGGCCTACTTAAGCCTGATAGCTCAACATCTAAAGCATGATTAAATATTCAGATAGCATTTTGCTTCCTTATAAATATAAGCATTGTATAAGTATAGTTAATAGATGTAAGTTTACCATTTGTAAACAAATTTCTCGTTTTCAATGTTTTACAAGCCTTGCTAATTGAGTAGTGATGCTTATCTTGGTTGTACAGATGTACATTTGTAAACCTTCATGCTGTAAATGTAATTTGTTTTACCCCTTTTGGGATGAAAATTTGCATTTTAGTGTATATTCATATCCCTGCCCCTTTCGGCCCTGACATAGTGTTGTATAATGTAAATTTATTTCAACAAATCAAGACTGATTTTTTAAAAATTCTATCTTTATATGGTTTCAGAGATATGAACCAGCTTTCTTTTATCTATTATTATAAACTTTTTGTTTATAACATAGCTATTCTGTTAATATGGACATTTGAGAAACCTAATCAGTTTAAACATTAATGAGAATAAAGACAAATTAATGGACTAAATTACTGATCACATAAACCAGTGCTTCTTCCATCTTAAATGTGGCACGATTTGTTTTTGTACAGAAAAGTACTGTATTTTTGAACAGCTTATTTCATCCTAAAACAAATATGTATGATACTGTCAATTTTTCTCTGAATATGACACTGTAACAGTAAGATAAAGGTGTACATTTACAAGCGGCCTTATGTACATTTCCCAGTTTACTTTTTAAGGCAGAATTGTGACCATATGTGTATAATTAAAATCCTTTCTAATCCTTTGCCTATGAAAATATTTTGGAAAGAAGCTTACTTTGTATATTCGGTTTCTGAAAGATAAAGTGCTTTGTATTTTGTTCAAGTCAGTATTTTGTGTAAACACTTCTTCATTTTGATGGCATAACATAGCCGTTCTGTCTCAAACCCCTTGGCAGTCGTGAAACCTATAAATCACACGAAAGCTTTCTTGGGGGAAGTTTCAGGAGAAGGTAGGAGAGCAACTCATCTCATTTACACAGTACTGCTACTCTTCTTTTTATCAAAGCATACAGAAATTTGCTTGCAGAAGAAATTAGTATGTTACAACGTTGACCATTTAACAGAATAACAGACATATTTAAACTTTTAATTTAAATACCGATCTTAGCTGGAATTTGTAGTAGCTTCTTTTTCCTTTATGCATCTTTTGATATACCAAATTAATAACCATTCTTAAAGCACAGTTTTCATTAGAAATAGCAAACTTAAAATCTGCAGTGGGATTTTCTTCAGAACTCTGCCTTAACTTCTTGTCCAATAGATGTGGTTGTTTGCAAATCACAATTTAATTTGAAGGAGAGTAACAGCCATATATTTTCTGCATTATATCAATGGTACATGCTTCCACACTTAAAACATCTTTCAAACTGTAATTTCATATTCTTTGGTACATTGCAAGTCTACTTCATAACCTGTTGGCTGGACTGCATGGGATTGTTTTACTCTATGCATTCTTCTGTTAACTGACCAACATTTTTCACATTCAGTTTCATCAAATATACTTGAACAGTAGAGATGTAGAAACATTCTAGGTTTAGCTAAGTACCACTATCCTCCCCATCTCCTCCTGCACTGTTTTCTCTGTAGATTTGGTTATGGAACCTTTTGCCTAGTCTGTTTAAGTTTGTTCTGCCTCTAGGCCGCTCTTAGTTCATATTGAATAATGTAATGTTCACTTGTAATATGCTGTAAAGAAAACAACAAAATGAAAATGTGTGAATACCTTTATGGAATATGCTTGGTCTTATGTTTTGATTCCTGAGAAAAAAGCAGTGTTCCATTTGATTGCAGTGCTATTTCACATTCTTTGGCAACCTTAGCTACACCTTCCCAAATGCTTCATTGATAGCTTTCCATATTTTATTTTTTGTGTATTATCAGTTGAGCAACTTGTGATTGCTTCTAGAGTTTCCCAGTAATTTGAAGGATCAGTCCCAAGTATTTTGACCATTATGGTATTAAACTCAAATGACATAACTGAACTGAATGAACCTGTGTGGAACTTTTCAGTAAATTTTTCCCTCCATGTATTGCATAGGAGATTCTATTTGTCTAGGTTAAAACAGGTTAGGAAAAATAGAATACGATACCCTAACACTGGGTGGATGGGTACATGCACACTATCTGGTTGTTGAATAATTCACACTAGACAATTTGCTATGGTATCAAAAATTCAGAATGTTTTTACAAAGAATTATTAGCTACAGAATCATTTTGTGTATTCAGTCTAAGGGCAGAATCTAACATGGTGCTTATCTCTTTGTCAGTCTGCTTGCATCCTACAAATGGTGTCCCACCTATTCAGTTGTACAAGTGGATCCTGCCACTAATGCAGTGGATTGAGCACTTCCCTGAGAAAGCCATAAAACAAGGAGAAAAATTGGTTTCTCCACGGCAACAGAGCCCTGTTCCAAACAGAAGTGTTTTCACTTGTTTCCATTTCCCTGGAAACACTAAATTTTTGTTCTGTAAACAGTGGCCACTGATAAGAATCAGTAGGATGTAAGAATTGATGATGGCATAAGCACCCCATTAGATTCTGCCCTAAGTTCTAAATTTATAGCAAAACTTTTCTTACTGTTATTTACTCTGTCCTGCTTTCCATATGTCAAGAATTACTCCATCTAGGAGTACAAAAGCTCTTGTTTTTACTAGAGTTTAATGTATAAACAGCCATGCACCAACTCCAGCAACAGGCCAAAATTATTAGTGTTCAGGAAAGAAAACTTGCCATAGTGGACCTCTTACTTAATCTACTTTAGTGGCGTTCTTGTGGATCACAGCAGCTGTTTGAAAGAGGCATGAAATGAATTCTAAGAATTTTATTTATCACTTTGTACTAAATACGGCCTGGATCTAGAGGTTTCCTATATGTCTAGAAAAGGCAGCTTTGCTTGCACAAAATAGCCCTTTGGATTCTGCCGAATTCCCTGCCCCTCTCCATTCTGAATCCCCCAACACAGAGCATCCCATGACAGCAGAATGAAGCAGGTTGATGGGGAGATGCCAAGAAAGATCCACACTGCAAGCAGAATTCTATTGTCCACCTTTGAATTCAACCTTGTCTTCAACCATTATGGAGTCAGCTGTCTTGGTATGTTCCGTAATCACCCTTTTCAGTTTAACATGTGTGACTGGGGGTTCAATGGACCACTATTGAATGGGATAGTGGAGTTGAAAAACACATGAATTCTGGCCCATTCTATTGTTACCAACTTTTCCCCAACTTAAACTGACTCTTAATGAATGCCTTCCAAAATGTTTCCTGTTTGATAGCCTTGCTTAGGAAGCTTGTAAATGTGGCTTCCTTTATGGAATTAATCCACCTTATAATGCATCATCTTCTACCTTCAGGACCTGCTATTGTCTTCTCCAGTGCATCTTGCCTTCTAATAATGTACTTGAAGTACAACAGCTTCAGTTTTGTCATTTTTGCCTCCAGGGAAAATTATGTCTTGATTTGATCTACTATGGTAGGCATGCCATGAGTGGAGCCTGCTGGAGCCAGGGGTCAGGCTAGATGGCCCCAGAGACCCCTTCTGATTCAATATGTTTCTGTTTTATCTTTCTGTCAGTCCTGGATATTCGCAAAGCTCTTCTCTGGCACCATGTTTTGAATGCATTGATTTTCTTCCTGTCAGCTGTTTTCACTGTCCAGCTTTCTCACCCATACAATGATTGATTGATTGATTGATCTATATCCTGCCTTTTTCCTACAAAGGGCTCAAGGCAGCTTACATCTCCTCCTCCATCTCATCCCCACAACAACAACCCTGTGAGGTAGGCTGGGCTGAGAGTCTGTGACTGGCCCAAAGTCACCCAGTTGGCTCCATGGCTGAGCAGGGACTAGGACCCAGATCCTCTGAGTCCCAGTCCCAGGCTCTTAACCACTACACCACACTGGCTCTCTTGATTAGGAATACAATAGTGTGGATGATCCCATCCATGGACTCCTGTCATCCTTACACTTGATGATCTCTTCTAGTTCCTCCATTGCTGCACTTTCCAAATCTCTGATTTCTTGGCTACAGTTGGCTGATTGTACCAATGTTCACAAAATCTTTCACAATTTCAGTATCTTCAGTGGATACATTAAATTTCTTGAATTCTTCTGTAATGATTGTTGTTTTCTTAATGTTCAGCTGCAGTCCTGCTTTTGTACTTTGCTCTTGCAGTTTTATCAAGAGTCATTTCAATTCATTGCTGCTTTCTGCTAGTATTACTATTATCAGCCTATCTTACATTCTGCCTATTCTCACTCCTTGCTCCAGTCCTAATAAAGTTTTCTTTGCTGTGTTCTGAACAGATAGGGAAATAAAATGCACCCTCGTCTGACACCTTTGCCAGAGGAAACCATTATGTTTTTCCTTGTTCAGTCCTAACAATAAATTCACCACCATACAGTGCTAAGGCACACCCATTTCTTTCAGGACCATCCGTAGCTTCTGGTGATCCACCAAGTCTCTGTTGCGATTCATAAAGCAGACTGATCCTCTTCTGAAATGCTTTGATGCACTCCAGTAGCCAATGTATGCTTGCAAGATGATTTCAGATGTCTCTGCCTTTTCATATCTAGCTTGAACATGAGACATTTCTTTCTCCATGTAGGCTAAAATTATTTGTTGCAACAGCTTGAGCAATCACTTTACTTGCATGGAAAATCAGTGTAATGGTTCTGTAATTGTGGCACTCCTTAGCATCTGCTTTCTTAGTGACTGGAAAGCCTATTGAGCATTTCCAGTCACTGGGCCATTGTTTTGCTTTCCATGTTGGTTAGCATATTCTTATTAGGATTTGGAAGGATTCAGCCTCTGCATAAATGCCAGTTTAATGGCCATCAGCACTGTTGCTTCTAAAAGCATGCACAACTTCTCTCCAAATAGCTTCACATGATAAGCCTTATCTAGAAACAAGCAATTGTACACAGTTTTGAATTACAGCACCAAAAGTCTAAGTGGAATTTGGGACAACATTCTCTGAATTCAGGCCTGCATCTTTGTATGAAATGGTAAGGCTCTTCATAGCAAGGAGTTTTTCAAATTCATCCTTTTAAATGAAAGATCTGAAACCTTATCAGAGTTCAAGATGCAAGTTCTGATTTCCTATTGATTCAAGTTCAGTGTATTGAGTAATCAGAAGCCACCTGCGTACTTCCTTGTTACCATATACACCAACAAGATTTTCACTTGTAGTTTGCTTCCAGGCATTCTACCCTTTCTTCATCACTGACTCATAGATTTCACCTTTGGAACCACACCCACCTCGTTTTCTTTATTCTCTTTGCCTTGGGCATCTCTTCAAAGCTGTCTGGTTCCTTTGGGTTGTCATCAGCATGGTGGGGGTGGGGTTGGGAAACTTTGTTCTATTGAACAACTGGAAGTCAGAAATCCTTGTTAATGTACCATAAATCACTCAGAGATTTAACAGTAGATCCCAACCTGCCTTCTGCCCACTCCTGCTTTAAGAAAACCGGAAAAGCAATCCAGCATCAAAAAATGAGGTGGTTCATGATCTAACATCCAACTGCTTGTGCTTACAATAGACATTTTTCATAATTTATACCAGCTGCATGGTTTCTATCAGACCAGAAAAGGGAAGTTCCTTTTCTCTCCCTAAAGAGCTCTTCATCTCTATGTTTCATTTCTCAATCATTTAACCTAGATAGGGCAGCAGGGGAGTGGGGAGGGGACTGGCTGAAGAAAGCAGAGAGAATACTTTTGCTCCTTCCAGCCTAGTTAAAGGCCTCATACTAGCTTTTGAATTTCTTCTGATCACGCACAGCTGTCTTGCCTGAAACAGACTGCAACATGCAATCCTGATTGATTGAATTAACAAATTGCTTGATATGCAGCCAGGTGTTTCTGCCATAGAGCCATTTTTGTATCCACCTGTCTGGCTTTGTCATTCTCTTGTATTCAAGTATAACTCAAAAGATACTGGCTATGGATTGATGGGTGGTAGTCGTGCATTTTTTTTAAAAAGAACACAAAGTGTTCCTACAGGGCAGAAGTGAAAAATGTTTCATGCAGCCATTTTAGGGCAATTTCAGTCAACAGAGAAGGCGCTTAGTGACCAGCAGCAGATTGTCTGCCTGCTAGTCCTCACAGACTAAACACAGATCAGCAGGTAGGATCTGAAACACAACACTTTGAAATGAAGGTGATTGTCTTGCTTTCAACTGAAAAGAGGTTAAAAAGTGTGTAAACATGCTCTCACATGTAAATTGTCCCTCAGTCTCTCAGGAAATATTATCTGGAGAGACCTTTGAAATCTGTGAGCAGGAAGTCCTGGAGATGGATTCATGGGTTGCAGGAGCAAGTAGAATTGGTTGCAGGCAGAGGTTGCATTATCAATCAAGAAGAGAAGGTTGGCCCAGGAGGGCCATGCCCACAAATTTATATGGGGTTGCTGCACACTGTCAATTGCCCAGAGAGCTTTGATTATGGCACAGTAAAGAAGATAAGTAACAATACACTCCAAACTAGTACCGTGTGCTAAAAATTGGGGGGGGGGGGGGAAGAGTTAATCCCTAAATGGACCTCTAGGCCCTGTGAATTTGTTTAAAAAACAGCAAGCCAACCTGAAGCAAAGTTTCCAATTTCTTCAATCCAGGCATTTTAGGCTAGGCTAGGCTAGGCTAGGCTAGGCTAGGCTAGTCACAAAGTTGCTTCTGACCCATCACAACCCCATGGACAACATTCCTTCAGGCTCTCCTGTCCTCCACCATCCCTCAGAGTCCACCCAAGCTCACACCCACCTCCCCAGTGACCCCATCCAGCCACCTCAACCTCTGCCGTCCCCTTCTCCTTTTGTTGTCAATCGTTCCCAGTATCAGGGTCTTCTCCAGTAAGTTCTTCCTTCTCATTAGGTGGCCAAAGTATTTGAGATTCATCTTCAGTATCAAATACTAAAGAGCAGTCAGGGTTGATCTCTAAGACTGACTGGTTTGATCTCCTTGCAGTCCAAGGGACTCGCAGGAGTCTCTCCAGCACCACAATTCAAAGGCCTCAATTCGTCAGCACTCAGCCTTCCTTATGGTCCAGCTTTCACAGCCATACATTGCAATTGGGAAGACCATAGCCTTGTCTATACAAACTTTTGTTGGCAGGGTGATGTCTCTGCTTTTTAGTATGCTGTCTAGATTTGCCATAGCTTTCCTCCCAAGGAGAAAACATCTTTTAATTTCTTGGCTACAGTCACCATCTGCGGTGATCTTGGAACCCAGGAAAATAAAATCTGTCACTACCTCCATTTCTTCCCCATCTATTTGCCAGGAAGTGAGAGGACCGGATGCCATGATCTTAGTTTTCTTTATGTGGAGTTTCAAGCCAACTTTTGCGCTCTCCTCCTTCACCTGCATCAAGAGGCTCTTTAGTTCCTCTTCACTTTCTGCCATTAGTGTGGTATCATCTGCATATCTGAGGTGGTTGATATTTCTCCCAGCAATCTTAATTCCAACTGGTGATTCATCTAGCCCCGCCTTTCTCATGATGTGCTCTGCATATAAGTTAAATAGGCAAGGCGACAGTATACAGCCTTGCTGAACTCCTTTCTCAATTTTGAACCAATCAATAGTGCCATGTCCAGTTCTCACTGTTGCTTCTTGACCCACATGCAGGTTTCTCAAGAGACAAATAAGATGGTCTGGCACTCCTGTCTCTTTAAGAACTTGCCACAATTTGTTGCGATCCACACAATCAAAGGCTTTGGCATAGTCAATGAAGCAGAAGTAGATGTTTTTCTGGAACTCCCTAGCTTTCTCCATGATCCAGCGTATGTTGGCAATTTGATCTCTAGTTCCTCTGCCTCTTCTAAATCCTGCCTGTACTTCTGGTAGTTCTCGGTCCACATACTGCTGGAGCCTAGCTTGTAGGATTTTGAGCATCACTTTGCTAGCATGTGAAATGAGTGCAATGGTGCGGTAGTTTGAACATTCTTTGGCATTGGGCTTCTTTGGGATGGGAATGTAAACTGACTCTTTCCAATCCTGTGGCCACGGTTGAGTTTTTCAAATTTGCTGGCATATTGAGTGTAGCACCTTAACTGCATCGTGTTTTAGGATTTTGAATAGCTCAGCTGGTATACTGTCACCTCCACTAGCTTTGTTGTTGCTAAGACTTCCTAAGACCCTTTTGACTTCACATTCCAGGATGTCTGGCTTGAAGTCATTGACCACCCCATTGTGGTTATCAGGAACATTAAGGTCTTTCTTGTATAGTTCTGTGTAATCTTGCCACCTCTTCTTAATCTCCTCTGCCTCTGTTAGGTCCCAGCCATTTTGGTTCTTTATCATGCCCATCTTTACATGAAACGTTTCCTTCATACCTCCAATTTTCTTGAAGAGAACTCTAGTCTTTCCAATTCTATTGTTTTCTTCTATTTCTTTACACTGCTAATTTAAGAAAGCCTTCTTATCTCTTCTAGCTATTCTCTGGAATTCTGCATTCAGTTGGGTGTATCTTTCCCTTTCTCCCTTGCCTTTCACTTCCCTTCTTTCCTCAGCTATTCGTAAAGCTTCCTCAGACAGCCATTTTGCTTTCTTGCATTTCTTTTTCTTTGGGATGGTTTTAGTTGCTACCTCTTGTAGAATGTTGTGAAACTCCGTCCATAGTACTGGGATTCAATCTCCAAAATCACAGAATGATCTCAGTTCGAATCCAAGGCAAATCATTCAACATCACAAGTCCAAGCCCAACCACTGATGCTGAAAAGGCTGAAGTTGACTGGTTCTGTGAAGGCCTACAACACCTTCTAGAATTAACACCAAAAAATGATGTCCTTATCATCATGGGGGATTGGAATGCTAAAGTAGGAAGCCAAAAGACAACTGGAATAACAGGCAAGTTTGGCCTTGAAGTATAAAATGAAGCAGGGCACAGGCTGGTAGAATTTTGTCAAGAGAATATGATGGTCATTGCAAACACTCTTTTTCAACAACCCAAGAGACGACTCTACACATGGACATCACCAGATGGCCAACACAGAAATCAGCTTGACTATGTGCTCTGCAGCCAAAGATGGAGAAGCTCTATACAGTCAGTAAAAACAGGACCAGGGGCTGACTGTGGCTCAGATCATGAGCTTCTTGTTGCAAAATTTAGGCTTAAATTGAAGAAAGTAGGGAAAAGCATTAGGCCACTCAGATATGACCTAAATCATATTCCTGATGAATATACAGTAGAGGTGACAAATAGATTTAAGGAATTATATCTGATAGAGTGCCTGAAGAACAATGGACGAAGGCATTTGAAGCACTGACAAATCAGAAGGAGCAACTGCCATCCCTGACCAAAGCCTTCTTCCTTGCAGACCTTCTCCAACTTTCGTGTCTCAAAGGAAAGGGAGATCCCAGCATGGCAGGTTGAAAGGAACTGGAGTCCCTGACTGTTACAACCCATTCCAATCTCTCTGGGCAATAGGAAAAGCCAGCTCTTCCCTTATCTTTAACCAGGAAGCCTTCTAAATGGAAAATGCTTTCAAAAGAAAGAAATGTACTCATGCATCCTAACAAAGAAAGGACCATTCCCTGAAAAAGAGGACACAGGGTTACCCTAGCAGGTCAGAGGACGAAGGGCATTGTTGTTAATGATCTTTAGATTCTTCAGAGACAAGATAAGTGAAGGATGAGATCAAAACGTTCAGGAAGAGAAAAGTATTTGTGACTCTGCCTCAAGGAGACAAGTTCTTCCTGTTGGTTTGTTTGGGCAAGGGATATATCCTCTTGGATTCTTCAGACCAACACCAGTGATACCCTAGAAACTCAAAGCTTGCCTCATGTTGTAAATTCTGGACTTGAGCTTTATTTTGAAGAATCTGTTCAGACAGTGCAAAGTTTCCACTGACTTATAGCAGCTTAGGAGTGCAGTCTAACCGTAAGCATTTCTCTCTCTTGTCATTCTGGCTTTTCCTGTCCCAGCCCAGCATTATGGATTTATAGGGTTCTCCTCCTCCAAAATGGAACTTGGTTATCTGTGAATTCTGATAGCTGTATTCCAGATAGCTGTCCCAAGAGACTGGAACAGATGAACTGAATGGGCAGTGAAAACTGGGCCTGCTCTGTTAATCTTATGCCGTTTCCATTAGTGTATTCCCAGGAATAATGGGAAGCAGTTGTTCAAGCCACTCAGAAGTAAGCCTCTGCAAACACAAAACAATACAGTGAAAGGCAATGCTGTAATCAAACTGCAGCATTTTAAACCTGCTTCTGAAATCCAACAAATCCCTGGTGACATGGGAAAGGAGGTGACGATCTGCTGCAGAAGAAACAGAGCCTACATTATGCAGCATCTTGGAGACAAAGTGCATGAAATCTAATCTGACAAAATGAATTAGTGTCCCCAAAGCCCAAACATGCTTCCTGTTCTGTACCACCTGGTCCCTGGACGAACAGCTTATTTTAACAGCTGTAATATTCTGTAGTGTACAAGCTAAAATGGCATGTAAGCATATTTCCACTGTAATTTAGAAGAATGATTGGAAAATAGCCTCCGTCACACCCAGGAGACTCAATCAAAAGCTTAGCTTATGTCTGGAAGTTAAAGGGGGAAAAAAGCAATGTAGCCTTGGCCGTTCAAATTCCAGCAGAATAGCTGTGGTGTTTGTTGTTGTTGTTGTTGTTGTTTCATTTCTATACCACCCACAGCCGAAACTCTCTGGGCAGTTTAATTCTGAGGCAGCAAGATGATGAAGTAGAGTGTTCTGTTCTGTTGAAATCTGAAAGAAAGAGGTTTAAAAGGGGAACTCTGCATCCCAAGAACAAAACATTAACATGTCAGCTTCTGTATAGCCTGAAGTGCCTGATCTTAAGCCTTCTGGAGATGTCAGTGGTGGACGGGGCCAAAAAGTTTTAAATAAATAAACAAACAAATAGTAAATAAATAAATCCTGCCTAATCTTGGAAACTAAGCGTGAGCAGGCCTGGCTGAAATCTGGATGGGTGACTTAATTGTTGTGGACTGCCCAGAGAGATTCAACTTTGGGCAGTATAGAAATGTAGTGTAGTAATAATCTAGGAGCACATGAAGCAGCCTTTGATAGATCAGATCATCCATCAGGTACAATGGCTGTGCTTTTTATGAAAGGGTCTTTCCCAGACCTACCTGGAGATCCAGAGACTGAACCAGGGACCTTCCACCTGGAGCATGCATCCACATCTCCAGCAGACCTGACGATGTTTCTTGGCAGTCAAAGCAAAAGCTATAACACTCAACATGCAGAAACTGGGGCAGGGCGTGGGGAGTCGTAGGCATGGTGAAGGCAGGGGCCCAGCCAACATGTTTTCTCTTTCCTTGCCCCTCCTGCCCAATTTCCTTTAAGCAGCAGCTCCTCATGCCATATCCCCTGTGAAGTTCCCCTCCATTGCACAGATGACCCATGTAGCCTGGGAGGAGGCTGGGAAACACAAGACCAAAGTCTCTGGGGTGAACCAAACTGGTTGCACCATTGTCTGGATCTGGGCCATGACAGATGTTTTCCAGACAGATGTTTTGCCTCTCCAGGCAGAGGAACGCTGAGGACTGTATGATTGTGGAGGTGGGCGTAGAGCAGGGCTCTCAAATTCACGGCCCGCGGGCCCATTGCTGGGACAGGCGGGCACGGGGGAGGGGCCCTGCGGCCTTCAAAGCGCCGGCAGCACCCGGGCCGGACGTGGGATGAGCGGCCCACCACCACCACGGTGGTGGAATACTTGATGCGGCCCAGCCTCACCCAGACTCTACTTCCAGCGGCCCCCAGGGAAGTTCCGTTTGAGACCCCTGCGCTAGAGTGACTCTGGGAACGATGCTGAGCACAGGCCCTGTCAGGCCCTGCAAGCAGATAACTAAGATGAACTCATCTTAGCGAACACAAGCTGCAAAGTGTACTCAGAAGCCAATGGAAATCTATGGGACCCACTTCTGGATATATGTGAGTAGGAATGAGCCGTGCATTTACTGTAAAGGACTGCATCAAGTGTGAGCTGGGAGAAAGGGGGCTACAGATGCACACACCACCCCCCATACACGCACACTCCCCTCCCTGCCTGCCGAAATCTCAGATGTGTGTTTGTGAGTGTGTAAGAAAAAAGCTCTTCCATCACACAGCACCTGTCAATGAGCCTATTTCTCCACCACTGTTAGAAGCATGAAAACCCATTGAGAAGCCAGGAAACAGCATTTCTGCAGCCCAGCTGATCAGCTCTGGGAGAAATTGGGGAGGGACTTGTTGGCCTCAGCAATGGCATACACAGCGGACAAAGGCTGTATCCCCCACTCCCCTGCTTACCATTTCAGCTGCTAGCTGGTGATTCCTTCACTGATATTCCAGGATAATGGATGGGCGTTCTGTCAAGGACAAGAGATGGTCTCTGGCTTGGGATCCATGTGCAGAGTTGGAATATAGTGCCTATCAAAGCTCTGGAGAAGAGGAGATCCTTTCCAGCTGACATGAGGAGGCATAGAAGCAGCCATCGGAACTCAGTGGAGTAAGAGCAGAGGTTTTGGCCAGAAGCCTTCAATTAAGGATGCTCTCTGGGGTGAGATCCAATTTTGCACACACAGATGTCTGCTTGTGCAATGGAAATTTCCTCTCCATTCCACCTCTCCTACACGCCCCTCACTCTCTCACGCATGCACATGCACGCACACCCACACATGTGCCAGGGGTGTCCTTTCTGTTCAATTCAGCCTTTTGGTATCTATTCCACCTGCACCCGGGGATGCCGTTTTGCTATGTTTCTACACAATTTTTTCACCTAGAATCAGAAGCCTTATAAAGGACTTGCTTTCCGTTTGTGACTTATTTATTTATTAATTATTTAAAACTTTTCTATACCGTTCCATACTTAAAAGTCTCAGAACAACTTGTATTTTTGTAAATAAAGTGAAGAATATAAAAATACAGGCTGTCCCTGAGTTACAAACATCCCACTTATGAACAACCCATACTTACAATCACACTGCCATATGTGATCTATACGTGATGCAATTTAATACAAATTTGACTTAAAGACAAATTTCTATTTTCTCAGAAACAGAATTCATTCATAATCTGGAGACTGCCTGTATCCAATATTTGCCAATGCAAGTCTTAACGAATTCTGTCATACCACCCCTGGAACAACATCTGTCCATAACTAGGGGCTTTCAACAATATTTCCATAAAATGCAAAATGATACATTGCTTCGAAAAGCACATGCATTGTTTTCTTTCCTTTATATCTTTCCAGGATTCAGAACTGTCTCTTAAACATTTCTTTATTTTTAAAGTTACTTCCCTTGTATCTTCAGGAGACTCTGCATAATATCTGTGTGGTGGGGCCCTGAAGGTTACTGGGGATGCCTTTGGCCCACAGGAAGCTGGAGAGCCACTGCCCAAAGAGCTGTTGTCTGCAGTGCTGCTCAAGTCCATCTATGGCTACCTTTGTGGACTTGCGTTTTTGTGCCGATCCACGTTTTGCAAGCACATAGTTCACTATCTCATCATCCCTTGTTGACTCACGCTGGAATACCCGGACAGCCGGTCTTGAAATGTTGTGTTTGACACATCAGGTGACAGGGAAGCTCTGCCTGGGAGATCGGTCTCTGATGGACTGTTGCACATGCAAGTTTCTACTTGAAAAGGTAAGTCGCTGCCCTTCAGATATAGATATCCAAATTTCCAGCAGATGACTATTTTGGATTGCGCCTACACACACACACAGAGAGAGAGAGAGAGAGAGAGAGAAAATGAGAGAGGGATGGGATAGGGATGTAAGAAATGCTGTGAGTATGTATAGTAATAGCACGAGAAAGAGTGGAGGAGCAGAGGGGAGGAAATATCAAGGAGAAGTACAGAAAGTCCAAAGCTCCATCCCCAGCTAGGGCTGCCTGAAACCTTGGACAGAAGCTGTCAGCCAGTGTCCGCAATAGATGAACAAAGGGGCCGACCCCAGGAAGACTGCAGGCTACTTCCCGTGAGGAATGAGGATAAAAGGGGCAAGTACGGCTCAGGGAGTGTGCAGGTTTTTCTTTCAGAGTTTTGATTTTGGAGAGAAAAACAGCTACGAATGTTCTCATCCTAAACAGAACATCCCACTGATTATTTTACAAGAACCTCCAAGTAAGCATGATTAAAATAAGATTGCAGCTTTATTTTAATGTCCAGTTTATGATCCTTAATCATTTCCACATGAGTCAAAAATGGGACTGAGGTTAGAATACTTCTTTGGCCCCTCTCATCCCCCAGCACCACCTGAGCACTTTGGATATTCAAAACTTTGTACAGAGAGAGACAGAGAAAGTCCAATTCTTTCCATGTTTACTCAGAAAAGTCTCCATTGTATTCTAGGGGAAAATCTGGAGAGGGTTGTAACTTCTTGATTTAGAATGGGAACCCTTGCTTTACTTAGCCACACCTGATAAGAGCAATCAAAAGCCCATAACTGGTCAGTATCTCTTATTGCAGAACCAACCAATATAAGCTGCAATCCAGCGAAGTTGGAGCATTCCACATACATTGTCCCAGCAGTTGTTGAACAGCTGGTCAGTCCTCATCCCCCTATTGCAGGTGGGAAAAGGGCTTGTGGGATTTAAGAAAAGATCGGCTTGCCAAGTTCTGGGTAGTTAGTTTGTATGGGCTGGGAGAGAGACGAACTTCCTGGCTTCCACTCTTGATTGTTATTCAATCCCTGCTTCCCATCAGAGACATTAGCTGGGGGGCTGGGGGGCTTTTCCCTGCAGGATTCCAACTGTGAAGGATTGTCCTTTAAAAAAAGGAAAGGAGTTTAGCCTCACTTGCTTTCCTAGCAGCCCGGCTTTGAGTTGTGTTGTGTCGAGGAGGAGGCAGTAGAAGCGTCATTGGTCACTCACTTGGTGTAGTTCTAAAAAGTCACCATAAGCAAACTCAGTGTTACGAAAGAATAACAGCAAACTATGCACCATAAAAACGATCCCTTAAAACGTGCTTAATAAAATTATGCCCCAGGATACACAGCTGCATTTTCTCTCTCTTTCTCAGCCTATAATTAAAAACACCAAAATTACGAAAAGATTGGCCTTTTCATCAGGAAATTGGGTGAAGTGGTAAAGGGGAGGAGTATAATAGGTAGGCCACATTGCCATACACACGAGGTTCTGTGTACGCGGGATGAGAGAAGCTGCAGGAGCTGCGCTGGACGTGAGCACGGGCCTTCCGCTTCCCCATCGCAGCTCCGAGCACGCAGGCCTTCAGGTGCAGGAGGCGGAGTGGTTCCAGATGGACGGCTCTCAAAGGCACCACGCAGCTATTTCCTCATATGTCAGACGAAAGACAGCAGAAGACGGAAAACACAGGAGGTTCGCCCATGGAGGACTCTGACGTCTCTGCCTCTAATAAAATCCCATGAATGAGGCAAGGCAGTTGCCTGTGCAAGATTTCCATCACCAGTTGAGCAATAACCTTACCCAGCCAGCTGGCTTTTCCCATCCCTGCTTTTTTAACTGTTGCCAAGTCGGTGTGCTTTGGTTGCTTCCGTAGCCCTACTTTATGTCACTCTTTCTCTCTTGCCCATCTTCCTTTACTTATCTAATTAATGAAGTCAGTGGGTCCCAGCATTTGAATCCATCAGGAAGGCAGGGTCTTGGACAGGGACCCTCTAACGGTGCAGGAAAAGATCAAACAGGGCTGAAATGGCCCTACGCGCGCACACGCACACACAAAATCCAAACTAGATCTAAGTGGCTGGCCTGATGGCACTTCCCCTGGCCACCGGGGAATTTCTCAGATGAAAGATGGCAGCGCATGGGCAAGCCGCCTTGAGACTACGGTAGTGAGCAGCATATAAAGGACAGTATTAATAAATAACCCTGACCAGAGAAAAGGTGGGTTATTGTGTTTGCTGTAGGAACTGAGCCCAAGAAATTCCTCAGGGATGCTTGGCAAACTGATGCCTCCATTCACCTCCTGAGCACTCCCAAAGAAGGTGAAGAACAGAAATATGTTTTCTTTTATGGGTGCATAGTTATATATTATAGAACAATGATTAACCTTATCATTCCAGTAACGGACAAATGCATAGCATTTCTGTACTCCCCCCACATTTCCCCCCTCATCTTGATATCACTTATTAACTTTGTTGAAGTATTCTCTTTGGAATGCCACCCCATTTAAGGGGGCAGGAGTTGCATGGCGGGACAACCCCTGCTGGTAAATTGCCACGATGGCTTGCCCTGAAGGGCCAAGCAGCCACGATGAGCTCCACCGCTGACTGGCCCCTCACTGTTGCTCTCTGTCTCCGCGCCTCCCTCCCCCTCAGTCCTCCAGGCAGTATCCCAAGAGACCCAGCAGGGAGGAATGAGGCTCTGTCTTTGCTGGCCAGATTTGGCTCCCCACAGCGGCTGAGCCGATTCAGCGGTGCAAAGCGGGCTCTGGGCTGGGGCACCCAGCAAGCACCGGAGTGCCTTCCTCCCACGCAGCAGCAGGGACTGGGAGAGGGGAGAACTTCCCGTCCGACTCTCACACGCAAGTGGAGGGGCAAGCAGGATCTCTGAGGCATGCGGCAGAATGAGTTGGATGCCTCTGACATGAGTTGGGATGCCTCTTGTGCCCAACTGGGGCAGGTGACAACTGTGTTCTCTGGCCAGATGTTTCACCCAAGCATCTCTCTTGCTGCAGTGCTTCTACCACGATAGGCAGCAAAACAAGCCATTGTGGTAGGGAGAAACCCTAAAACAGACTTATCACAACTGTGATAGGTCACCATGGTTGCTCACTGTAACTGGAGTCACACAACATGACAAGTAGCCAGGTGTCTTTCTAAGGGCTGGTTGCTCATCACGTTTTCTGACCCTGGTCCTGAGACTGCTACCATTGGCACTGTGCTCTTTCTTACGTGATCATTCGTACACACTGGTCCTTCTCTGTTTCCCTGAGGACGGTAAGTGCGTCCAAATATTCCATCACCTTCTGTCTGGAAAACAAGCTCAGCTTTGACTTCAGACAAAAACAAAGGCAGTGGGCATAGAGTTTGTCGCCCTTTGCATTGATCCAAGTGTCCTTTCCTTTTTATGGCTGCCGTTTATGGACAGTGCAGGTGCCTGATGCTGAGGCACTTTGTGTTCTTTGCTCTTTCCCCCTTGCTTCGCCTTTTCTGACCCTGGCCTGGCAAAGGGCTGAGCGATGGAATCGTCTTTCCCGCAGTGCTACAGGCCACCCTCTGCCCTTTGGCCAGGAGTGGGGAGCCAGAGACCGTGATCCAAACATGCGTTTTCCCTGGTTCATTTCTTCCTGTTGAGGAAACTGTTGTCCCTTCCTCAACAGCTGCAAAGGGGAAAGCAGGGATTTCCTTCTTTTGCTGGTGACAGCAGAGGCTTTCTTTCGGAAAGGGCAGGGCATGGGGAAGAGGCAGGTCCAGACAGGCACCAGGCTGCAGCTCGGGTGAGCTCTCCTGCCGGGATCCTATTGCTGCAATCATCCGTACTTCTTTCGGAAGCGTGAGGCTGTTGCTCCTCCACTGGAAGCCCACCATGTGAGATTCCGCGACAAATAACTGCAGCAGACGCGGCCCTTAGGGCCTCAGGCCAAGCGTCCTACGGCTAGGGGGGGTATGGACTGAGACGTCAGGGAGGTGCCCGGGAGGACCTTGGAGGAAAAACATTGGAAAGAAGGCAGGAGAAGAACCGGTCACTGTAGCTTCTGGTGGGTTGTCAGAGATGCTCTGCCCAAAGGCCAACAATACCTAAATTCCCCTAAATTCTGGTTTTGCAATTTAAGCATTGGCTGGGGCAGCACCCATGATCCAGCTGGAGTTTACTTAGTAGATCGCCTCAGTCCCCTGCAATGGAAGTCCCAGCAGATGACTGAGAGACATCAGCTGCCAGGGACAGCAGTGCTGTTGGACACCAAGAACACTCAAGGCTCAGGCCCACAGTACAAAAGCCACAGCCCCCCCCCCCCCGCAAATGTGCATGTGCTTATATACATATGCAAATACACGTGCCTAATTATAAATAATGACTAAAATTCAAACTAAGCAGAAGGCAAGCTGGTTAACTTCTTGCTTGCTTTCAGGACAGGACAGCATGAGGTCCCGAACTCTCCTTGCTGAACGGTGCCCTGCCGTGTGTCCGCACGGTCCCTGGACCTCTCCAGCCCAAATCCACGTGGAGAGGATGGCGCAGAGCAAAGGGCGATGCGGCACCACAGCCACGAATCAATGACCTGCAACCAGAACAAGGCACGCTGGCAAGGGAGAGTGGGGGAATGTGTTGTGGACTCTCTTAACCTATGCTCAAATTTACACAGTTGCCAAGGAGGAAACCGCTTTACTTCTGATAAATCCTCCCTCGGTCTCCCTCAACACACGTCACCAACCAGCAGGACAGCAGCAGACAGAGGAACCACTGGAGAATGTTGTTTTGCCCTTCCTGCTCCTCAGACCATGTGAACAGGAAGAGAGGCCCTACCTTTTTTAGTCGTTTCTGGGGTTCTCCAACACTTCACAGGTTCTAATTTCTTGAAACCTTCGAATCTTTGCCAAAGGTTGCAATATTACATTCCTAGCAACTTCCTCATCATACAGCCCTTAAAGCAGCAAAACTGCTAAAATTCTTAGAAGACATATTGCAAAGTCATGGATTGCAGATTTTTATTTCTCATGGACCAACCAAGCTACCTTTGTTATGGTTGGTTGCTTTTTAATGACCAAGAATATCAATCCCCACATTTTCATTTCAGATACAGGAATTCACTTCAGCTCTGTGCATGTTTACTAAGGAATAAGACCGCAATCCTACAGACTGTTGTCTGGGAGTAAATCCCACTGACTGACTTCTGAAGCATGACCTCTCAAGAGACGTGTTTAAGATTTTACAGTAAGTTTTATATGATCATGAACATGCTTCCCCATCCACAGTTCTCTCCGTACCCCCAGTTGTTTGGGTCCTACGCTTAATCTCCTGTATCAATCGCTTCCCACTCCACAGGTCTGGACGGCCATGGCCAGGACTGCTCCCAAGACATGCTCCTGCCTAAAGGAGAGGAGCAAATTGGCGCCTTCCTCACTCCCTCACCCTTGCTCCAGTCCAGGCACACGGCAGTCCTCAAAGCCCATCGAGTTGTTCTGGCCCCTGAGGCAGAAAATCCTACAAGTACCTCTCCTCTTTCCTGGCAGTGAAAACACAACAATAATTAAGAGACTAAATAATGAATAATTTGCTGCTTTTTCATGGCATCCCAATTCAGCTGTCTGAGGCAGCTGCCTCAGGCTCAGTGTGTGCGTGGGGGTGTCTTTGAGGAAACCTGAGGAAACCTCAGTTTGTGAAAAGATTGATGGGGAGTGGGGAGCATTAGGCTTCAGAAGAAAATGTCAGGCAGGAAGGCAGGCAGTGAAGGGGATTCAGAGGCCCATGTGATTGTCCACACTCCCGTGTCTTGAATTCAGCAAGTGACAGTTACATGAAAAGCATCTTCTTTCAAAATAACCCTGTGTACTTCAGACTCCATCCATGGAAGCTCATTATGCCCAATACATTTGTGAGCCTTTAAAGTGCCACCAAGGGTTGGGACTTTTGAACACAAAAGAGCAAGAAACTTCTGTTCTTCTCCTACATCTATTCATCTTTCTGTAGCCTGGTACTAAACCCTGATGCCAAGGAGGAACACCCACTTGCCAAAAGAAGGTGCTCTCCAGAAGGATGGCTGCCGAGCCAGGGAGCTCCGCAGACACACGAGCAAGCTGACAAGTCAGCTTGTGTGACAGTCATACATTACTTTGTCCCAGATCCAGACATGGCTGCCTATTCAAACCTTGCCTGCCAGTAAGCCCGCTTTGGTTTCCCCGAGGTGAGTGGCGTGGGCCATCCTGGGAGAAGCGACCTCCGGCATTCCACTGGACGTGTGAGCGGCCGATGTCCCTGCCCATCCTCTGGCCAGGGCCCAAGACACAGACGTGGTTGCCCAGACGTACATTCTGGGAAAACTTGGCTGAAGCGGTGAGGCTGGAGAACTTTGGACTCTGAACTTAATGAAAATAATGGCCAATCTGCAGAAGGTAAGGTGGCCTTCTCCCTTCTGGTGTAAAAGTGTCAGGTGCCTTCACGTTTCTCCAAAGGTCTCCTAAGGAATGTCACTTGTCTGAGTTCAGGGGAAAAGCAGGCTTGTACCAAGGCGCAAGATGGCAATCGGCAGCTCTACATGTTCAGGGCCCAGTTCAGAGGATCCATGCCCAGGTGAGCATCCCTGAACACCACCCATGTCTGCCAGGAGTACAGCAGAGCCCCTGGAAGTCCGTGGAGGGACAGACATGCGTATTGGTATGTGTGAGTGCACATCCTTCTCACCAAGATGCCCATGGAATCCTAGAAAGAAAAGAGGAGTCTGGGGAAGAACAGAGATCTTGGTCTGAGCAAGGCGCAATGCAGCTTGATTAGGAGTGCAGGATACAGCCTTCTGCCGACTCAGCCCCTCGGTCCGGTTAACCCAGTGCTGTTGACACTGACTGGCAACAGTTCTCCAGGATTTCAAGCAGGAGCTTCTCCAGCCCTACCAGGGAATACTGGAACCAACGACCTTCTACAGGCAATTCTTGTGCTGTGTCGCTGAGCCACAGTCTCCCCACACGCTCCATGTGCCTCTAGCACAGCAATTCTCCAAGCTTTTGTTCAGAGATGGGGATAAAGGTCGTGGTAGGGAGACATCCCCAAACAAGCCAAGTGGTATGTCTTTTCTTGCATACTGCAAGCAGTACAGCTTTTGTGTTCCTCAGGCAGAAGCATTTCAGGGAGCTTCAGTGCTCAGAGATAGCATTCGTAGGGTTTGAAGCAGTCACTGTGGTGCTACAAGCTTCTAGAGGCAATTTGGCACAGGATCACTTGATAGTAACGCCCAACATTCCAGGGACGTCAAGGGTGGTTTGAAGATTACTCTTTCCCCAGCAGCCCTGTGTGCACCTTTACTCAGAAATCAGTCCCAATGAGTTCCATGGGGCTCACTGGAGAGTAAGCTGCACAGGACTGCACCTACGGCTATTGTGTACGTGAGGAAATGTGCCACGATCTTCAGCATAGCTAGGAGAAGTGATTTGTGTTCTATCAATGTGTATCCCAGTGTGTATCTTCAACCTACATGGATCTCAAGCAACTTACAATAAAAAGAGCAAAGATCAGCCTTCACCAACCTGAAGCCCTCCATGAATGGTGATTAAAAACAGCTGGAGGGCACCCAGTTAGGAAGGCTGCAGTACCTTATGTGAAGAGATGGCCATGATGGCAGCCTCCCCTCCCCGATCATCTGCTCACAGGGTTGGGTCTGATGGCTTCTGTAAGAAGCGAAGGGGAAGCAACACTAGGTGGGAAAGTCGGCAAGGGCAGTTTGTGATATGGGAATACCTCCATGTTGCCAGGGCCCAACTGGTTGCCAGAGGTCTCCCCTTTGCAATCAGTGAACTTTTGTACCTATCTCACAGGCTGACCTCATTGAGACAAAGGGAAGAAGAATTCCAGACACATAATCTAGAGCAACCACCTCCAGTCATGTGGACTGAAGCCCCCATCATCCACGATCATGTATCCAAAGGGTACCAGGTTGAGGGAGGCTGATCTAGAAATAAGAACATCAAGAAGAATTACACTTATATCCCACTTTTCTTCCAATGTGGAACTCAAGGTGGCTGAAAGTAGTTCCCAGGTAGTCTCCCAAGCACTGACAAGCCCCTGAGCTGCTTGTCTTCAGCAGGTGCCTTCAGACCATACCCTGAGAATCCAGATGGTTCTTTTCTGGAGCATCAAGCAGCAGGCCTCTTGCTCTTCCTAAGGTAGAAAAGAAGCACTAGTTGACACGTGAACAAACAGTACCTCTGAATAAGGTCCAGCTTCCAGCCTTCATTTTGCAGAAAGAAGTTAGTTTCTGTAGTACATCATATTCTAACTGCTGTGAACCTCAACCATACCCCTGGAATTCTGACACAGGACATACCAGGCAGCAGTTCCAGTGAAAAATCCAAGGTTGGACTAAAGCTTTGGATGTATTTAGGTCTTTTTCTAGAATCCTTGTCTTTGATCTCCTGCGAAGGTTAACTTCAGGAGTCATGGAGTACTTCCCTTGTGCTCCCAGTCAAGTTGTCTGGATCTCTGGCGTGATTTGTTACTCACTTTGGACTACTCTGGGATTACTCATAGAGCTGACAGAGAATTGTCACCAGTTCGGAAGACTGCAACCATTGTGCTTTCACTGTGGTATTTTCTGCAATCAGAGAGTCTTGAAGGGTCTGGCCTATGACAATGACAACAAAATATTGCTCTGGAAAGGGAATAAATCAATACTGGGAAAGCATTTCACCCAGTATTTCCAGATCACACGTGGGGTGGCTGTGGATGGAGGGGAGTCTGGGAAACAGCCCTTCACACAAAATGGCATGCAGATAATTTCCTCAGGCAATCATGCCAAGCTCCACTTCCTCTGTTAGTTCCCAAGCACGGAAGAGGTTTGGACAGGGAAACAGACACATGCCCTGAGGGAAGAGGCAAGGGGGATAAACAGGGGCATAAACTGCTTTGATAGAAAGGTCCTTCTATTAAAAATGGTCTTAATAAAAGCAAAAGGTTATATTAGAAAGTGTAATAAATAAGAAGCCACCTTCCACCAGCCAAACTATTTGTCCCCCAGCCAAGCTTTGTCTACTCTAGCTGGCCATGGTCTCAGTAGAGGTCATACTAGGATAACTTCATAAGAAGTTTTCAAAAAATAGTTATGTTGAATTATTCTAGCCCGATTTCCTCTTATATTTTCTATCACAAAGAACCAACAAATATTTACAGACAGGGTGGGGCCAGATAATATAATAAGCCACACTCAGGGGTTGTAAATGGCTTCAGTCTTTGAATCATGGGTTGTTGTCAAAATGTGGATTATCACGTTGTCTGTATCTGAGCCTAGCTCTGCTAACAAGCCATGGCTTGTTAACCATGATCAACCAACGGTTTGTTGTTCACTATGGGTTGTATTCTTGGCTGGGTTCAGTCGATTGAATACCACAGGTTTGGAGGTAGGTAGAAAGCCAATGAAGGGGACTAACAGGCAGTGGCAGTGACTGGGGCATATTCTGCCAAACTAGAGCTGATCGGAACGGATTCTTTGCTTCCTGGACAGGTTGTCAAATCCGTGTGTATAAAACCTAGAGTTTGAAAGCAAGTTGCCAGTACTTCTGACAGTGGAATGCCTTGATGTAACAAACTAGAGGCATCATTATCACACAATGTACGTGCTGGAACATGTAGCCCCTGCATGCGCATTTGGAGGCAGGCAGGTTGTTGAGCTCTGCCACAAAAGGCACAGTGGACACCAAAGGTAGGCATCTGCCAAGGGCCTTCAGCCCAGCAAGGCCACCAACAAGAGCCCCCCCGGCCCTCTTCCCCAGGGCAGCCCACTTGCTCGCATCCCTCTCACTTTGGCCCACGTTCGTGGCAAGAAGCCGGAACAGGAAATACCTGCCTGCTTCCCTCGCTCTGTGACTGTGAAGACTGGCAGGAATAGCAGTGAAGGGAAAGAGGACGAGGAGCAAGGCAACTGGTGATCATGGATGTGAGAAGGTAGAGTCACTGACAGAGGGGGAGCATCGAGGGTGCCTTCCAAGGCCCCCCAGGATCTGAAGCTGGCACTGTCAACAAGCCTACCTGTGCTTCTTGTGTAGCCCTTCTACCCTGCAAGACTTCATCAAGCCCAGGGTGGCAGGGCTGTAGCAACTCAGCAGAACCTGCCATCAGAGCTGCTTCTATACTGACATTGCTGTGTACCTTCTCTGCCACCATATTAGAACCCAAACATAATACGGATGGAGTCTGTTCACAGGCAGAAGTAGACAGTCCAACAGCCCCAAAGGGCTAGGAATCACTGCACACATTAGAGCAGGAAAAGCTCAAAGGAAGCAGTATGATGTTGGGTCAAACCATTGGTCCATCCAGGGGGGACTCTGTCCACTGCTTGGAAGGTTCCAGCATTTAAGGCTGGGATCTTCCCTTGCCCTTGATGGCGTGCAAAACATTTGCACACCATTCAGGGAGGACAATGGAGACTATACCACCCTGTTGCCACACCGAGGAACGCAAAGAAGATGCAATATGCGGTGTTGCCACTGGGTGGCACAGGGCGAGTCTCCAAGAGTGAAAAACGGGCAAATGGGACAGCACTGGTAGATCCGTGCACGCACCACAAAGGGAAGGACTTGCACACAAGCCAGAAACCACAGACCACAAACTCACAACTGTGCGACAGGATTCACATGCCCAGCTTCGTATTTTCCCTCCAAACCCACCACATGGATACTAAAGAAGCGCCAAGAGCTTCAGCTCAGAAGCTGCCAGAATCGGCACAGGAGCCAAACACGCCATATTGACACAAAGCACCATTGCAGGCAGTCCATGCGGCACAGTTCGTGACCGCTGCTCCCTGTTCAGCAGGTCATAGCATGCAACGAGCACCGCTCTGGAAAAATAGGGTTAGCGACCACAGCGCTTTGCACAGAACTGTGATCTCCATGTGAACGCCAGTGAGATCCGCTGGAATGACGCACCGTAGCTGCAATGGCATGGAGAAAGCAGGCTCGCTGAGGGAGGGGCTGCTCAGGGTGCCTTGCCCAGGGCTCCTCCCAAGCCTGCAGGGCCTTTGCCATCATCCTTCTTCCCTCCCTCTCCCTCTCCCTCTCCCACTCCTGACCTTACAGGAAGGAACTCATGTGTGTATTAGGCAGATGACTCATTAGGAGCAGGATGCTAGACAGACTCCCCAGTGATGATGGTGATTAAGCTACATTGTTTCAACGGAGATAAAATATATTCCTAGCCAGTACCAGATGGAGTCTGCTGCTGCACTAGGCAAACTGAAGGTGAAAAGGCTTAATGTGTTGTAACTGGATGAGCAAAGAAAGAAGGGAAATATTGTTTTGCAATGAGCTGTGGAAGTACTTTGGCACCTTGTGCAACGTCCTTTGAAGGAAGCCGAGCATGAACCCGTCCCCACAGCTGCCTCTGAATACCTGTTGCTGGGATGCAAGTGAAGGGAGAAGGCTGGTGCCTTCCATCCCTACCTGCAGAGCTCCCCAGAAGTGCCTGGCTGATCACTGGGAAGTCTGATGCTGGGCTGGGTGCCTTGTTGTTTAGATCCAGCAGGACCCGGATTATGTCTGCTGGGCCCGCAAAAGGGGTTCCTCAGCTGTTCTAGAGGCCACGTATGCATCAGCGAAAGGAAGGATAATGATGGGATAAAAGTTGCATGTGCCAACCGATATGCGCAGATGCAGATTTAGAGCCACTATAATCTGAATGCAAATAGTGGGCAAGTCTGTTCCCGGGTGACCTGTGTGC
Organism: Varanus komodoensis; assembly: GCF_004798865.1. NCBI lineage: Eukaryota > Metazoa > Chordata > Lepidosauria > Squamata > Varanidae > Varanus > Varanus komodoensis. The sequence goes on from NW_025336045.1 coordinate 4,761,386, forward strand.
GTGCTCAGTTTGCTATCCAGCAAGTGCCAACTGTTGATGGGCAACTTCAGAGCCCTTTCAAACTAGACTTAGACTGGGCAGCCCTTCAAACAGGGGATTGTCTCTGTAAAACAGGGCATACGGCCACCCTGAAATGCTGGTCTATGCAGTTGTTTCTGTCTCCTCCTTCAGGAAGGGCTAGGAAAAAACTGTGCATGAAGTCCTAGACAGCCACTGCCAGTCGGTGTCAGCCAGTGTGGTGTAGTGGTTCAGAGCACAGGACTGGGACTCAGGCAAACGGGGCTCTAGTCCAGCTGCATGGATCCAACTAGGTGACCCTGGGCCAGTCACAGACTCTTCGCCCCACCTACCTCACAGGGTTGTTGTTGTGGGCATAAGACTGGGAGCAGCAGGAGGAGAATGATGTAAGCCATTTTGAATTCGTTGGAAAAAGCAGTATAGAAATCTAATGAATGAATGAACAATCGAGCAGTACTGGGCCAGTGGTCTGTCTGGGAATAAAGCAGCTTCCTGTGTTTTCATTTGCACTCACCCCAAGCCCAAAAGATATACCATACATCATTCCAATCTGAAGGACGCACGGGCTTGTTGTCCCAATACACATGAACAAGAAGCAATACATCTGTGTGCTTTTCAAAGGGAAGTGCATGCATGCATCTTTCAAAACCAGCCCATCCTCAGTGTCCCTTATACTCAGGGCTCGTTACCTTAAGTACCAAATGTAAGAAGTCAGCACTCATTGTATTAGTAATTCAGAACAGGAGCCTGAGATTTTATGACAAATGGACAACAGAGGGGCTCATGTTTATTTAAGCATAATTACCATTTCATATCTTGTGCCCTTGAAATTGAATGAAGAGTATAAATCAAAATAAATACTGTTTCTGGCTCTGACTGGGAAGATACATAAGTAGTTTGGTTTTTAGGTTAATTTGGTTGTCTCAGAAACTCACATTAGTTTGCAAAACCACGCTTGCATTTTGCAAGAGTCTCACTCCTGGGTCCCTAGACAGAAAGTGGGGCAAGTGATAGGGAGAGAAAATTCTGGAAAAAAAATCTTATGGGCTTACTCCTAATTTCCATTGGTGTGGTAAATAGAAAGAACACAGCTAGTAGCTCAGTCCTTAGTAGGAAGATCATTCTTGCTCCCTTTTAATTGCACAGAAAGGGAGCCTCCATCAACTTACAAGGTTGGAAAGCAGAATTCAAAGAAAGGAAAAAGGCACCTGTAATTAAGTAGGATGATGATGATGAATATGTTAATTGCATTCTTCAGTCACCTTTCCCTTAAAAAAAAAACCTCAAGCAGCTTACCAGAAGATTAAAAATTACTAAAGATGATTTCTGCTAAATACCATGATGCCATAAACAAGGAAAATGTCAGTGACAGCCAAACTGATAAATTAACAAGCCCATCACATGCTAATGATTCCCTAGGAAAGTGAGAAATTAGTGCTGAAAAGACCATGACATGTTGACAGAAGGCCACACTGGAGAGAGCATTCCATAATTAGGGGTAGAGGGGTGGGGAACTACCGCAAGATTAATGTATCCTCTAAATGCACTGCAGGAAACACATCGCCCATTCACTGATATGGAGAGCATTTGCCTTCTAGTTTCAAATTACCTAGTTATGGGCAAAAATGAAAAGCTGGCATCAACAAGAAAGGAATGTGAAACACCAAATAATTGTACATGTCATCTACCAAAATATTGTCAAAACACTGATTTGTGGAACATGAATGACAAACATTGGGAGAATGCTATTGTTTTTCAAATTTTGTCATGTTCCTGGAAGGATTTGGCCGGCTGCTGGTGGGAAGGGGATACCCACTGAGATGAACCTTTGGTATGATCCAGAAAGTTTCTTCCTGTTATGGCTTGATCATTATTCTAAAAACTCATTCTGAAACTTCATACATGGCTTCATATTTATCACCATCCAAAATCAGAAGATACCAGCAAGATGCCCAGGACCTTTCATTCCAAACCTAAAAATTAATAATCAGAATTTGGATTCAACTGTACTCATTCCAGATGTGAATTCAGTGTGCTGCAATTCAGTGTGTGTTTGGGCAGTGGTGCACATGCATCTTTTCACTGCAGTACTAAATTGGATTTGCTTAGATCATCCCTCCCCAACCTGTCATTCTTGATGTTTTGGAATACAGTTCCAAGCATAATGGCTAGGACTAACAGGTGTTAAATAACTGGAGTGTACCAGGTTGGGGAGGCTTATCTTAGATGGTTTGCCTAATGGGTGAGTTAGTGCAGAAAGCAAGGGCCTTGCGGGGCCATGCAACGATCCCACCGAAGCTACGATAAGCATAATGTCAGCATAAGTCAACCTGCTCTCTGAGTGCAGAGCTGAGAGTTCCGCTTGTCAGCCCACCCACCTCCGGAAGAAGTGACCTCTGCTGTGAAAGCTGCTGTGCGGTGGCTTGTTTCCAGCGCCACAGCACCAGTGTTGCAGGCATCTGCAACCTGGAGCAATAGGGTGGTAATCTTCTTGTGGTTTCTGCATATGAGTGCTCTAGCCTGCTTGGAGCAGCTCATTGTCCTCCTCTGAAGAAAGGCATGCTGTGATTAGCTCCAAGTGAGTACACGCAGGCAGAAATACAGAAGCTCACTTTTGCAGCCATTCATAAAAAGTGCAGGCAAGGATTCCAAAAAGTGCTTTCTAGTTTGCTTACTTGGGGACTTCGCACTGTTTGAATAGCAGATTTCAAAGATATTGTTCATTTCATTTAATTTAGTACTAGGCCTACCTGAGCATTTTGGCCACACTTTAAACAACAATAATAATGGTGAATTACTTGCAGCAAAGATCACTTCTTGAGTTTTAAATGTGCAAGCTTAATGTTGTGAGCCTTTCTTGGGAGTGTGTCCAACTGAAAGTAGGGAGACATCTCTGTGTAGGCTCAGGGTGCATAATTGTTGATGTTCCCAATCTGACATGGTAAAAGGAAGATAGTGATCTATAATGGGTCAACTCAGAAAGAAAGAGTCCCTGCATAAGGGCAGAGCAGCTCACCACCAACCACAGTCTAAAAGCAATGAACATTCATAGCATTCCAGTCTGATGAAACCAGTAAGCTCTTACTCCAGCGAAGAACACGTTCCATGCATTCATAGCAAATAAAGAGACAAGCATCTGCATATGCTAATAGCAATATAAGTAATGATAGTACAGAACAGAAGCATAATGCATATAAGAATGACCATCCATTAACATTTATTTAAAGCATACCAAAAACTGAAATAAACATAAAACTTACCCATTGGTCAAATGACAATATATCCTAGCAATCATCTTTCTGATTAAGCCATATCTTCTTCCCCACTACAGAGATAGTGCCTCCAAATGCAATGGGATTTCTGAGCTTTGCAAATAAGTAACTACATGACACACCCGTCACATGGATGCACTGAACTTGCACCTTTGGCTTTGCTGTCTGACGATTAATAACCATCTCACTACTTTCAGATATTGCTCTTTGGTGTCTTTATAGCTACCTGATAGCTGGTGTACTTTTTTTTTCTTCATTATTTCACCTCCCTCCCAACAAAAAATAAGCAGCGGAGGTGGGATGTGGGGAGGATAACTTGCTTGGCAGACATCAACAGCATGGCAACCCTGAGTCTATTAAAAGATATCGTGTTACTTAGTTTTTCTCTCCCCAGGCTCTAGTTTTAAAGAATAAGATCTGTAACGAATCCAGGTCCCAATCAAATGGGAGTATTTGAAATCTGGATCCGCGCATGCGGAGCGAGACGTAGAAGAGGGGAGGGAGCAGAAGTCGCGCCCAGACTCCGAGCATGCATCCCTCTGCTCAAGGGCTTAAGCATGCCCGTTGGGCTCCCTTCAGAGTTCCCAGGAGCTCGGGAAATGAGGGAAATCCGAAGGGTCTGATCTAGTTCTAGCATTTGGAGATTGCAGGTTTTTTTCCTCTGGCGATCGTGCTCTCCCTTTCGTGCCCGGGATTTGGCGGGCTTTCCTAATCCCCCCCCCCCCCCCCCCCCAGGTGCCAAACTCTGGCTTGTTCTCTTTATGGGTCAGCCTTCCCCGACCTGGGCGCGCCTTCCAGAGATGTTGGATTACGACTGAAAGGATCACCACTGGAGGTGCCCGGGGTCGGGGAAGTCTCCTCGTTGCATTCACATACGCTAGGCGGGGTCTCCCACGGAGGGGGAATTTTCCCCGATCCTTTAGATTGGGGACGCGTCCTCTCGCCGCCACCGCCCCTTTCTTCCTCCTCTTCCCTTTCCCCGGGAGGGGGTGAGCCGGGTTTGAGAAAGGGAGCGGGAATGGCTGGGGTGAGCATCGCAGCCGCCCAGGGTGGGATGCAGGCAGAGCGTAGCAATGCAGGAACCGCCGAGGGCTTGTTAGATAGGACCGTGTGAAATCAGGGGCTGGAACAAATCTCCCGTGAAGGTGATGAAGATGAAGAAGGACTTTATTCTTCATTATCATCATCATGATGAATGGGGTGCGTGCCCGGGAAGCAAATAATTTCTCAAGCCTCGGTAAAAGAGGACGGGCGGAAGAGCGAGGACACGACCATTACGGGCGGAGGAAACGCTGCTTATGGTCCGCCAGGAAAGGGGGCGTGGCGGGTGTGGGCGTGGCCGCGTCCCGGCGAGGGCGGGGCCAGGTGAAGGTTGTCGCCTTCGATTTATACTGGAAGCCAGAGTTCAGTCCTGCTTGGTCCTGGGCGCTCCTTTTTTGTTTTTTGTTTTTTTACTTTTGCTTTTTGCAGCAGTCGTTGGGAGGAGAAGCAGCGGCGGCGGCAAAAGACGACGGAACAGGAGACTTGCTCCCGTGTGTGCTTCGGAAGGCGGCTGCTTCGAAACGGCGAGGATGGTCCAGACGGCCGGGGCGCTGTGCGTGCTCGTCTTTTGCTTCCAGGCGGTCTTGGCGGTGAGTAGCCGCCCGGACTGGGAAGGTGGAGGGCGGCTTTCTTGTGGCGGGTTGGCGCTTGGCCGGCGTCCTGGAAGGCGCGGCTGCACGTGGTCAGGGCAGTGAAGGAGGGGGGAGAGCGAGAAAGACAAGGGCTTTTTTTTTTTTTTTTTAATAAGCCCTGCAGGAGTTTATATTGCTTTCTTTCTCAGAGGTCCCGCGGTCTTGGGGAAGGGCCCGGCCGCGCCGAGACCCGAATTCTCTCGGAACAATTGACTTGGAGGGAAGAGGGAGCCTCGCCGCCCCCTTTCTCTCGCCGCGCGCCCTCCCAGTGCCTGTAAAGCGGTTCCAGTTGGTATCTGTGGGGCACGGCGCACGTGTAGCCTTGCCTTTCTTTTTTTTTGGGGGGGGGGTCCCGCATCGCTTTTTCTAACGCACCTTTCCCCACCACACACACACAGGCACACACACACACAGACGCAGACTCTCTCGCACTCACTCTTCCACAGGTTCTTGGGGGAAGAGAAGCGACTTCCGAAAGTTCAGTTTAGGAGAGGGGCGTCTCCATAATAGTCTATTGTGTTGGCTGGGGGAATCCAGCCGAGGCTGCCCCCGAAGGCTTAATTCAAACCAGACCATGGAGTCTCATAACCTGACTGGAATTTTTCCCCCTTAGCCTCAAAGCCCCCTTCCTCCCTCGTGCTGCGCTCCTTCCACTCCCTCCCTCCTTCCCTCCCTCGTTGCTCCTCACCTCCCTGTAGTCAGCCGGATATTTGCCTTGTTCTTTTGAGCGGCGCGTTGCCCTTTCTGCTGGCTGGCTTTTCCTTCGAAAGACAGGTTCCAACTCGAGCAGAGCGCCGAGCTACATGCCCCAGGACCTGGCATGCCTTGGCCCGTTTCATGGTTGGCTTCGGTCCCCTTCTTCCCGCTCCCCATGCATGTAAATCGCTACTAGATTTGGGGTGTGCAAGACTCAGTGACCTCTTGTGGCATGCCTGCCTGCCTGAAACGTGGTAGCTGAACGGAGGTGAATGTCATGTCTTCATAGGAGGCAGTATGGAAATCAGCACAGATGGAACTTGTGACATATGTACAACACACCCGATTGCATTTGTTCCAGAAATGAGGTTGGATGGTACAACTGTGGTTTGCTAAGTAACCACCCCAGGTGCCTCACGCTCAGCTTGCCCGTGTTGCTTGAGCCTGTCAAGCTGGGAAAGAAGCAGTGATGGGAAATCATGCCAGTTATTATAATAATTCATTGATAGCCCACTTTTTTTCCCTTGTGAGGAACCCAAGGCAGTTTACAAAGCTTCATATTATCCTCACAGGAATATGAGGTGAGGTGGGTTGGGCTGAGAGGCAGCGACTAGTTCAGAGTCACCTAGTGAGCTTCATGACTGAGTTGAGGAATAGAGCCCAGATCTCCCAGCTCCCTGCTCTAGCCACCAGACCACCTCTTGGAAACAGCAGTTACTAGCCCTGTGGTACGATTGTTCTTCTCCCCAGTTTTCTGAGTTGAACTCCTACTAGCTTTACACTATAAAAGCACAGACTGGGTTCACACAACATGATAAGCCACAATGATTTATAAACCAGCAGTTTTTCCAGTTGGGTTAGGTTGGGTTAACCAAGTCCTAGAATCTAGTGCTTATCTTCTAACTTTGAAAGCTACAAGACACCTGGAAGAAGCAGAAAATGTTCGGTTTCCAAGACTGATATTGGGCAGAGAAAGAACTTATTGGACTAGTCCCTTAGAGGTGTATGGATTCTTAAAAAAGACCTTAAGGTTTTTTTTAAGTGTGCTCTTTGTAAGGGCCAAATAAATAGGGCATGGCTCTGATTAAAAGTGCCTAAAACAGCAGAAATGCACAACACCCAAGCTTGGAGGCAGAACACTAATAAGGCTTCAAAGAGCCCCCCCCCCCACCCTTTTTTGCTTGCACAACCAAGAGTCATGGTTTGCATAAGTGAGTAATTTCTCTGTCCCTTCCTCTCCAAAACTGTATAACCAAATAAACCGACATATAAAAAAGAAGAAAACTGGATCACAGTTGGGTAGTTTCTTCAACAGTGGACTTCATTACAGGTACCATTGCAATTAAGCATAATCATTAACTTTGTTGTGCTGCAAGGGATCATCAGAGGAAAGCATGGGTGCTTCTGAGGTGCCTGTAGCTTTCTGCCTTTGCACCTTTCAATGGAGGGAATTCTGTAGGGTTTTTTGTTTGTTTTTTTTGTTTTAATCTTGCTTTCTTTCAGTGTGCTTGAAACCAAAGCAGAAATCTGGGTGTTAATTCAGTGCTCAAAACTCACCTGCCATCTCCATGGTATTCTTTGTTGGTTGCTCACCACTGGTGTCCTTGTTATATGAAACTCTGCATTTTATAGGCATTCACACTTGCTTCATTAGGATTTATGAGCAGAAAAGGGTGCATAGAATTGCATCATTTAGATATTAGAAATGGGAGTTTACACTTCATTTGGCACTTTGTGATTGCTGAATCCATTACTTTGGAACACTTATTGAACTAACAAATCTGAAGACTGTGACTGTAGTCGCATCCCTACAAGCAACACTAGCCATTAAAACAGCCTGCTGATGTTTAAACTCTGGTGCCTACAGTAAACTTCATTACTGGTGTCTTCCCTAAGCACTACAACCAGCAGATGTCGCCACTGAATAAACAATATACATTACCTGTCTAATAGCCACTCCCAGAGTTTCTAACCTGACAAATTAACTTCATTTTGAAAATCCCATGTTAGATTACACTGTCCATCAGTGTAACTGCTACAACAGCATGCACCTGTCTCATACAGAGGTGATTCTATTTAATTTATAAATGATGAAAACTCGACACCCTGTGCCAAGGCTTTAAGAACTGCCTGTTTGTTCCAGTTTTTGCTGTTCATCCTAACTAGTTTGTGCATACCCAGTGGACTGACACACCGGTGGGACTCAGTGCTAGAGCAGTGGGGACCCTGTGGTTGAAAAGAGCAGTCAAGGAAAAGTGTAAATAATTTCAGAAATGTGACAGGTCAGCAGACCTTGCAGAAGGAAGACTCACCTGTCTTGATGTGGAAACCAGAGTGTCCAGGGTTACTTTTAAGCCGCTAGTTTTCTCCTGTCCCATGGTGGGTCCCATAAGTACAATAGAACAAGTGGGACCACTGTGGTAATATTGCATACTGCCCAACGTATTTTTTTGCTGTACTGGAGCTATTTAAGTAGCAGCTGCACTACCATCTGTCACACATGCTGTAGCTGTATGCTGCATTGAGCAGGAGTTAGGCTAAATGGCCATCCAGTTGCCTTCCAACTCTTGATATGCTACAGTTCCAGATTCGGAGTGCATGCTACTTGATAGATTACAGGTGGGTTTGTGAACTGACTCCCCAGTTCACAGAATCACAGAATAGTAGAGTTGGAAGGGGCCAGAGGGCCATCAGGTCCAACCCCCTGCTCATGGTTGGACTGCAGTTCAACCATCCCTCTGTCCGGTTGCATCTTGAATGCCTCTAGTGTGGGAGAGCCCACAGCCTCCCTAAGTAATTGGTTCTGCAACATCTGTTTGTAGTGATGTTAGGTGATATGAAATACCACTCTGTGTCTGATCTGGCAGGTCTCATGTACACATGCAAGCCATCTTGTGAGAATGCATGTATTAACTGGTGTTAAGGTACATTGGTATAGTTAACACTTGTTTCAGGCTAGACGCTGTAGGAGAATATACTCAGGTATACATGTTTAGAGACAGTATCTTAACTGTTGAATTTTTGTGGACGTACATCTGGAATAACTTTATCTGTTGAAGCTGTGTGTGTGTTGCACATGCAGGGGGCATAATTACTTGGCAAGCTTTGCAGCTAGATTGTACTTGTTTATAAATCATCCCTACCATAAGCTGCCTAGCTTCAACTTTATTTAGACTGCAAGCACTTTATCAAAAAGTAAAATGTATATGTGTTCCCAGAATGCCATGCTGCTTCTCATAGAAACATTCATGCACCTAAGGTTGACTTTGTGCCTATACAAGAGCCAAGTAAATGACCAGGTATTCTTGATGCTGAGTTCTTCAGTGCTAGCTGTAGACAACCCATGGAACCTTCCTGACTGTGTATAAGTTTGCACATAATGGAAGCCCATGAGTTAAACAAACAGGGTAAGCAGGAGAGAGTGGTGTGTGCTTGCCACCTTTGCTTTTAATCAACAACCTACAATTGACTCCTTTGTAGATTTTTGACCATGACATCTGAATTTGGATGGATGGGTTGTTTAGGGATTGGACAACTAACTCAACAACAACTGTTGCATTGGACTACCCCAACGACAAACTATGGGTTAACCATTGGGTGATTTAGCTCTTAAGGAGCTCACCCATAATGGGTTTGAATATCATGCTGAACAACCTACTAAGGAGTTGATGGTACATTGTGGAGTGAAACGTGAAGTAAAGGGTGCATTGTGGGCCTCTAACTCATGAATGGCAAGCCGTGGATTGCTTAAAAGGTTGTCATTACAAGTGAATCAGGTCTATGTTAGCTATCAAACTGGATTTATTTACTGAGAATATAGGTAAACCTTGTCTTGCCTTGCATATTGTGTCTTTGCAATCTTACATATTCGTAACTCATCTTAGGAGTTCTTTAGATATGTCACAATTAAGTTTTGTAGACTATGGATGGTCTTTCCTAATCATACAATACATACATTCATACATTCTTACAGTACAATCTGAATATACTATTAAATAAGTACCCACTGATTTCTTCAGTGAGGTGACTTGTGTCAAGGTGACTTTTTAGGACCAAAATGTACAAAATAAAATGGTTTGTGCTTGTGCCTTAGATCTAGTGGGTGAGTGTTCTTGACTCTATATGTTGGAAAACCCTGAGTTTTAGTAAGGAATGGGTTTTTCTGTAGACACCATTATCTGCAAATTGGATGTAGTGGCTTCCCTATACTTAACCATCACACTCACCCCTGATTTTCTCTTGCTTACAGGGTTGTGAAAAACATAATTTTAACTGTAATGCTGACTGACAGTCTTGCGGGTTGCATAGTTCACCACGGTCCTAAAGTGAAAGATTGGTTGCTGGAGCCCTAAACCTGTTTATCTGAAATAGTTTAATCCCTGTCAAAATTGAGATCTACCCAGTGTTGCTTCACTGCAGACAGAAGATAACTCAAAACTTGCATGACTGATTAAGCCAAACTGTGAAAATGCTATCCTATATAATATCATTTTATCCTCTATAATACTGTCAAATCTCAATTATGTCAAGAAAGTCAAGTGCATAGCACTCCCAAAACAACTATTTTTCCAATTAAGTTAAACAGGTCTGAACTCTTCTCTAATTAACTGTTGATAAAGTCAGGCTTCATCTACAACCCTTGGGAAATTAAAGATTTGGGTATATTTTAATGTTTCTTACAGAAGAGACATAAATGTATTTCATGTTCCTTCTCTACATGGGATCAGACTTTTACAATGTTAAAAGTTGTGGAGCTGGCAGTACATAGCAACAACTGCTAAACCATAAGGTTTTAGACAATGTTATGCATAAAGTAAGTTGACATAATTGCAAAATGGGAGAGGTCTGCATAATTTTGAACTGTATTTTTTCACTAAAAAAAAAAACGATTCACCTCCCTGGAGTGCAGAGGATGGTCAGTTCTGAGAAAATGTGAAGATAGGTGGAGAATGGCTGAAAATTATGCCAAATGCTAAACTTTCACACCCAACTACTTCTATTTAAGGAACAGAAATAGCTAGGGTGTTTTCAGGTGTATCCCTAAAATTCTGTGGCCTAGATTATCTTTTTAGATATACATGATGATTAAGATGCAACTGAAGCTAATTGGCTAGGTATTAGAATCCTTTCTCAATTGCATTATTATATTCATGCAAATTTTCATAGACCTCAAATTATCCAGATAATTTGCTTAAATAGAAAACCATACTAGCCTCAGTTACTGAACTGAATTTCCTAGGAATACCTACAGATTGTACTGATAGAAAATTTTAGCCCACCAATGAATGTATTTCTTACTTCATTTGGCAAAAGGTCAGCAAACCAGAATCAGAATCAATCACAGATGCAGAGTTTAATTCTAGAGTTAAAGTTTAAGGGTCATTCCAGCCTTTTCTGGGCTGGGCAGAAAGGAAGTAGAATATGCATTGCAAGCAGAGTCATACTAGCCTTGCTTAGGGTCAGGGCTAGGGAGGTGTCTCTAACTAGGAGCAAGTGTCAAGTCAGGGGTCAGAATGGAAGGTTAAGTGCTGCTGTGGGAAGCCTCAACTGCAGTGTTTTGGCAGCATCTAGACTCAAACATAGGAGAGATGGCAGTACAGCACCTCTGCATAAACTATGCTGAGTTGCTCTTTATTAGCATCTTCTTCAGAGCCAAGCAGCAGACTAAACAACTTCAACTTCAGTCTAGTGAGTGAGGAAACCAATCTCACTAGGAATAACTAAGGGTAGGAGGAAAGTCACTTGCGCTTTCTGGGATCAAAAGCTTCTCCCCCTCCCACTTGCCCCAAGGCTTACTTGGAGCTCTCCAGTATTGGGTAATTGCTTCTGAAAAAAGAAACCATGGCTTCTCTGCGTTTAGAGACAGGGAAGCTCCTAAACAAAGCATTTGTCTGTAAAAATATTTGTCTTAAATGACTAATGCTAGTGAACTGAGGAAATTGATAGGTCATTTTCCATCCATAGTCAGAACTCCACTCACCTACAGCTGGGATTGCTAGGCCCTGTGGGCTTCAGGTGATCTAGACCGACATGATGTAAGCCTAAGGTCATGTTGGATGATCTAAGTGCTGACTGGCAGGGACTACTTGTTCTTCTAAGGCCTGTTTAGACTTGACAGCTAGTGCACCTCTAGGAACCTTTTGGCTAACAGTGTAGTGGATCTCAGCACGTTGGGCAGGAAACAATAAGCTGGCAAGAAGCATACGCATAATTATATTTGTGACTGCATAGACAATCTGTTTCTTGTACTTGAATTTTTGTCCTGGATCTGTGGCTCTTCTGAGGCTTCTGTGGCCTCGGTGTGCTAATAACGGCATCTTCATTGAAGTTCTGGCAACTTTATAGTCTGGAAGTCTTCAACTGATACCAAATTTCATTTTGCTCTATCATGAGAGATTTTGTGATACACTTATCAGGGCCTTCTCCTTGCTTCTTTATGGAATGATACTTTAGATGTCCTAGGCAGCGTGTGTGGCTCTTGCATCCTCCATGGATGCTTGAGGCTGCACAGCAGGAAGTGAGACAGATCTCCCAAGGCACCTTAAGAATCTGGGTTCTGGAGAGAGGCCAGCATTAAGTACCCCTCAAGATGAACTTCTCTTGGAACTTGTAATTTATAGAATGGTGCTTGCTAGTATTCACAGGTCTTCACAGTTATCCTTTGAAGAGCTTTGGAGCTGCTTTCCCCCACTGAGGGGAAAACACATGACATTGAAGACTGCTAGACATTATGAATCATTGCTGTTAGGCAGACACGGGTGTAGGTTCCCTACAAGGAGGAATTTCTGACCTAAATAGGAGTAGGGACTCATTCCTTAAAACAGATGAACTATTTCACTTTCCCCCTCCCCATTCTTACAGCATAGCTCTTGTTTTTGCAAAATGTCTGGATCTGAATCTACCTTCTTTGGTTAGCATTTGAAAAGATCACAGTTGTTGGTTTGTGGAGCAAGCAGAAATAGGGTGCTCTCAGCTATCCTTAATGAGGATGGGGAAGGTTTTTTCTATCAAAAAAGGGGAAAAGTCAACAGTCACACATCATTATTAAATAAATTTAGAGCACATAAGATGGCTTGTAAAAATGCTCTCGGCCTTGGGCCTACATTCCAGTGGGAGGGGGTGATACTGATGAGGCCAGAATGCTAGCTTTCCTGAACCTCCTCCAGGTTCTTTTGCTCCTCCTCCTGAAGTATCTTCAGTACATGGGCTGATAACCCTGTCCAGCAGAAACAGGAGATTGACGTATGGGAAAGTGAAGATTGCCTCTCCCTTTTCCTCTTCCCTGCAGGCTTCACCGGGGTGGGAGGAAAGGCAGAGGCTTCCACATTTAGAAGGACCTCTGAGCAGCAAAGACCTAGTCAACAGGACAGTGCCTTTAATTGTATTATTCAAAACCACAGGTGAAATATTGTAATGTTTCAGAAAATAGTTCCCTCTATTAAAGCCATAGCTACTTAGCTTGGCATCTGCCAATTGGAGAGTAAGGCAGGTGAAGATTCATGTCAGCTCTCCTCTATTAAGGAATATTTTTGCCAGAGCGGAAAAGCCAGGTCTGGGAGTACTGCATGTCCCTGTATCATTGGTATTGCCATCTTAAAGTCATAACTCTGTACATTCCATATTGTTAAAAATATGAATGATGAGTTTAAAAGAGGGCTAGGTTGAAATTTTTTTTAGGTTGAAATTTTTTATTTAAATAAAAGGCTAGGGTTAGTGTTAAGGTTAAACTCAAGCTCTTACAATGTTGGTTGGCCCACAATTGTATAGACAACTCTGAGAGCCCCTTATCTTAAACTTCTGGTGGTATCTTGTTTTTGTTTTGTTTTTTTAATGAAGATAACTTATCCTAATAAAAATTTAAAGCAAGAGCATTGTATTTAAATTTGGTGTTCTCCTGGGTGCTTATTACTCATTAGCAAATTCCTATTTAGCCAATAGCATTTCTTCAGGAGCTCACAGACTATGGCTTGACTCAGTAACCAACCATTAATTTCTATTATCTAACAGTGAAAACTAATCTTAGTAAAATATTAGATGTAATAAGAAGATAATCTGAAAACTAGGCAAACTTGTTAGTTCCACCATGGGTCACTCCTCATACAGTTGAAGTGAAGAAGCACAACAGTGAAGAAGAATTGAAAACTCTGAAGACCAAGGAGGTCTGTGATGGTCCAGTATTTAAATGACTTATACAATCAGTATATGATTTATACAACAATCATAATTCATAAATTATTGTAAAAAGTTTGCTGACCAAGTGGAAAGACTATCTTGCTGAGGAAAATGCAGAATGAGTTTTTCAGACCGATGTCTTAGATTCAGCACCTGGTCTCCCCAATTCAGTGATCTCTAATAAAAGACCTGGAGATTCACTGCCAGTTGGAATGCTGAAAGGCAGTCTCAGACATTCAGTTGTACCACTGGACTCAACCTGGAGTGGGCATGCATAGGAGCATGCTTGTAAAAGGAAATGGTAAGCATGCGTACATACGCGTTTCCTTACTTTCGTGCTGCTATGCTTGGCACTGTATGGCCTGTGAGTAGGCTGCCTCCTGAAAAAATGCCTGGCTGGTTTCAGTTGGCATAGACATGACTGAAGGAATAATACTGGGTTCATGGGGTCCCCGTTATGGATTCGTCTTGCCCCAGGAATATTTCTCACCAAGTTAAATACATTTACTGGTAGTAGATGGGCAATTACAACTGCAGATCATTGAATCTGTCACTTGGCTCACGTGGAATGACAAGCCACAAGTGGGAAAGGACAAGAGCAATGCCTCTAATGTTCCTACCACTGATCCTTTTACCCAAGAATGTGTTGTTGGTTGTTGAGCATGATGTGTGAACCTGGACCGATGGTTTATTTGGGAGAGAAACAAGCCAGCAGCTAACCCATAGTGGTTAACCCAGCAACGAACTCAGTTGCTTCACTTTTTAAAACAAGTATAGATTCATGTTGTTATGATTATATTGCAATTATATTCTGCCTTTTCCCCACTTGTAAGGACCTTTTATACTCACAACAACAACCCTGTGAAGTAAGTTTGGCCAAGAGTAAATGACTGCCCCAAAGCCACCTAGTGAACTTCATGGCCAGGTGGGAGCCAGAGCATGGATCTCTTAGATCCCCAGTTCAGCACTCTAACCACCACAACACACTGGCTCTTTCTGGTTTACTCAACCCTATATTGGCTTATTCCCCCCACCCCACCCCACCCCACCCCAAGGGTCTATAAATATGACGGGTTTATGTTTCAGGTGGCTAGAAGGCAATTCTGATTTATTGAACTGTTTTTATTAGTATGTTGGTGCTGTTGTAGTATACAACAGAATTGGAGGGCACCAAGTTAGGGAAAGTTGTTATACACCATTGCAGTGGTGCAAATCAAAACATTAATATGGTGTTTGTGTAGAGTTCCTTGGGAATCTCAATCAACCAGTCACACAAAAAAACAGTGTTACCAAGAAAAAAGAATAATGTACTACTTTGGGGGCATTTGCAAACTGTTTGAAGCAGGCTATTTTCTGCTTATTTCTGAACTTAATTGAAACATTATGTGTAATTCAATCAGAAGGGTAGACCTATCCTTAAAGGCAGCCTAAAAGTAATTTTAAATAAATAAGACATCTTGCCATTGAGTTATTCATAACCTTGGTGCTAATGGGTTTTTCCCCTTTAAAGCCAATCTAGAAATAGTTTAAATTAAAAATAAAATCAAGGAATTCTGATTTTAAGATGAGAATTCCATTGCAATGAATTGTGGCTGCATATGTGGTCATGCCATTTAAAGCAAAGTGCACCATGTAAAGTTCCTTGATTTAATGCAAAGCATTTGATTTCCCCATGTAGGCATTTTTATTTAAGTGGAGAATCTGATGTGACAAAAGCACAAGAGGTCAGGCTTAGCACTGAAGCAGCTGCAGTGGCAACTACTGCCTTAATGCTGTAAGGGGCTAAACTTAAAAGAAACTTGAGGCTCCCAAAAGCGGCTGCCATCAACCAACTCATAGGTTCCTAGTTTAACTAGCTATTCCAAATGATAGTCTAGTTTGTGCACAGTGTGTAGATGTCAGATCAAAGAGGGTCATATTTCTGTATCTGAAAAAACATTAATTACCCCTGAATTCTGCACTCGTTTCTATCAAAACTGAATGGGCGTGATAGCTGCAAGATCTTATGTTAATGTTTACAGTGACAGCCTGAGGTAAAGCTGAAAAATGCAGGATCACCTAATTGCAGGTCTCCCGCAGGTCTAATTGGGCCAGGTGGTGCAATTAGAGCCACATCAGTATGTTCATGTCTCAAACTGGTCGTGTCTGAAATAGCTGCCCTCATATGGGAAGGGACCGCACAGATATCTTGAGGATCTGCTCCTACACTCAGCAAGATCTAATTTCTCCTTGATTGTACCACCATGCATGGAGCTTAAATGTTTTCACAAAAGCCTCCCTGCATAGCAAAACTGGGTATTGGTGAAGGCTAGGCGAAAGCCTTTTGTCTCCTGAATGAAGAAGACTTGTCCCTTCTTCTCCCCCACCCCACCCCTGGTATCACCTCCAATAGCAAGATTAGGAAAAACTTTACCTTTTGGGTCAACCCTTTGTACAAATCTCTGCCCATGTCTTACCATGCTTTGTCAGCTATGTATGTGTGAATTGAGAAGTTTGTATGTGCTGCTTTTGGAGCAGCTGGCATAACCCTTTAAAAATCAGAATTAAAAAAAAAAAAATCAAAGGGAACATCATAGCAGAGGTAATAAAACTCCACTGCCTGGGCAAGCAAAGCTTTCACCTTGTGCCGAAAAGAAAACTGGTATGGTGGGCTTTCCTTGGGAAGAAATTCAGAATTAAGATGCCATGATTGGAAAAGCTCTTTCTGTTCACGGCTGAACTTGCTTTTGATGGTGGGGGTGGCTCTTGGGAGGGGTCTTGGAGTACACACAGACAGGTGCACCCATATAGAAGTCTGTCTTCCGAATGTCAACAAATCCTTTGTTGGAACATGCGAGTCAGATTTGTATCTGTCAGGGGCATGGTGATACCACCATCAAGCATGTTGGTAATGTCTTGTAAAATGAGTTTCACTGAAAATGTAATTGTAAACCTTGAGGGTAGCTCATGGAAATAATCAGCAGAAGAACGTCTATGTATTAGTGTCTGTCACAAGGTGAAAAGCTTGCTAGACTGTTAAATGTCACACAGCTGGCACTTGCTGTGCTCAGTTTGGTGGCCCTGGTAGATGACCTTCACAGTTCAGTGCACCTTGCAGAGCTGGAAGATAATCTGCAATTTCATGCAGCGTGTGAGTTTGTTGGCGCTCCCCTCAGTGGGTGGAACTGGTGGAAAGGAGATCTCTGCATGTTCTCAGATTGAACAGAAGCTCTGATCAGCTCTTGATTCTGTTTGCAGGAAACAGATACAAAATAGAGATGTTCCATGAATATAACAACTTTCGGTACCAATCGTTGGTCCATGTTTAGGCTGTCAGAAATTCATTGTATAGCCGTAACCAGCTACTCCGTCTTTCTGCTCCGTTCTCTGTAACCAAGGAATAATAATGGCATTTCTTCCAGGATGGTGAAAGGGATTTTTTATAAGTGACATTCATATAGGATGTTCCCTGAGATTACCAAATTGAGTTCTGATGCCTTAGTGCAAGGGTGAGCAACTTGGTTCCTTCCAGATGTTTTGGAACACAACACCTAAAAACCTTCTCTGTCAGCAGTGATGGCTGGGGCTACCCTAGTTTGTTGTCCTTTACTCTAACTTGGCTCTGCCGCCACCTGTGTTCATTAAGAATAGAAACATGGAGATCACTGAAGCACTTTTTACGTGCAAATGAGTTGGTTTGCTCCTTGACTCAGTGATATTCGTATACTCTTTACAAAGTCAGGAGGAAATAACAGAATTAAACACTGCATAATAAAAAACTTGAACCTAGAACAGAATAATTTGGTTGGTAGTTTTGGTGAGAGAAGATGGGAGCAAATTTGCTATAGCCTATTGATAAAGAATACTGGATTACTTCCTGCTCTGATACCTGAATGATGTGCTTCAGACTAGAGCTGGGAATACTTTTAAGAAAAGCAAGTAGCCTTCCCCATAACAGTAGTTAGATTCCAGAAAAGTTAGATTCTAGCTTACTCCACTCATTGCTGTGCTAGAAAAAGTAATATTGGAACACTTTCTAGAAAAATTTCCGATGCTTTAAATTTTTTTAATCTGATTAATATGTTCATTTGACTGAATTTTATCCCAAAACACATTCTTCCTAAATAAGCACACTAAATACTTCATTTCATAATCAGAACTGAAAATGTAATCCATGTCAATTTTATGTGTGCTATAAATATATCAACAGTTTCCCAAATAGCTGCAAAGTATTTGAACTAAAATATTTGCTTGGGGGGAAATTAACTTAAACACACAGTATTGCTTACATGTAATATTCAAACATGTTCAAAGCACTGTGTGGAATTATTATATTGGAGAATTTGTAGAAATGTAGAGACAATAACATATACATTATGACATAGTTATACCTTGAACAAAAATGACTGTTCCTGAAAGAGTACACTGTTTTTAGGCTATACACCCAAAGAGAACTGTTACGTTTTATATCACTAGTTGATTCTTTGGAAGCAACAGTAGCACCTTCAGCTTCATTCCCTGTATGTGCTGCTAATCAGTACCATTTCAAGTTGAGAGAATTCTGATTCTGAACTAGCTGAACACGCTGCCTCACTGAAGGGTGGATTGGGTCTGTTGGTCCAGGCCAGGGAACTTGGGCAGAAGGGACCGGCTCCACTCACGCCCTGACTGGGGGAGCTGTTTGGCCACTCTGTGAACAGAAGATGGGCTTGGTAGACCCTTGGTCTGATCCAGCAAAGGCTCCTCTTATGCTCTTGAGCGAAGCAAGCAGTGGCCACAACCTTCATTTAATCCGAGTTTTCTTTCAGCTTGTTAGTGAAGAATTGCTAGCAAGAGAGGGCATATACATGAAGTATAAGACTGGTGCAACGGCATTGTGCACAGGAAAGGGTTGGTCTTCCTTGTTTTCTGCTTCCCCTGTGGCCAACTGAGCACTAGGGTTTGTCAATGTTTGCCTTAAAAGTTCATATCCTATATTTATCCCATCTAATATGATTGATTGCAGTAGCCCAGACAACTGTGAATAAACGCAGAGCTACAGGTTGTGGAAAATTTTCCAGGGAACAATGTAGCATTAGAAAATGTTCTGTTTGTTCGGCAGAATTTCCTGGTGGTGTGATCTGCTCAACAGCCTGGGACGGAGGAGCAGAGGTTTTTAACTAGAGAAGTTTTTAACTTCTGTGGCAGAGGTTTTTAACTAGAGGCTGGATAGCTACCTATTAAGTAAGCTACTGTTGTGGATTCCCTGCATCAGCAGGGGCTGAGTTAACTGCTCTGATTCCGCATCATCATTCCTTACCTTCTGCTACATCATTCTGAGTAACAAGTCTCTATCATATGTTGTTCTGTGCTTTTTGGAATACTTGGTTGTTGTGTTTGTGGCCATATTTGCATTTGAATGGCTTTGTGAGTTCAGAAAATGTTGCTAAATTAAAAGTAACCCCCTCCACAAAAGAGATTTTTAGGCACACTGGCATATAAAATCAAGTTAAGCTGAATTACATTTCATTTCTTGAGCTGTGAAATAGGTTGAGCAATCTATTTCAGTCACTGTTGTGTTTGTTCAGAAGCTAGTGATGGTGCTGGGTTGTCTGAACATGTCTTTGTGTTTGTATCTCAAAGAGCAGGAATTAATACATAGTGCCTAAAGAGTAGCATTTAGTAAACCAGAAAAACTGAAGCATATTACCTGCCATCCAATCACCCTTGTGATCCTGGTTGGAGAAAGAGGCTCCAAGGCTACAGCTCTGGGAGTATTAATATGCCAAACCTTCTCCAAGCTGATCAGTCATCCTGATGGAGGTCAGGAGAAGGAAATGTGCAACCACAGAAGTATTTTGCCCTGTACATTGGCTGTATTACACAAGATACTCAATTAAATTCAGAGTGAGGTGTAAAGGAATACGCTGTGGTTTGTGTGGCCATCCTCTAGTGGTGGTCCCTTCCTTCCTGAGTCAGAGATGTGTATTTGCTGTTGGCTTGTGTTGCCTGGCGGTCCCTTCTAAAGGCCTTCTTCCGAAGCAGGACAGACAGTGCTGCTGGGAAAGCCCTCTGGCTGAATTAGTGGGAGAAAGGCACCAACCTGGTGCCTTTGCGCTGTTGTTTCTCTACTCATGTGACCTGTGCCAGCACTGGTACCACACTGCTGCATTTATTTGAGGAAGTACCAGGGAGAGCAACAGTGATGTCAAAGGGATAGATCTGAGCATATCACTCAGGCTTCTTCCACCCCTGTGCCTAGCACTCAGGTGTAATGGAAGATGCTGTCTCATCCCTACATGGAGCAAAAAAATCACCTGCTGGTCCAGTCAGCTTCAGGGTATTGTCCTTTTCCAGGAAAATGTCTTTGGCCACTCCAGGATTCCTTGGCTTCTGCTGCCTTAATCGTGCTAATCAAAGTTATGGTTTTAAGGAATGGTTGCACTGAATGCTTGCTGTAAACATTCCTCTTGGCTTGAATAGAAAACCTCTGCTGTGATGCATTTCCTTTCTCATAGGTTATGCTGTCTGGCCACTGTAACTGACTAAGCAGTGGGTTTAAGCCTTCCCGTGGGAAATACCTAGAAAGATGAAAAGTCAGGTCAAAGCCTTGACCATGAGCGGTGGGTGTTGTCTGAACAAAATAATCCCTCTCTTTGATTGGGCACTGATTACAAGAGTTCCCTTGTCTGCAAAAGGATTTCCTGCTTGCCTTGCTGTGACTGAGAGAGGTAGCAGTGATTCAGCATGTAAACTGCGTTGTGTCTCCCTGCCAAGGACGTCCTGGAGTCTGATCAGCCATGTGTCCAAATGTTTTGGGTGTAGGAGGCAGGCCCAGTGGAGTTGCAGCCAAGCAAAAATAATGCCATGGCATTGCATAAACCAAACCTAGGTTTATGCTAATAGCTGAATAGATGATATTTGGCCTAGTTTTGGAGTATCACTTTGAACTACAGGTGTGGAATCTCGTGACTGAAGGCACTTCTGCTTTAAAGTGGTTGTGCCAAGAAAAAATGGATACTGTAGAGAGGAATGCTAATTGTGCTGTCTTCTGTGTACTAGTTCTTGTAGGCATAGATTTTCTTTCCCCATGGGGCAGCCTTCAGCCCAGCAATTTTCTACAGGTGGAGTTCATTCTGCCTGCCCTGCTTGGTTCAAGCGACGGCAATATGCTTATTGCCAATCTTCCATCTACAGCTCTCACCCAACTTGTTCCTTCGGGAAGCAAAACCTTCAGCCATGCATCTGAGGTGGGTTGTGATTTGTCCGCTGAGAACCTCAGCCTAGCATTTTGCTTCAACTCAGCTACTGCGTTATAAGCAACGTACATCAAGAGCCATGCATTTATTTGTCTAAGCAGTTGGAAAAACTGCTTGAAGCACAGTTGGCTGAAGTTGAGTACAGTGCACAGTACTCGATATTACGCAGCTCATAAAAAATTAAAAGTAAATAGAATGAAAAGCAGTTAGTCCAGGGTTCAAGTTGTAACGTTTACAAGTTGTTTCATTGCCTTACCAGTTGCTTGATTAAAAAACAACAACACCATATGTAGTTAAAAAGAGCAGATAGCCGTTGATGTATCCAGCTGCCGTTCATTGGTGCTCAGAAACGACTGAACTCATTGTTCTTAATGTCTCTCAGAATTGGAGCCAGAGTCTTTTAAAAGAGCAAGTTATCTTGTGAGTAGAATTGTGGTTTAGCAGTTTAAGGGTGCTGCCAGGCAGTGGGCTTATAGCACAAACAGTTGAAAAACATTGTGCAACTTACACATCTTTCCTTATCCAGTGGATTTTTCGGTTTATGGAAAAAAGACAAAAGAGGCTGTGGTGGAAAAAGGGAGGTTGGGGGCTAGAGTGGAAGATGACTTCATTCCCCCCACATAAAATTCTGTGAATGAGGTAGGACAATAGTGTAATAAAAACATCCTTTGGGAAGTACCTTAAATGCTCAGAGAGCAGAAGATGTTTTTGATTCTCTAGCAGTGATGACCTTGTTGCTGGGCCAGATATTTGATGGCCTGACATCGAGTACAGCTTTCCACCTCCCAAGAAATGCAAGTGGTGATGCTTGCACCTTTCATACTCCCATTCAAATTTAGCATATTAGCAGTCTGTTTCCAGCTTGTAAATATGTAGTATTGTGGGCAGTGCTTGCTTTCATGCAGTTGGTACAGTAGCAGCCTATGCTATCCCAGCCAAGCTGCAAGAAAGGAAGCTTGTATGCCTTCACATGCATCATGCAAAGTGGGGAGGAGAAAAGAGATTCCTGCTCTCTCTGCACTGGAACAGTGAATGGCTCCCCATGCCAAAAGCTGAATGTCAGGAAAGGGTGCATAAGTCACTAGCATATCCGTTTTTATGCCTTCTCTGGAATTTTGAGTGCTTGCATAAACACTTGTAAGAATGAGCAAAAAAAATTCCCAAACACATTGAAAAGCGCTTAGTATGTCAAGGACAACTTTCAGGGAAACTTAAGTGAAATGAAAGAGTGATATTTACTTGAAAATGAACCAGAACTGCTCTGAAACTGAATTCTATACACTCTTTAGTGCAAAGCAGGTGGATAGACTTAAATCAGCAAAGAAAAATAGAAATGGAAATTGAGTTTCCTACTGATACTATTTCATACATCCTTAAGCAGTGGTGCAGATCTGATCACTACACTGCATTGATTTACAACTAGAGCAGGAATAAGCAATCCTGGATACAAATGGCTATTTGGGAGACTGGCCTGGGCAGCACCATAAATTGAGCCATGGCAAAGGACCTTCCTGAAAGACAGAATGCAAGGCAGAGGTGGGGTCATTTGAACCCACAATTTTCGCACCAGCTGAAGCCATTTCACAGTAGTCGAAGTTGCTGCTAAAAATGCTAATTACAAAAGGGGGGGATGGGCCTCTTGGGGGGGTTCCAGGGAAGGTGTCTGGGGGTGCATTAGTGTGCAGGAGCATCACCTTGCGTGGCCGTGAGCCACAGTATAGTTTACACACTTGTGGGGTTATAGCCGCACCTTGCACCTGTCTCTTGCCCTGTGTCTGCTGTGCATGCTTTCATTTTTTGCCCAAAGAGGGAATGTCTGTGAACTTTTTCATAAGGGAACGTGTTATGATCAGCACCCTTGACCATTTGGGGGGTTAAATAGGAAAGCGCAAGGGCCAATGCACTGGACAGCTTGGTCCTCTCTTTCTTTCCCTATTGCTCCTTTCTGCTTTACTCTGATAGCCCCATCATCGCAAGCACAACTGCAAACAAAAGCAAATTGCCTGTGGTTGATCGGAATAAGAACAAATTGTTTCTGGAAAGACCAGAGCAATTTATTTTCATTAGGTGAAAACAAAATATGTTTGGTAAGTGGAGTGTACTTATTCATAACTGAGAAATGGTCAGATTCATCATTTACTCGGAAAAGCTACTTTTAAATCAATTATTGCAATGATTCCATTTAGAGGCTAACTGTGGGCTAACGTGCATGTACCTAGACTATTTAATGTGGGGTGGAGCCCAGTGTTATGTGAATGGGAGTTTTCCGGCCTGACAGGGATTTCTCCTGTCCCTGTATTTCCTTGTTCCCTCCAGATTGGGCTCTAGGGTGCTCCTTGCCCCTCTAGAGTGCCAGACTTGAGCGCTTGTAGGGGTCTGCTGTTCCATCTCCCAGTTTCACTGAGAGAAGCTCTTAATTGGATCACTTTCCTATGTTTTGTTTTAAGAAAAATGTACATTTACAATTTTTAAAAAATTAAAAATCATTTTTAAAAATTCACTTTCAGTATAAGGTGGCTTATACGGAACTGAAAATGTAATCCTTGTCGATTTTATGTGCATGATAAATATATCAACAGTTTCTCCAAGATGTGTAAAATATTTGAACTAAAATATTTGCTTGGGGGAAAGAATGTTTTATTTATTTATTAAACATACAATATGGCTTACAAGTGATATTCAAACATGTTCCAAAGCAGTATGGGAAATTATTTTATTGGACATTTTGTAGAATTGTAGAGACAAAAGCATATGCTAAGGATAACATTTGTGTATATGTAGCAAAAAATGAGTGTTCCTGAAAGAACATCCTGTTTTTAGGATGTATGCCCAGAGAGAGTTGATATGCATTATATCAAGAGTTGATATAATTTGCTGTTCCTGAGTGCGCTTCCACTCACTCTCCATTTCCAGCTGAGAGAATTCTGATTCTGAGCAACTAGTTGACCCTTCTGCCTGGCTGAAGGGTAGATGTGGGTCTTTAGGGGAACTTGGGCAGGAGGGCGGCCGTCGCACTCACATACCTTGGGGTAGCTGCTTGTTCATGGACTTCCTCTCAGTTCGCTTGATGAGACAGCCAAACACCACGAAGAGAGCAGGATTCCCAATAAGATCATTGCAACCCTACTCAGCAGGGTCTAGGAGATTTCAGTTGTGTCCTCAGGTACTCCATTCCCTCTTGGGAGGAATGCATAAAACATTGCACTTGGTAACAAATCTGGCCCTCTGTCCAGGGTGCTGGAGTGCCCAGCTCTTGCTACAAGCAAGGGCAGCCTTGTATCTTTGTGTAGAAAGCACAGACAAATATGTGGTGCCCCCTTGCAGGCAGAGACTGAGTGCAGTGATATGGAAGCGCCCATGCCATGTGTACCCCACCTAGCAAAAGAATGGACATTTTGCTACTGTTTAGTAAAATCTGCTGAGCCTACCCTGAAATTTCTTTTGCTCTTCTATTCCAAAGCAACCGAGTGACTCAAGCTTCCCTCCTGAAGACCAGGACTCATCTGGCGATGATGAAGATCCCTTTTCTGGCTCTGGTGATGAAGGTATGCTTAAATTTGTGCGCGTTTAGTTGTGATCAGTGTTTTACTTCAAAGGAGGGGTGTGATGGTTGTTGGATGGAGTTGAGTGGTCAGGGAATGGGATGGCATTTCTCAGAATCTTGGCTGAACTTGCTTTTAATACAGTGCCCTTGTAGAACATCGACTAAATGAATTTTGATGTTCAGTTTCTTCCTCAGTCGTTCCTGCGATTTCCAAAGGAGAAAGCACAAATACATCCTTGATACCTGCAGTGTCCACTGATGTGGGAGATAACCAGCCTGAGGTTCTGGGAACACACAGTCCTGTAGAAGACTATACGAGAGTATCTGTACCTCCTATGAGCACAACCTTGTTTCCATTAATTGATCTCATGCCTGAAAAGCCAGTGGTAGCTGTTGAAGAGGATGGCCTGAATTCCTTTGCTCAGCAAGCAACAACACGGTCCACAGTGAAAACAACAGGGGTCCCAGTCATTGATCATCCTGATTCCACAGTCAGAGTTACAAGTGCGCATGCCTCTAGCTCCGGTGGAGTCATTGAGCCTGAAGACATCCATAACAAGCACTATCTATCTCATGCTGAAGAGCAAAGTCCTGCTTTCGTGCCTACAAGTGAGAGAAGTCCAGGTATCAGTAGCCACACAACAGCGTCCACTGCAGCGTCCACTGCAGCGTCCACTACAGTGTCCACTACAGCGTCCACTAGTGTCTATGAAGAGAGCTCTTCTCAGCCTGAAAATGTCTTAATATCTGAGGATGGTTCGGGTGCTGAGGTGAAGATAAAATGCTGTTGTCTATGCTACTTTAAGTTGATCTCTTAACCATTGTTGTTGTTGTTCAATTGCAAAGTTGTGTCTGACTCTTTGCGTTCCCACGGACAACATTCTTCCAGGTCCTCCTGTCTTTCACCGTCTCCCAGAGTCTGTCTTTTTATAACCATGCCTTAATCAATTAACCTATTAGTCTCTTTAGCTGTGCTATTGACTGGTACTATGACTGTCTAAATGCAGACCTTGAATGCATGTTGGTAAGGGTAGCTTGTAAACTAAGTGAACTACCCTCTTTCAGAATATGCAAATTGTGTGAAAATGTGTTCCTGCTGAAATGAGGGAGAAGAAATGTAAATGACGTAATCTTTCTTCCTTACAGGGAGACTTTGTATTTACTATACTTGATGAAACACCAGTAATAAGAGATGAATCTGAATCGCGCAATGCAGAATTGGATTCAGGAGCACAGGATTCAAAATCTGAAGGAGCCCCACAAGGAATCATGGACAGGAAAGAAGTTCTAGGAGGTATATAAAATTAGATTTTCCTTCTTTCCTCACACACATGCATACTCTCTACTGCTAAGCAAGACACTCCTAGTATGGTGTCCAGTAATATTAATATCTGTGGCTAAGCTGCAAGCATGTTTTTGGTTTAATTACTATATAAGTAGTCATGGCATGAATTGGCTGCAAGCTAACTTTTGACATCAGCATAACAGTAATAATTGTTCATGATCCGATAGGCCAGAGTCTGTTAACCAGGAGCTGTATGCCTCAGTAGCAAGGGCTAGGTAAAGGGCTATGCATAAGTCAAGCGCAGACATTGTTGGCAATCCATGTAGTAGATTAAAGGCAGATTAAAGTCATAGCATTTTTGTGGTTGATGTCTGTAGTGCTTGCTGAGAATATCCAGGTATTGCTTTCATTCCATCCCTCATTCAAATGGGACAATTTCCTTTGCACTACTGAATTGCACGCCAGAATTCCTTGGAACTTTGTCTAGAATGGGAGTAGGCAACCTTTTCAGGGCACACTTGTTAGTTTTTTTTTTCCAGGCCTAAGGCACATTTGTTCAGTAGTAAGTTTCAGGGTTTATTTTTAGGATTCACACTTTCTTAATGACCCTCCTTGGAAGATTTCCTTTTTCCTGACCAACCTGCTTCCTCTTCCTCTTCCCCTTCCTTCCTGCTCAGAATGGTCTTCCCTCATTTCCTGCCCTCATGCCCTCATTGTTGCACTCTGTTTTCCCCCCGTGGCCACTTCTGCTGCTGCTTCGTTCTCCTGCCAGGCCGGCCTCAGCAGTGAGGAAGCACGATGGCAGCAGTCTGCTAGCACAGCACAGCAGAAGGCAGCTGCAGGGGCAGGGGACAGGTATGGGAGGAAAACGGGGGAGTGGAAGAGGACCTCAGAAATCTAGTTGGTGCATTTGCAGGTCCTGGCTGACAGTGAGTTGCAGACCTCCCAGCCTATAGCCTGCAGGAGCTTGAGAGTGTGTGCAAAAGGCCAGGCTTGGCTGAGAGTGTTTTAGAAGGAGCAAATGCCATTCTTGAAGGAAAAGTAGACCCAACAGGCAACCATTGGGATTGTGTCATCTAGAGCGGAGTGGAAAACCTATGGTCTACACATACTTGACTACAACTCCCAGCATCCCTGGCCATGCAGGCTAGAACACGTGGAAATTAGAACCCAGCATCTGGAAGGGGGCACACATTCCCCTGTCCAGATGCAGTCTGTAGACTTCTGCCATGTGGACAGCTTTTCAGTGGCATGCCCAGGTGATGGCTCAAAGCACTGGTTGCTCGTGGAGGAAGAGAATACCTTTTATCTAGTCTGGAAACATTAACCGAATCTTTGTCTTTTCCACAGGGGTCATTGCTGGTGGATTAGTAGGCTTGCTGTTTGCTGTTTCCCTAGTTGTGTTCATGCTGTACAGAATGAAGAAAAAAGATGAAGGAAGTTACTCACTGGATGAGCCAAAGCAATCCAATGGTGGCTACCAAAAACCACACAAACAGGAAGAATTCTATGCATGAACAAACTGAACTTCAGACACTTTTCTTCTGTCTCTGGACACCATGAGTTCTCACTGCATTTTAAGGGGGGGAAACGAAAAGCCATAAGACTGAGTTTCAGCCTCTGTCTCCTTGCCATTGGGAACTACTATATTTTTCCAAAGTCAATCTGGATGAATAAAACCCTTATCTGCTTTCTTGCACAAAGATTTCCTGAAAAGTAGGACTTCTGTCTTATCTATGGACTCCTGGGGGAAAATAACAATCCAATTGTATATAGTCTTGATGTCTTACGACCATGTCAAGAAATTAGTAAGGTACAATGTGTGTGTATTAAAGACGCTTCCTCCTTCCCCGGTATTTACTAGCCACCATTGTTTAATTCAAGGTACATTCTTCCTCCTTTTTCTTATTTTTTTAAAGGTTATTACGTGGCTTTCAACAGTTACTTTTTCCTTTTCAGTGATAACACTAAATCATTATATTGCAGGCAAACGTGGGAACAGTGTGGGAAGGAAGATTCTTCCCAAACAGTCTGTCCAGCGTGGTTACTTTAAAAAAAAACATGGCCCTTGCCAAGTTAGAGATGCGACTATCCAATGGGACGCATTTTATGCACGGTGCATCAAAACCTGAGTCAGCACAGAGATGACACATGGGGAGCGGTGGGTATTGGGGTGTGCACCCTTTTCCGGTTCTTCTGGTCCTACTGAGTGTGTTCTTGGCTGTGTGCAGAGTCCCCATAGTAGCCCCAGGGCCACCGCCTGTGATCTGCCTCTTCCACACTGTGCTTTCAACAGCGGCTGTCCTTCCACTGGATTGTCAAGCCCTCTCTCTCTCTCTCGACACACTGCCTAAGTTGCTGGGTGTGGCATGCAATACTCAAGACAGAGCATGCTAAGGGTAATGAGAGCTCCTGTTGCTGCCAGATCCCAGGGACTAGAATCTTCTTAGCCTGGTGTTTGTAGTAGGACTTCCAGGAGCAGAGGCTCAGCATGCAGAGCCTGCGGGGAGGGGGGAGCCTCTGACATATTCATGGCTGGCTTTTATCTCAGTCCAACTTGTGTTAGAGCAAAGTTTGAAGATCAAATGTCTTCAGAAGAATTCTGTGAGGAAGAGGGGGTTAATGATGGATGGATGGTGCGCCTTCATCTCCTTTGTGTGTCCAAATGTAATGTTAGGTGTCTTGTTGGGTTGTGCATCAATGGGACCAAATAAATGAATGTCAGCACTTCCAAAGCAGTATTTAAATGTGTTTTAAGTACACTGTGTGTGGAGGAAGGGGAGGAAAAGCTCTTTTGAAAAACAGGTAGCTAGTGTAAAGTAAGTGTAGGTGTATGATTTCTGTAATGTACAGGATGATACGGATGTGAATGATCTATGCTAAACAAGTATTCTGTAAAGGATTTGGGTTCTTGGTTTTTTGTTCTGTTTTAAAGAAAAATGCATATATCCACATTTAGGTTTTTCTTTATCTCACTGTTTACACCTCTTGGCTTGCAACAATACTTTCTGTTCCTAGCAAAAGGGTAGGTTGACAGTAGCACCCTGTAAGTAAACACACAGTCCCAAAACTGGGCACAAAGGAGTAAATGCTTCAGTTGAAGTATAATTGTGAATTGCTGATCATGCAGTTGGTGTCTTCCATCTCCCTGCCAAAAAGCAAGCAAGCAGGCAAACCACCTCTCTTGATCTTCATATTGGTGAGTTAAATGATATTTTTTTTCCTGGTGAAAAAGCATGCTGTCAACCTGTGACCTAGAGTCAGTGCAAAGCGACTGTACGTAACTTCCTTTTTACAATGAGATTTTAAGTAGTGTTCTGTCCTTTTTATGTAAGAAAAGGTTGTCACTGACCTTTCTTGATTCAAGAAACCCTTCTGTTTGGCAAGAAAAATGGTAAAGCAGGGTTGTTGTTGTTGTTTTAATGGTCAAGCTGAAACTGGAATCCTGTAACTTTAAATCATATGGACCAACAGTTATTTTCCACATGCAAGTTCTTCAGTTGGTTCTTTTTTTGTATTCCACAGCCGTACACATGCAATAAAAAGGCAGTCTGCCAAAATGAATCGTCTGAAGTCATTACCTGAACCACCTTTTCCTACTCAGGTTTTATTTTCAGCATATTCTGAGCTGCACAAAATACTTCCTTAGAACAATCCACGACGTGCAGGGCTCTAAATTTGTGTGTTAAATGCAGACGACTGCCTTGACTCATTAACTTGGTTTAAATGAAATAAATAATGATACTTTTCCTATGTAAAAGATTATATACACCACCTTTCAGCAGGCCTGAGGCTCCAGTGGGGACTCCATGTGTGTATCCAGTGGGTCTGATGTGAGCTACGGCTTAGGGAAAGCTTATTCCCCAGTAATCCTGCTTTGAAGGTGCTGTGTGGGGCTTTGGGTACTACAGCACATGTTGCGTTATGGTGCCAGTGGTAGTTTTGGGCAAGTGTCTTTGTGGCAGAGCACGTGCTTTGCATGAAGACGGTTTCAGGTTCACTAGCAGTTAACGCCATAGTCGGACTGGGAAGAGTTGCTGCTGCAGGTCAGTGCTGACATTGTTGGGTTAGAGGGATCAAGGTCTGTTTCGGTATAAGGCAGTTTCCTCTGCCGCACCTGCCTGGCTGCTTTGACCAAACTGATGGGAGGGTTCAGGTAATTCTGTGGCAGTTTTTGAGACTGTTCAGTATGGGAAAAGAGAGGGGGGTGTGGGGAGGGATCACATGATGTATATAAAATTATGCTTGGTCTGGAGAAAGCAGGTAGGGAGACATTTTTCTCTCTCTGCCATGGAACTCGACCATGGTGTCCTCTGGGGAAGCAGAATGGTGGGACATACCAAAGGAAGCGCTATTTCACACAGCGCGTGGCTGGAATTTCCGACAGCAAGATGCAGTGATGCCTGCCAACTTGGATGGCTTTAAAAGGGGTTAGATAAGCTCATGGGGGAGCGGGGAGCCAATGGTGCCTGCTCATTGGGATTCTTTGCTTCTAGTGTCACGGGTAAAACACTTCTGACTACTGTGTACAGGAACACAAGCAGGGTGGGGGCTGCTGCTCTTCAGATGAGGACCCTCTTGGCCACCGTGGGAAGAGCATGCTTGTATTCGATGAGCCTTCAGTCTGATCAAACGGGACTGCTCTCATGCGAAGCCATTCTTTGATCAGGCAGTCAGAAGAAGTGACCGGAGAGACATGGAGCACAATTCTGCCAGCGCTGGCTGCAGAGACAGTCTTGCGGTTCCCCAGTGGGGTTAGAGCAGTAAGTGTGGCAAGGGCCAAAAGCGGCACATTAAAAGCATGCTCCCTTTTTTGGTAGAAATGGTGGGGTGGGGGGGGGTTGCATCACTAGGTTCACAGAGCCCTGGGAAAACCAGGACCGCCGTGGTGGAAACAGATGCCTAGTTGCTGAAGCACCCACTTGCGCTTCGTAAAGCCTTTCCAGTTGAGGGAGTAGAGAAGCCATAGCCGCTAACAATTGGATTGTATCCAATGTTGCTCCTGCTTAGAATGGGCCTATTGGAATGAATGGGACTGAATGAGGCCAGGTACTGTGGGAATGTCCAGTGTCTCTGGAGGGCAGCAGGCCAGGCTAGGCTACGGAAGGCGGAATTGGAGAAACACTGGATGGAAACCTTGGCCAGATGGAGATAATTTCGGGTGGATGGATGGATGGATGGATGGATGGATGGATGGATGGATGGATACTGCTGCCTGTCTTAGATCTCAGGGTAGCTTACAAAAACAAATCACATAATTTCAGTACAAGCAACTTACTGTAAAATCTAACCATGTATATTTGACTTGTTTTAGGCCTGATGGTAGCACAGTAGCCTTGGAAAATGTTTTTTTGTTTGTTTGTTTTTTAACTGGGAACGATCAATGCTTGTGAGCTCATGGGTTTGAACTTGGAAATATTTTTCTGTGGAAAACAATTTGTCCTCTGCACTTGGAAAACTTTGCACTTTGAACTGTTTAAGCACCAGCTTTCTAGATGGAAGTTTGAGGTGCACAGTAAACAAAATTCTTTCTTCCAGTAAAACTCGGTGAATTGCATTCTTTATTGAAGGTTGTCTGCTTGTCCCATTCTAGTCCAGAACAATCTCCAGTGGTTGAAGAGTAACTGCTGATGTAAGATACCACCTAAAGGGAAACAGTTGCCCCATAATACTGTGGTTGAGGACATACCCAAATTAGGTTTTTGTTGTGCAATCCACCTGCCTCATTCACAGATTTTCAGAAGACTCCAGATGACATCATCTTCAATTTGCACGCATCCTGTCTGTTTCCACTGCTGCTTCTATCAGTTCTCTTTGGGCAAAAAATCTGTTGAGGGAGGAAAAAACTGGATGGCTTCACAGTGGCCTTTAGCTAATAGTCCTAGGGGTTGCGTGAATGTGTGTAAAAAGTTCTGAATTAGGACTTTCAAGCTGAGGCACTATTTGTTGATTGAACTTCTACTGTGTTGGCTTTCACATCCATACTTATCTGTCTGATGGAAATTTGAGTGTGGGGGCAGAGGGGTTGTGATTGTGAGGCTTGGTTGGAATGCAAGCTATGAAGTAATCTCCAAAGTATGTAAGCAGAACGGCCAACATAGTCTGATCTTGAGCCATAGTAACACAATGGAAGAACAAATGCCATTGTCTAATACGAGCCGTCCCCAGACAAAGTCTTCCTACAGTATACAAGTTCTACACTAGTAGTATACTAGAAGGATGTAAATATTTCCACAAACATATTTATAGAACACTGAATGCCTTCCAGGCAACTGTTGTGTATGCATGTGGCCACAAACATGTAGAGGATGGCCTCTACTTTTTCAGTTTGCCCTTGACTTAAAGGGTAAAACATGAACCACATACCATTGCCAACACGTGTATCTAGACACCATGTATTACATACAGACACATCTGCATGTGATACTCCTTTCCCAGAGCATATTATATATACATGTGTTGGGACATGTCCATGGCTTTCAACAGAACGAAAGGGAAGTACATCATGCAAGGACACTGGCAAAAATGGCTCCTATCTTCAGTTTCCTCTTCCATCCCATTTCAGTTACCTGTATATATTAATAATGAAATGTCCTGTAATGCAGCCATCCATTTTCAGGGGACTCTGCATAAGCACAGGGGCTGCGGATGGTACTTGGCTCCTGCTACAACTTAGTTGCATTTCATATGCTGGCAGGGAGCTTTCTTTTCCCTGCACAGTGCAGCACCGCGAATGACAGCACTGAAGAGGGAAGGCGGCCTTGCGGGTATTCTAGTTTTTGTCCTAATCTCTACTAAGACAAGCAGCAAAAATGCTGGATCTGGGTGGTCCACATGCAACCCTCAAGCTTGAATTTGTCATTGTTCTTTGAAAGAATGTCAGCTTAAGAAACAAGCTGGCTTTATTATGGCCATTAATATTGGCAGCATTTGGCTGGCTGAGTCAAGGGCTTCTCCATACTCCACGATGTTTGTCTAAAGTCACCATAGCCAGAGGTAATTGTTTGTAGTTAAATGTGCACAGCTAAAGCCAGTAAAATAACAACAACAACAACAATAATATAAAAATAGAGGGGCAAGTATTTGACATGCCAGAAGCCTGCCAGTTCTACTGAAGTCCACCCCTTCCCCACATCCTAATAACCAAGTGGCAACTCTTTAAGGAGTGGTTATGTGGTTTCCCTACAGTAAGCATTAGTCACACGTTAACCCGCAGCTTTAAAAACATGTCTGTGGGAAAACTGCACCCAAGTTGTGATGCTGAAGCTCATTACCCTAAGAAGCAACCTTCTGGATTAGTCTCCTGAATTATGCAACGTTTCTGCCATGGCCTGTTTGTGTGGCAAATATTCCCCAGCCCAAAGTCTGTTCCCATCCTGAATGGTTTCTGAACCTCAGTGAGGTATTAAGGCCAAACCTTTCCAGGCAGATGAGTCATCAGAAACTCAAATCACAAGTTTTTCACAGCCAGGTATATGAAGATGGCATCTAATAATTTAGAAGGTAATAACTGTTCTTTAACTGTTGTGCCTTTAATGATACCAGAATTCTGATATTTCGGGAGTGTAGCAAAGAGTCTGTTGACATCTTAAATGCTTGTGGAATAAGGAGAATTGAAAACTATTACAAAGAAGCTTCCTGCATCTTAGAGTTGAGAACACATCTGGAAATTGGACAGAGTTTGATAGGAACCTATTACAATGGTAGCTCACGAACGCCTTGGTTCATGACCAAATCGGGTCGCGGACAAAAATTTCATGAAAATTTTGACTTGGGTTG
The DNA here is from genome assembly GCF_004798865.1 of Varanus komodoensis. Classification (NCBI taxonomy): domain Eukaryota; kingdom Metazoa; phylum Chordata; class Lepidosauria; order Squamata; family Varanidae; genus Varanus; species Varanus komodoensis. Next base: position 4,795,042 of record NW_025336045.1, read on the forward strand.
CGATTCTTCCCACCCCCCTGGGAGCACTCCTGCAGGAAAGACAGGCACAATCTCAGCCATCTCCCCCCGCTCCCCCGCAACCAGCACAATCGCAGCCATCTCCCCACCCCCCATGAGTGGGGAGATGACCACGATTGCAGTCGTGTTCGTGCAGGGAAGGCGTGCGTGATCGCAGCTATGCTGCGCCCGTGTTTCTGCAGGAATGCGCCAAGAAGTGAAGAAAGAAATCTTTGCCACAAATGCTCAGAGACAGGGCTGTGAAAGAAGGAAGAGCTTCCATATATACAGTAGCCAGGATTGTAAGAGAAGCCTCACCATCACTCTAAGAAGCTGATAGTGGTATCTTTGGGAGAGGGAAATTTACCAAGGTGAACAAGGTAAGGCCCATAGATATGGTTACAAAATGTAGCTCCAAACCCTCTATTGAGCACTGGCACCTCTAGGATAGAGAAGGGATTAACGAATGAGTGCCACTTTTAGTTTAGACGGTACATGGAAAGGGAGGGCTATTCCATGACTTTAACTGGTCCTTCCACTAAGGAATGCAAAGCAGCGAGCAAACGAAGTCTTGTCTCCTGCTATAATCCTCACAACAGCCCTGTGCTTGTGGCTGACCAGGGAGCTCAACTCGGGTCCCCTTGGTCCTAGGCTTACCATTCAATCTATTGCAGAGGTGGAACAAGGGAAAGGAATATTTAGAAATGCTAAGCGCTGAGCTGTGGCCATGGGACACATTTTGTATTTAATATACTTATGCCCCACCTTTTTTCCTTCTACAGAACTCAAAGCAGCTGACATAATCATCCTCTTCTCCCTTTCTCTTCACAGCAACAACCCTGTGGGGTAGGTTGGGCTGAGACAGTGACTGGCCCGAAGTCATCTAGTAAACTCCCAGATTGCCTGGGTACCAGTCCCACGTTCTTCACCACTACACCACACCGGCTCTTGGTTACACTTAGAATCATACACTTGGAAGAAGCCTAGAAGGCCATCTGGTCCAACCCCCTGCTCAGTCCAAACTAAGGTCTCCCATCCAAATACTAAGAATGCCTGACCATGCTTACCTTCTGAAATTAGTCAGGATCAGGCACTTCCAGCTATATGGAAACTCCAAGTTTAAAGTTCCATTTTATATTATTGTGAAATAGTGAAAGTATTCAGAGGTCACCCACCTCAGACTCTCATGGAGGAGGTAGCAATAAATTCAAGCATAGCAATATTAAAAGTCTTTCATTAATTGTGTCTCTGGAAAGCACCAAGGCATTCTTTTGATAACATCTACTTGAGAATTGTTTTCATGCAGGAAAATAATGTACTGGGTGGAATTCAGGAGGAGGCTGTGACTTTCCTGAATGACTGTATGAAGTGGAAACAGTGCAAGTGAATTAGAAAGAAAACAGCCTATTCTTTCCTGCAGTTTTGAACTAAAAGGAATGAAGTTCAGGATTGACCTTGCACAAACACAAGGCTGCTTCTGCTAACAGGAGGGCTTTTGGGAGATGCTGCACAAAATCTGCTTGTGTACTTTGCCCCGCAACTGACGTGCTTTAAAACACAAATCTGTCCCTCTTCTAGCCAGCTCCCTCAACAATGTCCCCAACAGAGGTCAGAAGCAAAAGCAAGCAGCCACAGTCATTTAGCCAGATGCATTCCAGGAGGATCAGCATTGTCAAAGTTTAAGCAGCTCGTCCTGAGCCCAGCAACCTCCCTTCCAGATGCAGTAAAGCCCCTGCAGTAGCATCCATGCCACTAGCACATCCTCCTTTTCCCCCAGGCCACGTCAAAGGGAGATTTTAGGCACCTGTGCTCACAAATGACCCTTGGCCTTGAGCAGGGCTCCCGAGACTCAACAAGGAAGCCTTTTCAGGGATGCTCGTGAGGGGTAGACACTGGGTGGAATGGGATGGGTCTGCACTGAAGGACTGGAGAAAAGATCTGTGGATACGCCGTGTGTCTGAATGTGCTCCCATTTTGCCTCTCCCGAAGTTGCTCATTAACATTCAGTCTCTGTCTGTCATAAGCAGGCAGGTACTTGCCTTTCAATCTGCCAGCTATTTTTTCTTTGATTCTCCTTTCAAAAGGAAGTTGTAGCATGCCTGAGCTGGATTCCTTCATGAAAAGAAAGCTTTGTCTCACTTGTCAGGATGTATATTAGCAAGGTGTTGGCTTCAACTCTCCTCTCCAGCCCCCAGATATTTTGGGACTTGAAAATCAATGATACTTCCCACTCCTTCTCGGGGAAGATTTGGGTCCAGAGAACAGAACACATGCATGTATCTCTAGGCTGTAAATTAACCCTGTAAAAGATAGGCCTCTTGGTGGCAATTTTGCTTGCTTTCTGCCCCCCTCCCCACCCCACTGTGGAGAGAATCTAGGGCTTTTATGACCCAACCTGTCAGTCACAGAAGCGCACTGACCACAAGGGTATGGAGTTCCGTTCTGCCTCTTTCCCTGCTGATGGAGTTATCAGTCTCCCATCTCAAGTAAGCGAGGATGATGTATCAAGGGTGGCAGCAGCCACAGGTGACCTCATGCAAAAAGGCAAGCGTGTGCTTGCTTGTGGGTTCTTGCATTCCCTCACACATTGCACTGAGCAGGGCCAGTATGCTCAAAACGTGAGATGGGGCACAACCCGACGGCTCCATGCTCACAGATCAGGTATGGAGCCCTGGCACGTCTGATTCCTGCACTCCAGGTAAGTTTGGGGCTGTGCTCATCAATGTACAAAGGGGACAGGGATTGATGGGGGAGAAGTTTTCCTTCCTTAGTTATGTATGAAATTAATGAGCATTCCCTCTAGAATATACATCAAAGTACGGAGCACCCTCCTTTGATCAGGAGAAACTAGCTCAGCATCACCGAGTTCCTGAAAAGCATTTAATCTTCATGGATCATTCAACAGAGGTAACATTGCAGGATATTCAAGAAGCCAAGGCACCTATTGGCGTCACTGGTGCTAGTGGAAGCAACTGGCAAAACCAGTACAGGCCAGCTTGTCATGGGGAATACAGCCACCTCTCTCTCTCCTGTGTGTTTGGAATGCCTCCCTCTCCCAGGGATGCCCCATCACAGGGGTGAGCAACTCATGGCCCTCCAGATGTTTTGGTCCATGTCCTTGCTCTGTCACACACATACGCGCGCGCGCGCGCACACACACACACGACTTGTCTAATGTCTGTGTTAGCTGCACAGTTTGGTTGCCACCTGCCCCTCCATTCCCACCATGGCAATTTTTCTGGGGCTTCCAGACAAGGGCTCCTGGCGCTAGTCTTGTGCAGCAATTCCTTATTTTATTCGCATAAGCGATTTTCTGCAGTATGGAAAAAAGATAGAAAATGTGGTGGGAAAATGCAGGGAAGTTACAAGTGAATGAAAGAATTGCCCAGATTCCATCCCCACCCCATAAAATCCTGTGAATGGGGCAGGGTGATGGCGTGTATCAGAGAGGCAGCATACACTTCCATCCCACATTCTGTTTAAAAGCTCAGAGCAATTTCCACGGGGCTCCAGATGTTCTGCCATCCAGCAGGCTTCAAGAATACTGTATCCATGCTTGGCACTCCCAACCCATCCCCTTGGCCCCGTGAGATGAAAAGCAGCCACCGAGATGTGACCTGCTACTACTGGGGCTGGTTTTATGGAGCAAATATTTTAGGACCATCCTCTCTGGAGGGTTTTCTGCTGCTTTAGCAAACTGAAAATGCTCCATGGCATAATTGTAGCACACTTGCTTTGTGTGAAAAAGGTCAGACATGTGGTCCTTGGCATCTCCAGGCAGGGACTGGAAAAAGATCCTATTTGAAGCTTAGGAACACGAGAGGGTGACTGACAATGCAGAACAAGGGTGAGCAGCATGTGGTCCCCAAAGCCCCAAGCCCCAAATCCTTCTCATCTCCCACCATGGGCTGTTCTGACCCGGGCTGTGGGCTAAAACATCTGGAGGGTACAAGTTGCCCACCCTGACATACAGGATTCCCCTCCCTCCCCATTCCAGTTGTCCATCGGCGCGCCTGTCTGATCCACCAAAAACCAGTTTAATAGTCCCTCTTTGCAGTGTGCCCTGGAGACTGTTTTGCAGGGGGGCTCTTTAAAAGACAGTTCTTAGCACCCTCATCAGAATACAGTTCCCAGGATTTTATTTTATTTTATATTTTTTGGTAGGAATCAACAACAATTAAACCAGTGTAAAAGTGATACATGAATCTGTAGTGTAGCCATGTCACAAGAATCATTTTCCAATTCATCTTGTATAAACAGCCATTTCCTTCTCAGCTGCCATTTGAGCAAGTAAAGTGGGTCTTCCGTTGAAGGGCGGCCTTTTCAACTCCTGAAGGAACCTTTCTGCTACCAGCCTTGCTACTGAAAATGCTGAGTTTGGGTAGACTCATATCTGGCTTTAGATGCAAGCCCCATTCCCAGGTTTTGCTTAACTGATGCACATCACACACAACTCTGAAAACAAAAAGAGAATTCTGGGGAACGGTAATCCCAGAGCTTGAGGATCCAGGCACACGCCTTCGGGTGGGGGGTGGGGGGGTGGGGGGGAGCACTTCTAGTTCAGTTCCTGGTGCATTTATAGCCCACTAGCTTTAATGGGAAAACTGGGAGAAATGAGAGGATTAAAGCCTTAGGGGAGTAATTATCTCTAGGCAGCAGATAAGGAAATCTATGCTTATTCAATAAAAGCCAAGTCTGGAGTTGATCTGATGCAGAAGAAGGAGATAAAACAAAATATTAATCAGTAATTTAGAAATGCTCTCAGGTGCCCTTAGGCAAACGGCTTGCATTTCATTTTGTAATAGACTTTTTGTTGAAGGTTCTCATAGGCAAAGAGTGGCCTGAATCTCAAGGGGAGCGGAGGTGGAATCCATGGAAATGGCAGCCATGTCCTTGCTCATTAGCCCCTTCTATGCCCTCAATTCCACCAGCGCAACGCAAGCCCATTTAATATTCCGATTAAATATTCTGTTCCTTCGGGTGTATTGTCGTTGCCAGCGAGGGGCAACGGTGTAGCTAGGGTTGGACTCCGGGGCCAAACCCCAGGGCCCCACAGCCCAGGGGTCTCCAAAATGACCGTGGCCAACAGGCCTGGTGCCAGGCCAGGAGTGAGGCCAGGATGGGCATGCTGGAGCTCACTAGGCCTGACCCTGATCTGCTCAGCACTCTACTTTCTCCTCATTTTAAAAGCTGTTTTGTAGTCAGGGAGTGGCCAGTCCCAGATGCTCATGTTATTCTTATTTTAGCACATCTATTATCCTTTTCTACAAGATGATAGTGCTTATTCCCGAGTAAATGAATCTAAGAATCTGTGCCACAAAGTAAATTCTAGTTTATCCCTGCAGTCATGCTGGTAATATGGTTTGAATGAATTTAGAATGCAAAACTGCATGTATACAAGGTCCTTTTTATCATTAAGGTTAGCAAACAAGATTTATCTGTCTAATGCAGGGGTACTGAGCCTCTCACAGCCCAAGGGCAAAATTCAATTTCAAAGCAGCTCTTGCAAGCAGCATTCCAGTGGTGGGCAGGACTACAGGCAAAGAAAACCAGACCACATGCAAAAGAGATGTGACCAAAATGCAAAACAACCCCTGCCACACACACACACACACACACACACACACACAGAACGAAGCATACTGATGTGTAAAATGCTTTTTCCTGTGGCTAAAGAAACTTCTGCATTAGGGACCCTCCCATTTATGAGAAATAGGCTTGTGCAAAATGCATTTACCACCATCGGGGCATAGGCTGACACAGAATATCTGGAAAAGTGAGCTTGTGTCACACACAGACGCAGTTGTGGGAGAGGTCAGAAAGGAAATGGTCCTTTAAATTTCCTTAGCGCGTGGTTGCTTGACTCAGGTAGCTGGGCAAAAGGGCAAAGAGCTGGCTGAAACTTACGCGCTGTTGTAGTCCAATTTCTCTGAAGGGAACCAAGTCGGGAAGGCTGTTCTAGACCTGGTGCTCCCTTAACATAATTCCACAATTTCTAGAGTTCTCTGGAGAGACATAATTATGGCTAATCTGATATTGACAGAATCTCTATTTTCCATTTGTGAGGAGCAAATAAAAACTTGGGTTCATGGGAAAATCAAACATTTGAACCTCTGCTGCTTTATTGTCTGGTGCTCCAGGTACCTGCAGTCACTAGATAATACATTACTGGGCAGAAGGAAACTCAATGGCCAGTTCTTAGCCCATATACAGACACTTTTATAATCTGCCAGTCACATACACCAATACAGAGTGTTAAGTTCCCAGATAATCTTAGTACAATAGCATCCTTTAGGCATGACACAATATTCTAAACCGATCAGAAATACTGGTAACAATAGTATGGAAAACATTATGATTGCTGTATTGAGAAGCTTTTGCATATAGGGTGGAGTAAAAATATTTTAAATAAATAAATAAATATTGATAGGTCAGTCTAGCAAATTCTTGACAGTTCAGGGTCAGTCTGTTTGCACATGCAAATATGTCTGATGGAGGAACCCTTCAGGAAGTCTGGTTTGGCAACTTAGCAGGAGCTTGCCTCTGTTTTTTTGTATTTTTGTATTTATTGGTAATTTATTATGTCCTATTGTATTTCAATGTATCTTATTGTGTTGTAAGCCGCCCCGAGGCTTTGGCAAGGGGCAGCATAGAAATGTAATAATAACAATAATAATAATAGGTGGGCCCATTCAGAAACAAATGAACAGCATTATTTCAGTTTTTCTACAGCTGATAAGAACACAGGTATTTAGTGAGGCTTGTGAGTCTACCTAAGAATGCCATTTTCTTAAGGCAACAGCAATATTAAACAGTGACTTGGCTTGGAAAGCTTGTGCTTTGTGAGAAAGAGGCGCAGGTTTGATATTATATGTGCCTTTTATATGTGCCTTTGTGTTACAAAGGCACATATAAGCAATGTTTTTCTGCCAGGATTTATCTAAATTTTCCCAACAATATCCCCGCTTCGTTCACAAGCACAGCTATGTGACACTATCTATTTTAAAAAATCAATGGAAACTTGCAGTTATGAAATCCTACAGGTTTTCCCACATCCCTTGTTGGCTGCTTGCGTTGTATCCTGCACTGGTGACGACTTCTTTCCCTCTTGTCACATCATGATTTTATACCATGCTAATGGGCTACAGGTTTCTTTAACTACTGGTATGTGTTAATTAATGCATCCATTAACTGAAGGAAAGGTGAAGTGAATCAATACAAGCTGCAACTTATATTTAGAAGCAAAGTACATTTCCCTCAAATTTGGGAACATAGAATATTCCGACTGGCTTCGAAGAGAGAAAAGGTTTTGGTTGTTGTGGGACAAGTTTTGTGGAAGACGCAGATTTAAAATGCATGTTTGCCATCGCACTGAGTACTGCAGTCCTAATGGTACATGGGCTGATCCTAGAGAGGGTGGAGTGTTACAGGGTTTTATACTGGGTGCCAAAACAAAATCTAGTTGGGCTGCAAATAAGAAAGAAAAAATTATTACATTTTCAATTTGGTTAAGTAAAGAGGGAGACAGTCCTTCAAGGCTGTAATCCTAGTTGCAGATACCTGAGAGTAAGTCTCTTTTAACTTCAAGGGTCTTGCTGCTGAGTGAACGTGAATAAGGACCACTCCGCACAGTCTGACAGGGAAACAGGTAGCAGGCCCATTTGCAATCTGATTGTATAATCAGATTAGTACTGGACTAGCATGGACTGTTATTTCATTATCATGAATGAGTGGTGATTTGGTTAGTTTCTGGACTCTCTCTCCACTATGTAAATACAGGAACTGATTGCTGCAACTCATTCCAAAATGTGAAAAATTGCCAGAAAGAGTGGTGTAGAGTTTGGGAAGACCCAGTATTACTGACGTGCTGTTTTTGTCCTGTGTTAATGGGCAGATTGATCCTGGGGCACGCACCATTTCAGTCCAACATCTTGTCGGTTTCACGGTTGCTATTTCGTGTTATCCTGGTAACAGCCTGCAGAGGTAGGTTAAACAAAGTTAAATGTAGTGAATTTAATGTGGCGCTGTCTTGAGATGTGAAAAAGCAACTGGGTATTCCACTGGGTTGTATAATCCTTTTACTAGATGTGCAAAGAGATGTGTTGACTATAAAATTTAATTGGAGTGTTTCTGATATGCCCCCTTTTGGTTGCTTTCCACTTGCACACCCCAGTCATACTAATTGTACCCCTCTTTTTCCTCACTTGTGCACCCATGAATCTCACACATCTTTGTGGGTGGGTATTTATCTGGGTACTCCAGATGACATTTTTATTGTGCAAATGCCTGGCCTCATTCATAAAATTTAATAGAAGCTTCACATGATGTTGTCTTCTGTTTCTAACCTTCCCATGTCTTCCCACTGCTGCTTCCAACTTTTTTCTTACCAGATAAGAAAACCAGTAAGGAGGAAAAGACGGGATAGCTGCACGATGCATCTGGAAGCACCCTCTTGTAGCTTTGCAGTTAATTCCTTCCGTAATAGTTCCTTCTCTTTGCTCCTTTGTACCTTCTCCAGTCAGTTGTACTTACCTTAGGCCTTTAATGCTCTTAGCATAACTTTTTAGAAGTTACCATGGGAAGGGGAGGGGGAAAGATTCCACAGTTGTGTTCACTGAAATCTGTATTAGTCAAGAAAGGTTCGCCACAGCTTTCAGCCTTGCCCTTCAAACCTTTAAGCCACATGGCCTTTTTAGCTGCATTTTTGGTGACCCTCGGGGATCCCATCCCACTTACCTGATTTAATGACAGTGCTCAGGCAAAATCGATGTTCTAACTCACATTCTGTAGATATGGTAAGACAAAATGGTTCTTTTCAAAATTAGGAATCTAATGGGAATTATTTTTCTCCATAATGCTAACTCTGTATAACTGTTTAGCAAATCCTTTCCATGTATCTAAAGAAAAGATTGTTCCTCCAGGCTAATGTGTGAGTTATCAGAACAGGTTTTATGTACCAGATACACAGAATAGGCCCTCCAAAGCCATCAATGCAATTCTCATTACTGTCAGTAAAAATCTCACTCTCTAGGCATTTATTCATTTAATCAATCCATTTCTTTGCCGTCTTTCAAAACTATAGTCTTCTCAAGATAGCTTGATAGCATTGAGAACATATTAATAAAACTCAGTGTAGATGATTTTTAATAAACCAGTTTCAATGTAATATAATTTCAGTGAAGGAAGGAAAGAAAGAAGGAAGATTGCTTTGTTCCACAAATGATGGCTTTGATTCACTAGTGCTGAGTGGGTGACTCCAACTCCCACCATCCCCAGCCAACAAGGAGCAATGGCCAGGGTTCATGTTAAGACTATACTTTCCACCATCCTTAGCTGAAGCTGATGGGAGCTTTAACAGCACCCAGAAGGCCACAAGTTGCCCCATCCTACACCAATGGTTGAATGTTCACCCAGCAGTTCTGTGTTCCAGTAGCAATTAGCACAAGTCCCACTGGGACAACTGGAGCCATTAGCCCAAGCAAGACCCATTGCAGTAAGCGGTGAATGCACCTGCAGGCAGAATCAAAGTACTGGAGCCGACACTTGCACCAGAAAGAAAATGCAGCTTTGCGCCAGTGGAAGGACATAATTGGGAACCTGCTGGGTAGATGTGGAAGCACCAAAGACTGAAACTTTCACAGTTAGGATGCCGTCCTAGACTTCTGTCAAAAATTTGTTTTCTTTAAAGAACATTCTGTCGTCTACAAAATTCTTTTCACCTTCTTTTGTTGACTGACATCAGCATGACAATTTCACACTCCTCTAATGAGCGTAAACTCCAAGAAGTACTTCAACAAGGAAAATGATTGGGTTTGATTTCCTTACTCACCCTTTAGTTGGACCATAAGGAAGGCTGAGCGCCAAAGAAGTGAGGCCTTTGAGTTGTGGTGCTGGCGGAGACTCCTGCGAGTCCCTTGGACCGCAAGGTGATCAAACCGATCAGTCCTAGAGGAGATCAACCGTGACTGCTCTTTAGAAGGCCAGATAGTGAAGATGAAACTCAAATACTTTGGCCACCTAATGAGAAGGAAGGGCTCCCTGGAGAAGACCCTGATGCTGGGAACAATTGAGGGCAAAAGAAGGAGGGGATGGCAGAGGATGAGGTGGCTAGATGGAGTCACTGGGGCAGTCGGCGTGAGCTTGGGTGGACTCTGAGGGATGGGGCAGGACAGGAGAGCCTGGAGGAATGTTGTCCGTGGGGTTGTGAAGGGTTGGGCACGACCTTGCAACTAAGCAGCAACTCACCCTTTGCAACTTGCATTTCCAGAAAAGCCATTTCAGGCCGGGCATGGACTTGGCCATGGTGCTTTCTCCCTTTCCAGTGCCGCTGAATATGCATTGAAAGGTCCATGGTGGTGGTGGTGAGGAGTAGAAAGCATGGCGGCACAGCTACTGTTTCTCCCACCACCTCAGTGGAAACTTGGGTCTACGATCTGCAATAAGGCAGCTTATTCCTCCCATAAGGCATTTTGCTGAACAAAGAAGGGAAGGAAATGCTTTGGAAAGTGCTTTGAGAAATCATGTGAACCAGACTTGAAGGAATCACGTGGGCCATCTAAGAACCTGCATACTGGATTCTTAAATGACCATGACCAGGGGAATGAGCCCAATAAACAAGGCCTTTAAAAACAGCAAGTGATTGATGGCAACAATGAATCGAGGCAAGTCGTGCAAGCGAAGTTGCTCTTATGTACGCTGGTGCGGAGGAACATTTTGAAGGGGAGCTGCGCATTGCAAGAGTCCCCATAACCCGCCTCCAAGGATTGCCCAGGAATGGAGGTGGAAGCTTCAGTCTCCCTGCTCTCTCTGCGCACCTTTCTTCCAAATAGCAACAGTGTGTGGCATAATATGCCCTTTATTAGCAGATCTGGCAGACAGAGAGCAGCGAGGTGGCCAAGGGCAGTGCAGCATCTTGGATTTTGGCTAGAGAGCCCTTGAAGGGAACCTGAAGTCTCATTGCTGGTTGTTGAACTGTGCGTCATCCACCAGGGTTTGTTACCTCAACTGGGTTCAGCCAGCAGGATTACCCACCTTTCAAGAAACAGCAACACGGACTGCAATGACAACTCCTACTCATCCCGTGTGTGTGGGTTACTTGTTGCCCAAGCACAGTCAGTGTTTCCAAGCAGCACAGAACCTGTCCCCTCCAGATTTTCCAGAAGCTTCTTTACCCAGCACCAGGGGAACAAAAATATTTTATCTGGAAGTCAATTAACCAGTTTCCATCTCCATCAGGTGCTGATGGGTCTTAACAGCCTATGCAAAATACTTTGGATGGCAACAGTGACAACTTCCAACAATAAATAATTAATGGGAAAGTCCAATTCCATCAACTACTGTGAGGATTGCACCAAAACTCAGGGAAGCCTGAGGGAAGTAGCAGATGGCATCATGTCTTCTAATAAACATGTCCTGGCCCTCCTGGGAGCCTTGGCCCTTCTGGGAGCCTTGGCCCTCCTAGGAGCCACTGTTTGTGTATCTGAAGGTGCCAAAGTGGCCTGTGAACTCCAAGGAACCGATCATCATATATTTTGAGTCTGGCTGAGTCCTTTGCTGTGCTGCCCAAACAACACATGTTGGCTGCAGAGTTGGGTCTTTATGTGTGAGTCTGCCTCATATATCCATTCAGTTATTCCCACAACAGGCTTGTGTTCTTAATCCGCTGATTGTGGAGAAAAAATGTACCTTGGAGAATAGTGGTTTGGCAAATGAGTTGGTGGTTGCGATGAGAATTGAGCTAGGAACTTCTCGGTTTAAGTTGTTAGCTAGAAAGTTACACCTATCCTGAATCCTTAGCAAGGATATCGTTGGGGAGAAGGGCCCCTTTCAGCAATGGTTCTAGTTAGACCATCACTGATATGGCTCCTCTAAGGCCGTACTCTTGCTTGCAATGGCAACTGTGCTTTGAAGTTCCACCAGGGAGATGATGTCTGTGCCTTGCTTGATTTGTTAAGTATTTGCTCATTGAGCCAAACCCCTTACAGCCTTCGTTTCCCTACAGAATTTTTTTCTGAGTGTTGAGTTTCCTGCTTTTCAATAAGCAAGTTCACCCAGATTTCTTATGCATTCAATTGTGGTCTATGTGTAACGAAAGATATTCCTTAAAGTTATGACCCCGTCTATGTCTCAGGGCGTGTAATAACAGTTTGCACAACATTTAAATACAAGCTAGCTCTATTGGAGACTACAAATAAGAATAGCAATTAAATTGCCCCATGCTTATTCCCAGCCATTGTCTTTGTCCTCGTCCTTGTCTGTCTCAGACTGAGAACAGATGGTCCTGGTAGACCAGTTCTTTGTATTTTCAGTCCAGTCAGAACTCGGTGTGATTCAGCGCTTTGTCTTCGTGACTGCAGGACGTTGTTCTCACGTTGTTTCATATGACCATATTTGGTTTCATGCTGTTACTCAGTCATCACATACTTTCCATGTCTATTACTTTTTAACAGTCAAGACTAGATGTAGAAGGACTTACATAAAAAGACGGCTTTTTAAGGTTCATGCCAGCATTCATTATCCCACAATTTTTGTAGTGGAAAGTTGCATCAGATGGTAAAATACAGCCAGTGTGGTGCAGTGCTTAAGAGCCTGGGGCTGGGACTCAGGCGATCTGAGTTCTAGTCCCCGCTCAGCCACGGAGCCAACTGGGTGACTTTGGGCCAGTCACAGACTCTCAGCCCAACCTACCTCACAGGGTTGTTGTTGTTGTGGGGGTAAGATGGAGGAGGAGAATGATGTAAGCTGCCTTGAGCCCTTTGTAGGAAAAAGGCAGGATATAAACTGAAAAAAAATTAAAAAATAAATAAAGTTGGGTCCAAATTTAGCCATAACTAAAGCAGACCCACTGAAATCAATGGCCTATATGTATGTCTACATCTGGTTTGGATCCAAGTAGATACCCTACTTTGCAAAGGATAGTCCTCTGTTTGAAGAGCTGTCAGAGGACAATTCACATTTGATGTTGTTCTTGTTTTGATGGGCTGTCCAGTCCAAGTCTGATTTAACTTAAAGAAGTATCAGAACGGAGCACAGGGAAGGGGGCTTTGAAGTATCCCATCAAAGTTGGCATCTGGACAGAGATTGAGGCATCCCAGTAAAACCGCTGGTTACAGTCTTTCCTAATAAGGTGAGATGTATCTCCAATTTAATTATAACTTCTAAATTTGCAGTTATCAATATACCTTAACATATGCAAACAGTTATGCAAATTGCTATCATTTTTGTCTTCTTTTTTGGGATGATGCATTCCCTCCTTTTTGGCAATGATTAAGTGGCCAGCCTAAATCCAACTCTAAGGTTAACACCTTAATTACCTGGAGGTAAGCACTATTGAATTCAGTGAGACTTACTGCTGAGTAGATATGCACAGAACTGTGCTGTGAATTCAATGGAATATCTGCCCAAGTAAGTGAATATAGGTTTGTAATACTGATCACAATTTAATCCCATTAAAATTACTGCAATTTAGGTTAGCCAAGGCTAACTTGCCCCATTGCTTCAAGTGTGATTAACTTTGTGTGGATAATCATAGAGAAACAATTATCTTAATACTAGGATCTTAATACTCTTTCCAGAATTATTTTATCAGCAGTTGAAAGGAACCCTGTACCTCAGTGTTAAAGAACTAATTTTCACAGCTCATGCCACCCAAATAAGTATGGCTAATGAGGTTCAGCCAGAATCTAAGCTGGTTTACATGACATGACAACCAATTTTGGGCAGCCAACCATAATGGGTTGTTATATCATCTGCACCCAGAAGCACCCTTCCCAACAGGAACAAGCTTGTTCTAGGGATTACTTGTACCACGATGGGTTATCATGTCTGAACCTGGAAGAGCAATTTCATGGTGAGTTGTGGGAATTGGCTCAACAAGAGTGGCAGCTGCTCCGCCATCTTCGTGGTTTAGCCTAAGCAGCTGCCAGTGACAACCTCTCCCTGGATGCCCAAGCGGTGCTTTGCAGGGACCTCACTGTTTGTCTCCCTTTAATAATAATGTTTCAGTCCCAGAAGGTTGCACACCCATGTGCTTATTTTTGTGAAGTATGATAATTTTGCTAGTTTATTAATTTATTAAATGTTTTTCTACCACCAGCGTCTCGGGACAGCTTGCAATGGTTCACAAGCATGCTTTTACAGCTGTCTGATATGTGTAGTCTTGCCTGGTCAATATCCTTTTCTGTTTCCGCTGTCAAAGGACACAGTGAAGTGGAACAGGTAACAAACGTGACAAGCGGAGGAGAGTGCATAGTCTCCGGGGAATTTCCGCGGCTTTCTTTGGAGCAATCGCCGCAAAGACAGTGACTTCCTAGCCATTAAGTTTGCCCGCCTGTCTGCCTTTCAAGCTTTTCTATCCCATCCTATTACAAAGAGTTTCAGGATGACCGTACAATTAAAAAAAAAATTACGAAACACAGTATCACATCCTATATAAAACCCCAATTAACATAGCAATTAAATCTTAAAATATTGTGAAAATTAAAATGTTTTGGCCTGGTGCCAAAAAGAATAAAGTGTTGGCACCAGGCGCACCTCTCTGGGTGGTGTATTCCATAACCGGGGCACCACCGCATAGAAGGCCCTTGTCCGGGTAGCCACTCTCCTGATCACCTTCGAAGGGGGCTCCCAAAGAAGACCTCCAACCCAGATCTTAAGGGGCAGGCAGATACATGGGGAAGGAGACGCTCCTTCAGATGTCCAGGTCCTAAACCGTTTAGGGCTTTATAGGTCATCACCAACATCTTACATTGGGCCCGTACTTCAGTTGGTAGCCAGTGAATTATATGTACCAGCATTATATGTATAGGCGAATGGGGCGGCATAAAAATGTTTTAATAAATAAATAAATAAATAAATAAATAAAAATATATCTGTTGGTCCCTGTTCATGTCCTGGCTGCTCTGTTCTGAACCCACTGAACTATCTGGACTGTCTTCAAGGGCAGCCCCACATAAAGCGCATTGCAATAGTCTAGTATTTCTGTGGATTTTAAAAGAAACTTTGGGCATCACAACTGCAACTGCTCCAAAACGGAACTGCAAGAAGATGGGGGGAGTTAATATCTCACCTTTTTGGAATTTGAAACTTGAGGAAGTGTTGAAAAGATGGAGGGTGCTCAGAATGGTCAGTTCAACATTTAAATTCAAGAGGATCACACCAATGAATTGGATATACAGTTCACTCCCTTTTAGTACATCCTCTTTTGTTGCTTTTCCTTTGTTTACCTTTGCTTTTCAGTTGACCACTTAGCAATTGGTCTCTGACAACTGTGCACAAATTAGCCTCTATGCAGTCTTACCTCGTTAAAGTGTTGTCTAGTCCACATTGTTACTCCTTTTGACAACTGAAGCAGACAAACAAGAGTGGCACTCTTGCAAAAGCATAATTTTTAAAAATACGAACACAGTGATGTGCTCTGCAGAGTCCAATTTAAAAATGCAACCCCAAGTGCTCTGTTCTGAGGCGCTGTGAGAAAATAAGAAGTGCAGTGGTCAGCAAAAGGGTCTGATGCTTGGAGGAGGGACACGGAAAACGTGGGGCTCATGGGGCAGCCGTGCGGCAGCAGGGAAGCCAGGGACTGCTTCCCCCGAGTGCCAGTTGGGCTCCTTGTGGGCGGCTGTCAACTGTGCTTGTCTGGCACTGCTAAACAAGAGTGCAAAAGTGGCTTGCTGGTTGTGGGGCTTGCCCCCCACAATGCTACCTGGGCTCAGATGGCACGTAAGCTCGTTTGCTTAACCCACCTTGTTTTAGAACGCTGCCCCGATCTCTGCCTAGCAACAGACGGTGCTCTGCCTGCCTGAGCCCATCCTCCGTCCTTCACTCTCCCCGGCAATTGATTGTGCTGCCATCGCTGCTCCGGGGGTATCCCTGCCAGCAGCCACACTCCTTCCTCTCTTTGCTTCTCTACAAAGTTTGTTCTGCCCCTGCTGGCTTTTTTCAGCTGCACGTGGTCTGTACATTGGCCTCGAAGGAGCCTGTTTTCCTGCCAAAGGTAGCTGCGGCTCAAACTCTGCCTCTCCCTGGCATCCTGCATTTGCTTACACACCCTTTCAGGGCACAGGGCATCCGAAAGAGTCCGAGAAGCTGTGCATGTGTGGTGGAATCCTGGTGCTGTTTGCTCCCTTGAGGAGTTAAAGTGGTTGAAACCAGCACTGCTTGGCTCCTCCTCGGGTTCCGGGTGGGTCTTGGAGAGACACGGCACAGTGGCGGTGCCGTCGGGACTTCACGTGGGCTTGGCGTGTCACCTAGTGCCAGAGGATGCCATGGGCCATGAGGCTCTGCAACAAGCCACATGACTTGTTAGGGTGGCCTTGCAGCCACCAAGAGCCACCCGGCAGGGCCAGGGATCCCTGGTTTGGATAACATGCCAAGTCGTGGTGGTTTTCGAGCCTGTGGCTTAACATGGCATGGTGGGCCAGTTGTTACTTGCATGAGTGGGACATCAGGAAGCATCCGTGTCAAGCGCTTCCACAGACATGCCCTCTTTTTCTGGAACAGGTAAGAAAGAAAAAATAACGAGAGAGCGCCGCAGCATGGTTTCCGCCGGGCAGCTGCCCGCTTGTGGGGTGACGCTCTGGCATTGCTTTGTCTGAAACAAACGGAAGGACTCTCGTGCATCCGCTGGCTGCGCTTTCATCTGCTCTGGGAAGGCAGCAGAAGGGCGCGGGAGGGGGGAGGGCTTCTGCCTGTGCTGGTTTGTGGGAAAGGGAGGATGCGTCTGATGCGATGGCAGAGGTGCGAACCATGGGATGCATTTGCCAGACATATCACGTTATGGGATTTCTGTCGCATGGTGGAGTCTGAGGCTTCTGAGGGCTGAGGAGCACCCAGCTGTGCAGGGCCGCCTGTTGCTTTGCTTGCGCATCAAGGATGTTGGGCAAAGAGGCCATTTCTTTCCTCAAGGGTGTGCGAGGCATGTGCGATGACGCCTAAATGGAACACCTCTACCTTGTCCTTTCCTCAAGTTAATTCAAAGGGCCTCTTCAGGCCATAAAAGGAATAGGAAGGAAACTTCAGAAGCACTGCCTTGACTCCTGATTAATGAATATAGCACCAAGCGGGGGCTCCCCAGATGTGTTGGATTCCAACTCTCATCATCCACAATCAGCATGGTTGGGGTTGATGGGAGTTGCATTCCAGCACATCTGGAGGGCACCAGCCTGGGAAGGCCACTCTAGTTGACAGCACATTAAACCTCCCCTTATTTATTGTCTTTTTTATGATTTGGCCATTTGTCCTTCCGGCCTGCCTGTTTCAACTGGCCTTTCCCACCCCAGCATGCAATCCAGGCTCGAGAAGCCAGCTCGGGGCTTTGAGTTGTCTGAGAGGGGCCTGGGGGTCTCCAGCAAGCCTAGACGTACAGGGCACTGCTTCTAGCAATGCTGGGGGTTCCTACCCAACCTAGTATCCCCCATGATGTAGGAGAGGATTCTGGGCACACTTTCACTTAGCAGAAGGAGTTCTCCATCCCACAGAGAAACAAGAGGCACCTGGATGCTAGCACGGCCGCAGGGTCCTGGCCCGAGGAGGTTCAGCCGTCCCCGGGGAATGTGGCCTCCCACCTTGTTCCAGCCCAGGGACAGAGCCCCTGCTCTGGGTGCAGAGGGTCCCAGTCAGAAGCTGTAGCATCTCTGGGTTGGGCCCTTGCAAGAGGCAACAGAGAACCTTTGTCTTTATTTGGCTCAGCGATTCTGGAGAAATCACGTCAGTCGTTTCCTTCTTAGCTGGGAATGGTGCAGAAAGTAGATCTGCCGTCTGATATGGTGCAAAGCACTTTAAATAGAACAAGCCTGGCACATCCTGCCTGTCCCAACCTGCACTTGTTGGGGTGCAGGTGCCAGGGCACCGCACGGAGTTGTGGGTCCCCTGAACACACAGCTGCATCGTGATTTAAAACTTCAGGTAAGGTGACAGGACCTGTCCTGGTTACAGCCTGGCAATCCTGTCTTGGCGCTCCTAAATGCGCTCACCTGGGAGCAAGGCCTGTCTAACTGACTAGGACTTCAGTCTGAGTAGACCTGCACAGAATTGTTTTAGAAGACGCTTCTGCTACCTGTTGCCTTGGCTTGAATGTAAATGGCAAAGGTGCGCTCGTAAGCACGGGATTTTCCAGCAGAACCGCATCCTGCGAGTTCACAAATGCTGCAGCGAGAACCGAACGGTCCGTGTGAAACCTGCAGTCAAGAAAAATGTGTGCATATGCCGCCAGGAATGAGTAGGAGTAGGACTGCAGGCCTACTCTCAAGTGCTTATTAGCAAATTATTAATACACAATGACAAGTGTTCGTTGCGTGCAACACTGGGAGTGAACCCAGTAATTGTGTGAGCCAACAAGTGATCTATTTTTTGCTGTGTTTTGCCCCTCCTGAGAGTTTTGTGAAAAGCTTTAGATTTTTGGCTGCCATGGAAATGTGTTGTGTTCAGATTATGTGGGGAACGGGGATGGCCTTCTTTGCATGCTGAACGTGGAGCAGAGGTTGCCACTGCTGCTGTATCCTGAACCAGGAGCAGGCAGAAGGTTGTTTGACGGATGTTTGGGACTTCAGCTGCCAGAAGCCTCTGCTAACATGGCCAATGGTCAGAAATCTTGGGAACTGAAGTCCAAACTGCCTAGAGATCTGATTTCTACCCACCCTGTTTAACATCTGGCTACCTGAAATATGGGGATCCATGTAGATGCTAGGCAAAGTGTGCACTTTGAAGGAAGTCCTGAGATGGTGTGTTGTGTCTCCACTTGCAAGGCCCCTCTCTGCTGCCCTGTCTGAGCTTATTAGTCAGAGGCAGCATGCCCCTGGGTGCTGGAGTGGCTGGGGAGGAGCGAAGCAGCAGGCCAGCGTCGAGGCCTTCCCACCTGCCCTGTCCCTGCTTCTGGCCACTGATCGCTGGACGCAGCAGAGCTCCTCTTATGTTCAGCGTGTGCTTTCATGGTAAAACTTGCCGTCATTCCTGCCTGAAATAATGTTGCTCCACAGCACACAATTTGGCAGGAGGATCTCTAGATGTTTTGGGCTTCATTTCCTAGCATTCCTGTTCACTGGACATGCTGTTGAGGGTTTCTGAGAGGTACAGCCCAAAGCATCTAGTGATCTACCTTCTGCCCACTTCAACTGAAGACTATCCTTCACCAACCTATTGCCCTTCAGATCTGTTGGACTACAATGCCCATAATGCCCAGACTGCTGAAACTGTGTGAGGATGAAAAGAAATCGAAGCCTTTAAGCTTCCGGTTGCTGCTCAGAGTGGAGCTGATTCTTCTGAAATTCTGTCCCCTCCCTTTTTCCAGTTACCTGTGGGGTTATCCTATTCTTAGCACTACCCAATCATTGCTCTTCTTCTGTAAAGCTAGAGCATATTCAGGATTGCAACCAACTCTCTGTACTTTGGAAGGCGTCACAGCAGGTGCGCATGTGTGTGCATCCCACTATATGCCTTCACACGACAGGGCGTTACATAGCTGTGTGGGATTAAAAGAGGCCATTCACATGACCGTGTCTCTTCTCCGGGTGAGGGGCGTGTTTTACAGTGTTACTTGTTTCGGTGCCGTTTGACAGAGCTCCTTGCTGTAGCCTCCTAAGAAAAGGAAGCAATACGCGTAGGAGGAGAAATCCTTCGCTGAATCAGTAAGAACAGAAAGTCTTCTGGGGGTCGCATTACATCTACATTCTTTTCCCCTACGTTCAGCGTTTCTGTAGTCTAAAAAAAGATGGCAGGATTGTGGGGAAGTGATGATTTCTCATCAAGGTCCTGCAACGAGTGAGTGAGCAGAGGATGACTATTCCACGGCAAATGCTCAGTGGGGAAGCACCGCTTGTCTCCTCGTATCCCAGTGACTCGGTCAGTGCCCCGGCCTGTCACGAACCTTAGCGTACGACGGCACCCGGCTAAAGCACCTACCTCAATGGAAAATGCAGTCTTGATTACAGAGGAACCTGTCCCAACAAGGCAGGTGCTCCCAAAGCGTGCTTTCAAAGGGTGCAGCCCGCCGGAACAGTTCACAGGGTTTCCGACAGCCATGCAGCCGTGCTGTGGGCTCTTCCTGCTGGAAACAGAATCTCAACTTCCACCTGGAGCTGGAATAAATCTGATATCAGTAACGGTCTTAATTGCAAAAGGAAGGAAGAGCGGCAACACAAGGGAGCGGCTCTTGGCTGAACGTGTGGGAACTGGTTACCAGTGTGTTAAGTGGGGCAAGATGGATACAACGTGTTTCTCTGCCATTTCTCCATCTCACTGGCTCTCAGTGTCTAAGTACTCATTTTCCCACTATGGGAACCATCCCCTTCACAAATCTATAACCTACACAAAGGGCATCTCGTAGCCTGTTTTACCTTGCAGGAAGGTAAGAGCTGTATGCTCATCATTGCTGCCTTTAAGTATCTTTATCATTGATCCTTAAGTCTGTTTGTGGTCCTTTTCAAATGGGAATGGAGCAAGATAAGCATTTTAGTAAATGAAGGAGATATGAGGATAGTTGGAAGCACTGACCCAGTCAGGATGGCTTCACCGCTATGGGGACTTGTTCTTTTCTTGCGGCATCTGATGGCTTATGGTGAACTCAGCAAAGGACTCAAGTGAATTCAGATTTCTAAGAATGACACCATGGACTCCACTGCAGAGTGGCCTTTTCTGAGTCTCAAGGATTCTGCAGACTTTTATTTTATGTACTTTTACAGACGTTTAGTCATTGAGAAACATATAAAATAAAAAGACCAAAATTGTGCCCCTCTTCAGAAGGCAAAAGTGTGATTTTTTCCCCCCCAGCTGTTTGTGTCTTTGGAGGGAATGTGCACATTTGGGGAGAATGGAAAGTCACGCAACTCTGAATTCGTTCAGATGAATGCAAATGCTGTTTTGAAACACCCAGGCCTGTCAATGAGTGGATAACAGAACAACAGGTACCTGGCAATCCATGAAACATAGATGGGACGTGTTTCTCCCCATGGCTCATTATTGGCTGCTGCTGAGAAGCCCTCTCTGAGAGGCAGCTCCCTTTGGGTTTACAGGATTTGAAGAGCATCTGCTCAATCTTCCTTTGGAAATCAGTTTTCTTCCCCCTAATGACAGACTGCCATGTTATGAGCCTCATGTAAGCACAGCGTTTGATGTCGACCTTGACTTGCCGATTGAGTGGAAATTATTCTGGCCAAACATTTTCCCTATTTTATTTTATTTGTAAAAGTAGTGAGGTAAGTTGAGGAGGAGCTTGGCTGAGCAGCAGAGTTCGTGCCTGCTTCTGCCCAAGCTAAGTTAAGCACAGACATCTTCAGTGCATTTGCCTCTCCGTGGTATTTACTGGGACATCATTAGTCTGGCCAGGGGCAGATGAGGGCAGTGGCTCCTGCATTTCTGGATGCTCCGAACAGGGAATTGTAGCAGGAGCAGCTCTTCTCACCCTGGTGTGACAAGCTGAACCTGCCAAAACTCCCTTTATGATGGCAACCCAGCCCTTACTCTGCCTATCAAGTTTGGTGGCCAGAATTTGGAGGTGCTGCTTTGCTTCCGTGGTTTTATCTGCTGTTATATGCTGGTGTGTTTGTTTGTTTAGGATATTTATTATTATACTTATACAGTATTATTTTAATCACTTTGTTCATATTTATTAGTTCTATCTGCATATCGATTAACCTAATAAGTGCTCTGACAGCACAATTCTATGCTTGCTAGACAGAGCCTAAACAGAAGAATTTTTGGAGTCCCTCAGAAACTTTCTCTGTGGTCAGAGCTGGGTCTTTGAACTCAAACCCCCTGCCTTCATGGCCTGTGCTGGAAGAGCCACCCTGGCGACAGAGAGGAGGAAGGGGCAGGCAGTGTCCGACGCGAGGTGCCTTGGCGGGACCTTGCTGAGTTTCCTGGCAGCTGAACACGTCGATGGCCACAATGGGCTGCCCAAGAGTTTGCATGCTTCTACTGCCATGCATCGGACACCCATCATCCCCCCAGTCTGCAGTGCTGCAGGCAGCCTCATCAGATTGTGCCCTGAATGGTTTACAGGAAAAAACAGATAAAATTCACTGTCCAGGAGCAATGACAGCTGCAGCAGCAAAGGCAAGTATATAACAAGGGACAATAGAACAGTGGGGGCTGGCTCCTCAGTTACAAGGCAGGGAAGCAAGAACGTTTTGCAGAAGAGGTCCAAAATTCACTTCATGTCCTTCCTCCCAAACGGAAGCCGTTTGCGGAAGGTGTCCTGGGTGAGGGGTACTTTCAAGATGTCACGTTGTATGTTAGCTATCGGGCTAGGAGGTCCTAAGAACTTTTTCCTTGAAAAGATTTGCATGTTGCTTTTTACGGTTTTGATGGATTCGGCCATTTGTATGCTGGCAGGGTGGCCCATTGTACAAGGCCTCCACTCGGTGATAAAGAAATATTTGCCAGCATGGCAAGTGGTGGCAAGACAGCCACCCCTATGGAGATCCCTCTTGGAAGTGGAGGTCCATGCCAGCAGGTCATTTTGGCAGCCAGTGTCTTCGGAGTCCCTGACTTTCATGATAAATTGCCGGGGTTGGTGGCCATGCTCTTCTTTGAGAGGTCTGCTGGCCATGTGTCGCGTCAGTTCCTGCACGGTCTTTTCTGATTGAAAAGCCATCTGGGGATTCCAGCATGTTTTTATGTGCAAGTTCTTCAGGGAAAGATACGGCTGTGGGATCTGATTGCTTCAGATAGCTGCGGATTTCCCTTGAGAATAAATGGAAGATTGTTATCAGTGATTTATGGAGAGCAAGAAGAAGATATTCTGGGCATGTTCCCATGTGGGAGAAAAACAGAGAGCGGCACAGCAGGGCTGACAAACACCGGAGGGAGCAGTGGGGCTGATCCACAGATGGCCATTTGTTCCCGGAGTGACGCTAGACCTCTGTGGGGTAGGATGGCTCGTGGTTGCGACAGTCCGCTCTTTGTGAAAACTTGCAAAAAGCTCACGTATAGTATAAAACACACCTGGCTTACATCCAGCGCTAACCCACGCTTTGCTTTTAACCCATGGGTTGTCGAATTCTGTCTTGTTCTGATGTGTGCTTCCAGCTGGGCTTGCAAGTCATAGTTTGCTAATTATAAACAACCCA